>NC_136514.1:58974887-59544887 GCF_053919585.1 Euprymna scolopes | reverse complement strand
TGTTATTTGATTTTATGTCACTTTTTAGCTAAAGTGCCATTTTATTTCAACTTACATGTGGTTGTTCACTAACATATAACTTTGTGAGTTTGATTCCGCATTCTAGGATTCTTTTTCAACTCATATTTAAAGAATAATATGTCAAACAATACGAATAAAAAGTATATCAAATAATAATAATAATAATAATAATAATAATAATAATAATAATACGAATAGTCAATTGTAAGTTATTTCCTTTTATTAGAACTTATCAATGACGTCACTCCAGAAATAGAACTGAGGCTTCATTCTCTTTTTCATTTCTGGTGTAAACTCTTTAATACATTACGAATTTTTCTTTTTTTTTTTTTTTTCAAAATACAATTTTATAACAGTTTTTGATATTGTTTTTAAATAACTACAAATAAAAAAATTTAAAAAGCTAAACTGACCTCCTCCATTCTTATAGCAGAGATATGGAAATCGCCAAATATTTCCCAGGCCAACGATGTAGCCGATGGCAGAAAAGAAAAAATCCAGCCAGTTACTCCAGTTTTCTCGTTGAACATTTTTCTTAGCCATGACTGGAAAGAAGCAAACAATAATTTTTAAAAACATTTCCAATGTTTTTCTTAACAATGTAAATTTTTGTCTGATCACGAAAACTGAGCGTATCTTTAAATAAATACATAATATTGAAATAAACAAATTATACACACTCTTCTTAATTTACTGTTTTAATTCCATCACACACACACACACACACACGCACGTATATATATATATATATATATATATATATATATATATATATATATATATATATATATATATATAAGGGGGTGGTCACCGACAATGTGTATTTTTTAACATTATCTTATTATTCCGTGTCTTGGTTTTTCATTGAGAATTATGTTTAGATCATTGTAATAATGTTTTTAAATCATTGAAATCGTTTTTAACGCGTTTCAGACGTTCTGTGAAGCGTCCTCTTCAGAAATTATTTTCAAAATTTGTTGGAGATGTAAAAATAGCATTTTCGTAGTTTATTTGAAATGTTTCCAAGAGGTGGAAACGTGTAAGTGTCTACTATTCATTGGAATGTTCAATTTTTATTTCTGTGGACTGTGGTCACTCCTGTCTTTTGTTTCTCTCTCTCTCTCACTCTCTCTCTCTTTCTGCTTGTGTTTCTTCTTTTCCTTTAGGGTAGGATTTGTGTGTGTGTGTGTGTGTGTGTGTGTGTGTGTGTGTGTGTGTGTGTGTGTGTGTGTGTGTGTTTTCTTTTATTGGTTTGAAGAATGTGTGTACTGTTTTATTATTATGAAGTTATTTGCTTCTCTAGGAAGGTAAGGATGTGTGTACTGTTTTAGTATTATGAAGTTATTTGCTTCCCTAGGAAGGTAACTGTGATCCAAGGTCGTTACTAATGTGTATATATGAGGAGTCGAGGGGGCAGCTCTTCTAAAATAAGGGTAGGGTACTTTCATTCTATTTTGATATTTGTTTTTTGGATTCTTAGATTTTAGTATTGTGATTTTTCGTTTCAATCTTAGACTGTTCGGGTATTCTTTATATTATGTTTGTTTAGATAGAGGGGTGTATTTAAAAATATGTATAGGGGATTTTTTAATGTTTCTATTTATTTGTCTCGCCATGTGGGTATGGCAAGACCCAGGATCGGTTCCTAGTGTGGGGAAGATCTCGTTCCTCAGAGGGGAGGGGCCAATTGGAGGGGTATAGGTATGGGAGGGGGGATGATAGAAGGGATGATAGTTGTCTCAGTCATGAGAGATTTCTCCTCCACTGACTGAAGGGGGAGCGAGGTGTTGGAACAGATATTATACTATGGTTCTAGGTGTTTCCTAGTGTTGTTGGTTTCGAGGTTAAGTAGGGTTGGTATTGTTCAGTGTGTTGTATTAGAGATAGGGGTGTTATGTCTGTGTGTGGTTGTATGCGCAGGCGTGTGTATGTTTTAATGTTTCGGTTGTGATTTATGTGTGGGGGTGTATATGTATATGGATGTGCATGCGAGTGTGCCTTGCATTTCATGTTTTTGTGTGTTGATATTAGGCTCTGTTTAGTCCAGGAGTGAATCTTGTTATGAAGTTTTTTTCCTGTGTAAGTAAATAAAAATAATTGTCTGTTTGGAAGATTGGCATTATTTTGAAACTGTTTCCACTGCATGCGTGTACGTGTTTTGAAACATAGCGGTGTCTTTTATCTGCAATTTTGATGTTGCTCTTATGTAAGGCCACTCTATAGCTGAAATTTTTGGTGGCGCCTATGTAGGATTTGTTGCATGCTGTGCATCTTAGTGCATATACTACATTTCTGGAGGTGCAATTTAGATCCTTTTTTAATTTGAATGTTTGTGTTGGGTTTTTGAATGTGTATGTGTTTCCTTCAATTGTTATGTCACATACTCCACATCGCGGTTTGTTGCATTTTGTAACCCGCTTTTGTAGTGTGTGGAACGAGTTTTGAGGAAGTTAGGATGTGTTTTAAGTTTTTGGGTTGGCGTTTGCTTTTTATTATTTTTGTTGTTTTAAGTATGTTGTTTAATTTGTTGTTCTGATTGAGGAGGATAAGTTTTTTGTTATCTGTGTAAATAGTTCTGGGTTGTTTGTGTTGTGTGTGGAGACGTATGCTAAAATTTGTTCTTTGTTGTGTTCTTTTGGGATTCTTAGTTGGTCTGTTGGAATTTTTTCAGCCAGTTCAATACCTTTCTGTATTAGTGGTAGTGGATATCCTCTTTTCCGCAGTGTTATTTGTAGTTCATTCAGTCTAGTCGAACGGAGGCGTCTGTCTGTTACTATGGTGCAGACTCTACGTGCTAGGGAGTAGGGTATTGATTTTAGACAGTTTTTAGGATAGTGGCTTTTGAAGTGGAGGTATTGTTGAGTGTCTGTAGGTTTGTGGTAGATGTCTGTGATTATGTTGTTGTTTTTTATTGTTACTAGGATTCTAGGAAAGGTGGTTCTGTGGGGCTTTGTTCTAGTGTGAAGTTTAGTTTTGGGTGTAGATTTTGTAGCAAAGTGTGGATTTCTCTGATATCCCCCCCATGTGATTCTCCAGAGGATAAAGCAGTCGTCTAGGTATCTTTTCCAAGATTTTATGAAGAATGTTTTTATATTGTGCCCGTACTTTTGCTCTATCCTTTCATAAAGGGTCTCTTCTAGGAAGGCGAGTGTAAGGGTGGAATATTTCGGTGCCATTTTGGTACCCATTGCTGTGCCTAGTATTTGGATGTAGTTGTCTTTATTGAATTGGAAGGAGTTGTTATTGAGGATTATGTCAATGCTATCAATCGCGAATTGTTTATTGAATCTGGGGTGTAAAGTCTGTGTATGTTTGTCAATCCAATATGCGATAGCTTCTTTTCCTAGGTTGTGTGGGATATTGCTATATAGGCTGCTAACATCGAATGTAGCTAGTATTGTCCCATCGTCTACTGTTTGTGGTAGGGAGCTAAGGAAGTGTGTGTCATCTCTTACAAAACTTCTGACTAGATTGGTGAAGGGCTGTAATAGTATATCTATTGGGTTGCTAAGTCTGCTTGTTGAGCATGATGGTCCTGCTACTATGGGGCTGAATGTGAGGTCGTTGGGGTTTGGGGTGCTTATGTATTCTGACTTTTGTATGTTGATAGCATGTCTTACCTGGTTAGATTTATGTATTTTGGGTAGTCCATAGAAGATGTTTGTTTTTGTTGTGAAGTTTGTAAGGAAATCTTTTTCTTTTTTAGTTAATGTACTATTGTATGTTGTGCAGAGTTTTGTTATTTTAGATATGGCTGTGTCGTCTATGTTAGAGCTAATTGGTTTGTAATGATTTTCGTTCCCTAGTGATTCTAAAATTTTTGTTTTATAGAAGTTCATGATAACCACTGCACTACCTTTGTCTGCTTCCTTTATAACTAAGTTGTTATTGTGTCGGATTTTTTTAAGTGCTTGATTTTGTTTTCGTGTTAGATTAATGGTGGGTTTTTCTTTTTGTTGGGGGTTGAGGTTCCAGAGCGTTTCAAAGAAAGTATTTAGTTCTTTTGTGTTGTTATGTTTGTTGGGGAAGTATGTTGATTTGTTTTTCACTAGAGAATCGTCTGTTGTGTTATCTCTGTCATTAAGTATATCTATGAGTCTAAATTTGCGTTCAAATTCTTTAAGGTCTTTCTTTAACTCTGCTATGTTACTTTTGTGAGTTGGGCAGAATTTGAGGCCTAGTTTTAGTACTTCAATTTCGTTTTTCTAGTTTTAGTACTTCAATTTCGTCCTTTGTAAGTGTCTCTGGGTTTTTTGTTGTCTAGTCTGGTGTTGTCATACTGTGAAGGATTCCTAAAAAATGATTGTGAGGGTCGTTAGTTTCGTTGTTCCGGTTGGGAGGTTGGTTGTGTCGTTTTGTAGGGATGTATGGGTTACGATGGTACCTGGTGTATTTGGATTGGTTGTGTTTGTGTGGGGGGGTATTATATATATATCTGTGTATGTATGTATGTGTGTATATATAGAGAGAGAGGGAGACAGAGAGACAGAGAGAAAGAAAGAGAGTGAGACAGTCAGACAGACAGACATATTTCTGATTTTATACTTAAATATGTATTTTTATGGTATATATCCCTTATTATATCATCCAAATTGTTTCAAGTTCGATGACGTCATGTGTCCGCCTTCAGAGCATATATCTATATAATTATAAAACTAAAATGACCTTGTAACGGGTGTTGTAACCCAACATCTGGTTTAAGACTTCCGGTTGCGCATGCGTACATAAACATAAACCCATAATAATCAACACGACAATAAAACGCATTGTTTTACTGTATACATTTTTAGAGTCCCAATTTTTTTTCGCGTTCAAATCATCCAAATAAACAATTGTTAATAATTTTTTTTACATCGTTCATTTCCGTTTTACGTTCAAGTTATTTTCAATTTATTCTCCATTTTTTAATACACCTTTCTTAAAAAACATTGATATGTTTTTCTACACTACCAACATAAATAAATAATCCCGAAAATATGTTTTTTTTAATGTGCGTTACAAATAAATAATCACCGCGACAATAAAACGTATTATTTTACTGTGTACGTTTTCAGCGTTCCAATTATTTTTTTCGCGTTTTAATTTAAAGATATATCAAAATATGAATTTACCTTTAAGTATTGTGGTATCTGTTCAGTGTACATTTACCTATAAGTATGACAAACCACTTATAATTCAATGGTTACAAGTTTGTTTGTTTTTTTCAAAAATAAGCAATTATAAACAGAACGACTCATAGAAATCTATCTATATTCTTTTTTCATTTTAATATACTTTCATATAAATGTTTCTGTTATGTCACAAAAAACAAAAAACTATTTTCTTTACGTCACAAGTGTCACACTCATACATTAATTCCATAGCTAATATAACATAGTGACTCAACGGTTCACGGGTACTCTAATATATATATATATATATATATATATATATATATATATGTGTGTGTGTGTGTGTGTGTGTGTGTGTGTGTGTGTGTGTGTGTGTGTGTGTGTGTGTGTGTGTAAGGAACGGTGTGTGTGTGTGAGAGAGAGAGAGGGGGGTTACATATGAACTTCTAAGCGGCTAGACCGATTTTTATTTTAATTTCATGCAAATGTACTATATGTGGCTGGTAGTATTCTTAGATAGATTTTGCATCGGAATGTTTTCCATAAGTCTCGATAGTCGATCATTAAATAAAACGAGAAATGAAAGAATAGACACTTTTGACTGTAGTTAACACCTTATACAACCTAATACAACCTAACATCACAAATGTATTTTAGAAGTTTTATTACTGCACAAGCAAAAAGGCCGGCATATAAAATTAACTGTATGATCGCTGATATGACAGGGGCGCGTTCGAAATGAATTTTTCTGTTTAGAGCACCATTGAACCATGATACTTGACTTTTTTATTTTAAACTTTCATTCAAGCCATTATAAAATGAACAGTAGGTTCTCTACAGTTCAATGTAAACTACAATGTATTGTAAGTCACTTCGGGGAGACATGTGAAGCTTCCTCCTGGTGGACCGCTGTTGATCCCCAGCTAGAACAAACAATTAATCGATTTGATTCAAAATTGGACAATTTCACCGATTTCCATGACAAGAAGGAGAAAATGTTTGGTAAGTAAATTGTATAGCAGAAGAATAATAAAAAGAATAAACATCCGTGCGTTCGTGTCGAGTATTCATCACAAGATACTCGAGATACTTCATAAATTAAACAAATGAAAAAATTCAAGAATTTGGATTTAAAAAAAAAAGCAAAATGCACAAAACACTATACAGCCGAAGGATGATGTTGATCGACACTATATCAAAAGAAATCGAAAGACGTTTCGTAATTATTGAAGAATACATAGATACCAAAAATTAAAAGAAATAGAGAAATATATAAGGCCATATACAGAGAGGTTAATCATCACAGCCGAAATCAGAACTAAGTGAATCAATGCAGTAAAGATCAAAAGACATGAAACAAAACTGCGACAAAAGAAACCGGAAACGAAAATATTACATAAATTTTTAATATAATCGAATACGTTGAAGCATAGCTGCAAAAAGGACACCTAGTAAATTTGGCGAAATCGCTACTGAGAGCCGCATAAACAAAAATAGAAAATACCCAGGTAGTCATCAAAAGCAGTCTCTATGGACACAGAGACGAAACGATAAACTTCATATTTACATGTCACTTTGGACTTACCATATCCTGACATATAGTCCTAACCTTAATCCTTTAATTTCTATTACAATTATCAACCTAAATCTAACAATTTCCACTACCTTACTCAGAAAGTAGTCCACAGTTATTAAAGTGGTGGTAGATCTCTCCGCTAAGTTGTACCGTTAGAATTTTCCAAAACGTCGGTAAACAAGTTATCGGTCTATAGTTCTTTTCTCACTGTCATTTTGAGTAATTGTGTGCTTTTTTTTCTTCGCCTGTTCATCTCCGTATGATACTTAACGAGGGTCGCGTTTGAACGGAAAAGTTTGGGTGCTTGTGACTCCAGATGGAAGCCGCTAAACCAGGTGACATCCGGAGGAATATTTTCGATCTCCTCGCTGATGAGATTTCAAGAAGAAAAGATGTGTCCAAGGCACTGTTCCAACTAGGGCTTAGTGCATATAGTGTTGATGAGTATAGTGGGACAGATTGCTGAAACAATCTTTCACTTGATGCTTGTATCACTAAGTGAAAGATTTTTATGGAATATTGAAATAACCTGCCCCACTAGTATAGCGATATGGAATATTAAACTCTCTCTCTCTCTCTCTCTCTCTCTCTCTCTCTCTCTCTCTCTCTCTCTCTCTCTCTCTCTTCTTTCTTTTTCTTTTTCCCTTTCTCTCTCTTTCTTTCGCTCTCGCCTGTACAAATAACCTGTCACTCTGATATTTTTTACTGTCTCTCTTTTTTAGTAATCCATTTTATAAAACAACATCGGCGTTCGAGTGATTTTGCATTAGAAGACAAACAAGGGCCGTAGTTAATGACGACACGTTTATGAACGCATCGTGAAAGTAAAAGCGTTACACTTTCATTTTGTGATAATTTTTTTTATGTAGTCTAATTAATTGTTTATGTAGTCTAATTAATTTTTTTATGTAGTCTAATTAATTTTTATGTAGTCTAATTATTTTTATGTAGTCTAATTATTTTTTATGTAGTCTAATTAATTTTTTTATGTAGTCTAATTAATTGTTTATGTAGTCTAATTATTTTTTATGTAGTCTAATTATTTTTTATGTAGTCTAATTAATTTTTTATGTAGTCTAATTAATTTTTTTATGTAGTCTAATTAATTTTTTATGTAGTCTAATTATTTTTTATGTAGTCTAATTATTTTTTATGTAGTCTAATTAATTTTTTATGTAGTCTAATTAATTTTTTTATGTAGTCTAATTAATTGTTTATGTAGTCTAATTAAATTTTTTATGTAGTCTAATTAATTGTTTATGTAGTCTAATTATTTTTTATGTAGTCTAATTATTTTTTATGTAGTCTAATTATTTTTTATGTAGTCTAATTAATTTTTTATGTAGTCTAATTAATTTTTTTATGTAGTCTAATTAATTTTTTATGTAGTCTAATTATTTTTTATGTAGTCTAATTATTTTTTATGTAGTCTAATTAATTTTTTATGTAGTCTAATTAATTTTTTTATGTAGTCTAATTAATTGTTTATGTAGTCTAATTAAATTTTTTTATGTAGTCTAATTAATTGTTTATGTAGTCTAATTATTTTTTATGTAGTCTAATTATTTTTTATGTAGTCTAATTAATTTTTTATGTAGTCTAATTAATTTTTTTATGTAGTCTAATTAATTTTTTATGTAGTCTAGTTATTTTTTATGTAGTCTAATTATTTTTTATGTAGTCTAATTAATTTTTTATGTAGTCTAATTAATTTTTTATGTAGTCTAATTAATTTCTTAGACCAGAATCTATGTATTCTGTCGCATCCAGGTCCTTTCCAGTTCGGCATTTTCCTAAACATCAGTTTGAATTTCTATTGTAATTTCAGTTTCTTTATCTGTCTTTGTTTTTTGTTTTTTAAACTTTTTGTTTTGTTTGCAAACACCTATACTCTGAATAAAGAAATGGAACAAACTAGAAATCAGTATTGGAAAACAGAACACATAGTCCTCCCTTACATTGAAATACAATCAGACAAATTTATCCAAGCAAGAAAAGCAGACATGATAATAGTAACCAAGAATGAGAAAACCTTGCCAAATTTAGATTTAGCCGTCCCTGCAGATCACAGAGTCGAAGTAGGAAGAAAACCTAAACATCTATCATTTGAATTATTTGGATTATTCAGACTGTTGATCTCATCTTTGATGTTATTCTCAGAATATTTCGGCTGATTTAATCTCCGACCTTCAAGTACGTCTTGTTGAACTCGACAATCTTCATCTGCAAGGATCCGTAGCACAATGGATATAAGTACTAAGTAATAATCTGTTCTAAGAAACAGTCTTCTGAATATTAATTATTCAATCCCCAGAAAGGGCGATACTAAGAATACAATAACGGATTAAAGGTACGATCATGGCTGACGAAACGGGCGCAAGCTACCCCGTTGGTTAAATAAAGAGTTTCGTTCGAAATTCCATACGAATTTCCGAGTTCAGAAAATTGCCTTTGAAGAAGGAGGGGGAGTTCATTGGTCGAACGTTGTGATAACATCTAATATGAAGAGCAGTAGTTCGAATAATCCAAATCATCCAAATTATCAGTCTTCATATTAAAATATTAAGACATAAATACATGGACATTAAGAAAGAGTTGAAGAGAATATATTGAGTATAAAAACAACAGTAGTACCAATAATTGTAGGAACAATTCATAAAACACATTCTAAAACAATTAGACGAAATTGGAATAAAAGGGAAGATGAATATTATACAAATATAATGGTATTACTGAAATTAATTCTAAAATACTGAAAACAAGTCATATTCCCAGACAATTAAATGGCAGTGGAGATGTATCAGAAAAATACTATAATTCTCTCATCTCCACTAATAAACGCCTGGTTATTATCAGCGATAAGTCAATGGTAAACGGCTGTTGCGAAAATAGCACATTCGTTACAATGGTGATGAAAATGGTCGGAAACACTGAAAATTTGGTGAGACTTGCTGTCACTGAAACTAAAACTCAAGAGAAATTAGGAAGAGGTAGGACATTATCAAAAGAAAGAATGACAATGTTTCTATTTACGTGTCTCAATACGAAGGCAGTGTCAGACACAAAGTCAGGTTTAAATTTTTAGGGAAATCACTCCTGACAAGTCGTGAAGTCACTTGATGTAATGAGCGAACAAGATGATTATCGAAAAGACAGGAGATGAGCTTAGTCTTAAAAAGGGCAAGATTATAGGTAGGAGTAAAACAATTAGCAGTAAGAAAATTCCAAACGTTTGCAGTACTCGTAAAAAGAAAATACTGGCATAGGATGCTGTATTACAATAGGGTTATCAAAACAACGATTTGATGGAGAACACTAGACTAACGAGTTAAACGAGTTGGAAGAAAAGAAGGAAAAATAGATCAGACATTTCTGAAGAACACGTGCCATAATAGTATTTATAGAAAAGACTGGACTAGCTACATTACGTCTGTGAGAGAGGTTGCAGAGAAGAAGAAAACCATTGTGAGAGATTTAAGAATTTGGGTGAGGACCAGTGATTTCCCGTCCTTCCTACCAGGGTTTGCACAAAAAGTACAACCTCTACTCACCCAAGAATGGCACGATTCAAATATAAATAAATACTTGCCTCCGTTAATCTCGAGAGACAATCGATGCGTCCTATAAAGGTGCTTGAACAAGGAATCTATCATGAAACAAGAGTTGCACAATCCCGAATCACGCTTCTTCTGAATCGTCATTGCTTGAGTCTAGCGACAAGAACTTCAGAGGGAGATTAAACAATGCTGTATGAGGTTAAACATACAGTAGTTTATATGTCCGAATTGCAACTCATTTAGTACTGACCAATTACAGAGCAGGTTAACTTGGGTGATCAGACGAGAACGTGATTATGCTAATAAAGCTAGTATTTAAACGAAATCGAAATTTATTGTCTGTGTGAAAAGAACGAAAGAGTGGATGCGCACACAGGTGTTATGAAGTTAGTTCTGAGTATTGACAGCCGGGAAAAATAATGTAAAAATACAGACGACACTAAGGATGCAAAAGGTTGGGTTTAGGTAAGATTAGCTTAAAGTTGTGGGAAAACATTAGACCCTCAAGTTGAAAAAACTTCCTAAAATAACGAAGAAAACTAGGACTGGCTTAGGATGAAAACAGCAGTACACATGGTTTCTCCCTCTTCGCCGGATAACACTGAAGGTGTTTGTTCGGCCATCACCAAAGGCTTAAATTGACTTCAAAATCAAAACAAGTCCTAGAACTCAAAACAAAATGTCAGTTTCAGTTTTGAGTTCTACTTCCAGCATTTTATTCTTATCTCAAAACTAAAAACTGGAAAAACATTTTTCAATAAAAAATATTTTGTGTGTGTTTTTCTTTAAGGCTTCTTAAATTAAGTAAATTATTGTTTAACTGTGTTTAACACATTTTCGTTTTTATTGTGTCTTCGCTTCTCTGTGGAAAGGTCTGTCTGTTCATGCGATTATTCTGTTACGCATCCAAACATTTCCTTGGTCTGTCACGATTTAATTGAAATAGCATTTCTCATCGCTTTATCGTAGATTGAATGGACGTAACTTATTTAGATATGTCTAAGAATACTTAATGGAAGCTCTGTCCGTCAGTTAATTGCCTGAAATAATTTTTCAGTTTGTCTATCACGCTTACGTTGGAAATAACATTTTCGTTCATCTGTCAGGCTTAAATTTGAAATAGATTTTCATCGCTGAGCACACAAATTAGATGGACAAATTGTGGTCAAATTTTAACAAAGTCGGGGCTAGTTGAAATGATGGGTAGGACAAATATTTCGAAAAATAAAACTTACCTTCGTGACGAAGAAGCTCTCACATCGGTGTGAAAATAAAAAAGATACAAACTATTAAGAAGTTCTCACTTTTGCTGTAATTTCCTTTGAACGTTGAAGGAGGAGGGGTCGAAACAATCTCTCGTTTATAATGAAAACGTGTTACGTTGTTAACAGATTCAACGTTTTTATTCTGACAAACTTTCATTCGACAATTCTTAATGTGCGCTTGTATGAGAAAAATAACGTTCGATTTGATTTGATAACCTCGACAATCATCTTCAATTTTTAACAACCAATCATATTGGCTGAAATACGGGTAAATTTTCAGATTAGGTCCACATCCACAATTTTCTTTTAAATGATGACTTTTAAAGGTTTTCTACTATGCTGAATACGAAAATCTCAATGAAATTTTGCAGAAATAATTAGTTATTGAGATATAAAAAGTTGTATTATGCATCGTATTCTTTGGCGGCCATTTTTTACGCGCGAGCGCGCGGGCTATAAACAAATCTACTCATCTATGACTGACACTGCATGCCCATAAAAATGATGGCCGCCAAAGAATACGATGCTTAATACAACTTTTTATATCTCCATAACTAATTATTTCCGCAAGATTTCAATGCGATTTTCGTATTCAGCATAGTCGAAAACCTTTAAAAGGTGTCATTTAAAAGAAAATTGTGGAGGTGGACTTAATCTAAAAAAAATACCGAAATACGAGATATACAATCGGCAAAGGATAAAGAGACCTGTGGCGTGTTTATCGAACGTCGCGGTTGCAGATAATGTGGCGTGGTCCCTGACTTTGTTAGAGGCTATCTTGGAGCGTCTTTATGCATGGCCATGAACCACACCGACATTTAATATGAATAGGGGTATAAAAGCCATTGTTTTAGCGAAGGAAGAACGTGATGACGATATGGCACCTGCATGCTTGATGAAATGAAATAAAATGAAACATTGAAATAATAGAAGGATCACTAGATACAACGGATACTTAAAACATAAACATATTTTTATGATTGAAAAACAGAGAAATACGAAAGTTTATAAGTAAGCATTTTTATACAAGAAATAAGAATATAAAGGTTACTTTCATGTTAGTAAAAGTTCATAGTACGAGGGACGTTCCAAAAATAACGCCTCCTTTTTTTATTGCGCCCGAGTGGAACAGAAAGAATTGTAACTTGCATTTTTATGATGACTGAGCTTATGCATTCATGACCTAAAAGTTTCATTTCTCCTTTGCAGATATTGACTGTGTGAGAAAGCAACCCTTGTCGTGAACGTGCGTTGGAATGGAGATATGTGTTATTGAATTCACGGAGAAAAAAATTGAACTGATCAACATTCACCGGCGCTTGTTGAACGTTTGTGAAGCCGATGCAGTTGATGTCAGCACGGTTAGGAGATAGGTTCGTCGATTTCAAAGTTCAAACAGAAATATTAGTGACAAAACTCCCTCAGGACTTTTATGGCCGAGGCATCAATTGAAACCGGCAAAAGTGCATTGACAATAGTGATGACTATGTAGAAAAATCAACTCTGGAACACAAAATTTTCCTCGTTTTAGTTGTACCACTCCCGTCTTTGTAGCTCTTTAACGGTTTAGTTTTTTGTTAAAAAATAGGAGGCTTTACTTTTTGAGTGATTCTCGTACAACACGTGTTTGTGTAAAGAAGTTGGGTGAATACTAGTTACAAGTCAATACTCTATGATAATGTATTGGGCAGTGTGTATGCGCGTTTACCTTCGATCTTCTAGTTCGTATATAGCCGTGTTTGAGTGGAAGCTGGAATGTGGGTCACAGAGTTCTTTGTCATAGGTACACGGTGGGGTGTTGAGTAGTACTTGTTGGGTTCCTTTCGTTCGGTTGATTGATGTAGTCTCTTTCTAAAACTGGTTTTCTTGATCAGGCTTTATAGGAATTTCTAAATTCGCACTGGCTCATTACATTTGCATATAGGTGTTTAAAAAGATTTCCATTGGCGGAATATACTTTTGAGTTCACACGTCCATGTTAAAATTTTCTTGCTTTGAGGAGTAGGGATAAAAAAACGAATTCCGCAAAGCGGAAAAAAAATAGTGTACAACAAACATGACCATTTGAATTTTAGCATTCCTAGCAATCAGTTCGCAATTAAGTCACCATAGATTCTGTCTTTTTATGTCTATAAAAAAGAGCATTGTTTACGGCCTAATCAGGTTTGACACACTGGTTCCCGTCAGATCACTGAAGTTAAGCAACGATGAGCCTGGCCAGTACTAGATGGGTGATCATTTGGGATTTCCAGGTGCTGTATGTGCTCTCCGCTTATCTCGGTATTGTTTCCAGTCGTCCTGGACTTTTCCTTGCCATAGGACTCAAACAGGGCCGATTCAGGAGATGTGTGGTTAGGGATTGTGCAACCCTTGCCTCACAATTACACGCGCGGCTGCCTTTGCAGGGGCTATCTTTTGTCTTTCGAGACTGAACGGAAGCATCGAAAAAAGAACATTTTAAATGACCGAATATGAATACAAATTCATATATTTTTTTATGTAGAAAAAAAGCGAGATTGAAAAAATATATAGATGAGGTGTGGGGATGCGGGTTACTATGATAGAATTCTCATGGAAGAAATTACAATGTCGGTACCTTCTTCTCTTATATCCGGGTTCGTGTAAAATGAAAGAAGTGGGTGTTGAAACAATTCTTGTGTCCTTTCCTTTTGACCGCGCGGAGTAAAATAAATGTAAAATAAAATTTAGTAGCCTACTTTAAGCGAGCAATGCGTTCTTCTTGCGTGAACCAGTTTGGTAATTTTATCATACCTTTATGAACTGCCTTCGTTATAAATATGGCTTAACTGTTAGTCACTAAAAGCTTAGCTATGCAAGACGTATCGTTTTGTAAGGACACTACTATATTCTATAAATAAGGTAAGTGTTTGCTCGTGGGTTGTTTCACGCTATGAGAGAAGAAATTCTCATACTAGCTAACAAATCTTCAAATCGACAATTGTTTATAATTATTAATTGTTTCCCGCTAAAAACATTGGCTTGATTTTAGTGCCAATCATCTCCGACATAAACCCAGTAGAAGTCACAGTAAAACACAGTATTCACCTAAGAGATATAGAAACGTTTGGGACCAGCCTCGACACTTACCTCCTGATCATACAGCGCTGTCAATGGCAAACCATTATCAATAATTACAACGCAATAGACTAGAACAACGGTGAGGCTTCACTTGCACATTTTGGAACCGTATATATATGTGCGTATGTGCGTATATGTGTGTGTGAATAGTTCGAATGCAAAACGCGATAAACGCATCTACACACTTCCCCACACTCCAAAGTCATGCGTTATATAATATAATATCACCGAACAATACATCTTTTGCTACCAATTAAAAATGTTTTCAACCAAAGTCTAGATTTGAAAAATTGGATTTATCGCTCTTTGCATCCGAACACTTCGTGTATATATATATATATATATATATATATATATATATATATATATATATATATATATAAACTACTTAATTTACTCACAAAATTGATATACGAAAGTATAGATTTATGCGTAAACTTTAAGTATTTACTTCAAAAGTGCTCAATACGTAGGTAGAGCTAGTTAGTAATTTATAAAATATATATGGCGATTAAGCTTAATCGCCATATATATTTTATAAATTACATTACTAACTATATATATATATATATATATATATATATATATATATATATATATATATATATATACACTTGTGCCCGATATTATTCATACCCCCCCTTGAAAATTGAGTTTATTAGGTTTAACTTTGTAAGAATTTATTGTTTACGTCCATATTGATACATATTCTTAATAAACCTCTTCTGATCATTTTCGTCATTTAAAAATCTCGGGATACTTGTAATAAAAGAAATATACAGCTATTTATAAAATCTGCAATGTTCAAAAATAATCATACCCCCTTATTTTTTCAGTATTAATCGAGTTTCTGACTGTTTGTTTCCTGTTTGATTCTTATTTTGAATGCTTTTATACAACCTTTGATTAATTTCATTTCGTTTTTTGCATTTTTTCAGAAATTAAAATGATATCAACTGAAAACCAATAAAAGAATAAAAATTATTAGAATGGGGAAGAAAAAAGAGCTTAGTAATGATCTTAGGACTAAAATTGTGAATTCACATAAGGATGGTTTAGGTTACAAGTCAATTTCCAAGAAATTTGAGGTCCCTACAGCAACAGTACAGAGCATCATCAAAAAATTCCAGAGCCACCACACAACAAACAACTTGATTGGTAGAGGAAGAAAAGGAAACTGTCTGCTAGAGCCACCAGGAATATTGTAAGAAGTGTTAATGCAAATCCAACCACCACTACTAAGGACATTTTAGAAAATCTGGAGTCTTCTGGCATAAACATATCAAGGAAAACATTGCAAAGGACTCTGCATGAAAATGGTCTGAAAGAAAGAAGACCAAGAAGGACTCCATTGCACACCGGAAAGCACCTTGCAGCACATCTAAAGTTTGCTAGGACCCATGTGAATTCTCCAGAGTCCGTTTTCTCAAGTATTTTGTGGACTGACGAAACAAAAATTGAATTGTTTGGCCATATGGATGCTTCTTACGTTTGGAGGCATAAAGGAGAAGCTTACAACCCAAAGAACACCATACCCACGGTGAAACATGGTGGTGGTAGCCTAATGTTTTGAGGCTCCTTTTCGGCTAGTGGTCCAGGTAGTTTGGTCAAGATAGATGGAACCATGAAGAAGGAGCAATATTTGGAGATACTTCAAAAAAACATTAGACAGGATGCGGAGAAGCTCCATTTAGGACGAAACTGGGTACTTCAATTGGATAATGATCCAAAACATACTGCCAAAATAGTCAAGAAATGGTTTGAGGATAATCAAATTAATGTTTTGGAATGGCCTAGCCAGAGTCCCGACCTGAACCCTATCGAAAACCTCTGGCACATATTGAAAACTGAGGTTAAAAAGCGGAAACCTAGAAATTTGAGGGATTTGGAGAACTACTGCATTGAAGAATGGTCAAAAATCAGTGTTGATGCTTGTAAAAACCTTGTTGATAAATATCCAAAACGGTTACAGGCAGTTATTAAGAATAAAGGGCATGCTATTGACTATTAGTAAGAGAGGTATGAATAATTTTGAACTAGTGCCATTATTGTATTTCTTTGTATAATGTTTCAAACTTGCATAATTTATTTATTTGTTGAGTTTAAATTAAATCTTTATGCTTGATTTATTGTTTGAAATCCCTTTAATAGTGTCTAACTTCTGGTTTGAGCAATATTCTTATAGAAATCTCAAAGATCCGAGGGGTATGAATAATATCGGGCACAAGTGTATATATTGCCTTTTGAATGATTTTGGACCATTTGGAATTTACCCAGTGGATTGAAATTTTAAATTCGACCGTTTTGGATTTTACCACTTTTGGATCTTTACCCTTCACCGGACTATCCATTCATGTGAAATCTTTTTATTATTTTTCTTTTGCCTCCTGTTCCCCTTACCTCACCCTTTTTTTAACCAAGTAAGATCTTTGACTTACTTGAAGTTTCATTAAATACTTTTATATGCAAAATCCGATCCTGCATTTTGCTAATTCCTGCCCTCTGATGAGAAGGAGAGTATTTCTTCGAAACTCCGCGGATTAAGGACTATCCACTTATCTTGTGCTTCCTTTTTTAAAATTAAATATGTTTTTAACTCTTTTTCAAGATGTCTTTTAACATATTTTATTAATCATTTGTTCATATATATATATATATATATATATATATATATATATTTATATATATATATATATATATATATATATATATATATATATATATATATATATATATATATATATATCGGGGATATTATTCGAACTATTCAAAACAAAATTCGAAGTTACGAAAATATATATATATATATATATATATATATATTATGTAAAGTGTGATACTGAACATTGTCGTGAAATAAAAAGAAATATGCAGTATTGAATGTCATGCGCCAATGCAGAGCTGAAATATAGGTCAAGTTAAAACGTTTTTAATCTGGGAAAATATTTTTTCATTAAAATATGGTCCCAGTTTTGTATACGGAAATAACGACGATTGATTAAAATCTTAATCATGTGAAATAACCACGGATCCAGCTGTTGGATAATCGTTAATGAATAGCTATATAATATTTATCTTATCTCATACATGAAGTAATGTGAAGTGCTCCTCTATTACATTGACCGGAATAGCTTATTAAACAAACATTGCATAAAAAAAATGTTGTTTTTTTTTTCACTTTTAGTGCCAAATTAGTTGGTTCAATAAAATATGCACTGTAATTATCATTTTCATTAACCTATGTGATTATCAAGTCCAGGTCAATATTTACTCCGAACGTTGCTCAGTAGATTTAGTAAGTTTTGACAAACTTCGTGGCTTGACCTTTACTCCTGATTTAATATGGAATACGACAATCAAATCCGTTGCCAAGGTCACTGGAAAAATGATGTGATCATTCTATCGATCCAGTAGATATCTACCTGCTGGTGCAATTCTCTACATATATAAGAGTAAGGTACGTCCAAGAATGGAGTATTGTTGTCACATCTGGGCAGGAGCTGTTAGGAAGATCTTATTTTGCCATGACAGAGTTCAGAATAGACTTCGTAGCTTAGTGGGGGATGCCCTTTTCTCTTCCTTGCAACCTCTTTCTCTTGCGAGCTTGTCTGTTTTATCGTTATTGTAATGGCAAGTGCTCGTCTGAGCTCCAATCAATACTCCTTCTCGCTAAATATTTACGAGAAACACTCGTTTGGCTGTAAACACTATCAATAATTTCCCCCCACTCTTTATCTGTGCCTAAACCTAAACGTAGATTTCATGAACAAAGCTTTTTTCTTAGAACTGCACACAGGTGAAACTCTCTTCCATTTACCTGCTTTCCAGCTGTCTACAATATGACCTTCTTCAAGTTCAATATAAACAAGTTCTTGATGAGCCGTTCCCCTTAAGTAATCCAATTTACCAAATTTACAATTCTAACGATTACTATGATATTGTCCTTTTGACCACTGTACACTCTTTAACATTTATCCTCAAGTGACTCTGGGCCTTGATAAGTGGTGATACCTTTGTTCGCATTATAGGAATAATCTATCACGTTTATTAACATTAACGTATATGAATTATGACATTTTAAAAGCTTTACAACTACTTATTCATCTTACAACACACACCTACTAGCTGTGCCTCCCGTGATGTTTAAAACGAAATTTCCTTGATCAGCAGTTCATACCTTCCTTAAGAGTCTTGTATGTGTGTTGGTCTGGCATGCCCTCTCCTATTTGACCTTTGACTCCTTGCCTGTTTTAGCTTGTGTATGTTATGTGCTTATGTCAGAAAATTGTTGCTATTCCTTATTTATTTATTTTGCGATTCTTTCACTTCCAAATCTTTAGTTTATCTGCTTTGTATAAGGTTCATCTTCTTATTCCATGTTTTATATCCCATTCTAACAAATTTTGTGCATTCTCTTCTATTAAGGGAAACTCAAAATAAATGTGAACAAGAAAACTTGTTTTATTCTACAAGAATCATATGAGGCCAGGTGTGGCCGAAATAAAATTAGTAATTTGTATGTATTGGATTTTGTGAATCCTCAAGCTTTAATTCAAAATATTCACCCACGCGCACACATATATAAGTGTTGCGTATATATTTTGACGACTTCCATTTTTTTTTTCAAATCAAATTCTAAAGAAAGAGAATAAAAAAAGATATTATAGTTGTTTACAGATGTTTCAAAGCAATATTTATTTTAAGTCGGTGCTTATGTCAGAAAATTGTTGCTATAAATATATACATGCAAAAATATTTGCGTACATATGCTAACTGACTTAAGGAAGATTCATTTGTTCTTTGAAGATCTTGTTTTTAATTCTTATATTCCTACTCCTTATTGTGTGATTTAAGTGTATCTTAAAGCTATATGTTTAGAAAATATAAGTTTGATCAGGTTTATCTGTTTTACTGCATATCAACACTTTTAGGGTTGTTTAATTAATGTATGCAATCAATTAAACACCAGTTGCTATTTTACCCATGGCTGAGAGGAGATAATTTCACAACTGTATTAGTAATTAGACACAATAGTCGTTTGCATTGTTTTTGTTGTTGTTTTTTTTGGGGGGGGTCAAACTGTTTTCTTAACCATAGCTATTTATTTTTCGACTATTTTTCAGTTAATGCGTTTTCTATAATTCTTCAAGTGTTTGCGTTAGGGTTAGGGTTATTATGTTTCTGAAGGCAATTGATTATTCATATGATTTAAACTCTTTGTGCTACTGTTCTCATCTTAAGTGTATAAATAAATGAAAATAAATAACACTCAAGATGAGAACAGTAGTCCAAAAAATGCAAATCATACGGATGTTTATTTGTGTATTGAATATGATGGTGTTTTTTTGTTTGTTTTTTGTTGACATGGTAGTTACCACTTATCAAGGCCTGGAAGCCACTCGGGGATAAGGGTTATTGCGTGTACCGTAATCAATGGGAAAACACCGCAGTAATCGTTAGTAATGGAGATTTGATAAAGTGTCATACTTAAGGGGGCGGTTCATCAGAAATTTGTTTATGTTGGACTTGAAGACATCTAGGTTGTAGTCAGCTGGGAAACAGGCAAATGGAAGAGAGTTCCACAGGCGTGCACTTCTAAGAAAGAAGCTTTGTTCATGGAATCTACGTTTTGATTTAGGCACAGATAAAGAGTGGGGAAAATTATTGACAGTGGTTTCAGCTTGGCGGGTATTTATCGTGAAATATTGGCGAGGGGGGCAGAGATTGGTGCTCAGACGAGCACTTGCCATGGAAATAACGATAAAACAAGGATAGGCTCGCAACGTCTCTTCTGTTGGAGAGAGGTGGCAGAGAAGAGAAAAGGGCATCCCCCACTAAGCCACAAAGTCTATTTTGTACTCTGTCAAGGTAGGATAGGCTGTTTTTAGCAGCTCCTTCCCAGATGTGGCAGCAGTACTCCATCCTTGGACGTACTTGGCTTTTATATAGATAGAAAATTGCATCAGCAGTGAGATATCTTCTGGAGCAGTAGAAGGATCCTACCATTTTTCCAGCGACCTTGGCAACAGACTTGACGTACGTGTTCCATTTCAGATCAGAAGTAAAGGTCAAACCCAGAAGCTTGTCAAAACATGGAGCCTACCCTAGACGAGAGCCATCCATTTCAATTGATGCCAGATGGGGATCAGAGCGTTTATGATGTAAAGATAGGAGCTTGGTTTTAGATGCATTAAAAGTAACTAGCCACATCTTCCCCCACTGTACCACGTGCTCAAGATCAGAGGAGATAGAATCAGAGAGAACTTGGTCATTTACGGCCTTTGATGTATTGCCATAGATGGTCGTGTCATCAACATAGATGTCAACGAATGATCTAAGTATGTATTTTGAGAGATCATTGATGTAGATCAGGAAGAGAGTTGAGCCCAGGATGAACCTCTAAGGGACTCCAGCATTAATACTGTGGGCCTCTGATTTCTGCCCATCAACCACTACTCTTATGAGCCTATCAGAGAGAAACGATTTAATAATTGAGAAAACATTTCCAGTTATACCGTAGCTGGAAATCTTGTGAAGTATGCCTTTATGTCATACCTTATCGAAGGCCTTTGATATGTCAAGAGCAATTGCTCTAGAAAGGAAGCCTTTGTCAAGAGATTCACTAATCCTATGATATAACCGTTAGCACATCTTCTGTAGATCTAGCAGAACGGAAACCATATTGCATGTCACTAAGAAGGTTATTTCTACTGAGATGGTTAACTACTTCTTTCGATTTTCACAATCGATAAACTGCTAATTCTGATGTTAATGGACGATGAACAATGCCAATCATCCCAAATATTCTGAAAAAAAAAAAACGAATGCAATTGACAGGACGAGAACTTGGCATTTCTGATTTTATAGTGTGCCCCTATAGCAATAGCCGAGGATTTTGACAATAACGTACCTATTGGTGATTCAAGAGAAGCTGACAGTGGTTAAGTGGTTAACGACACAGACTGGGGACCTAAGTGTTCCGAGTTCGAATCCAGTTCGTTCCACAAAATTGCTTTCACTTAGAATGTTGGCAACCTTCATGTGGTCCCTCCCATAAGTACCAGATGGCTTTCTGGAAAGAATTCTGAGAAAAAACCTACGGTAGAGTCTTAAAGCACAATCGAACCATGTTACTTAACTTTTGCATTTTAAATTCTAATTCAAGGCATTATATAAAATAATTTAATAAAATCAACAGTAGGTACTCTACAGTACAATGTAGATTACAGTGTATTCTGTTCTGTGAGGAGGAATATGAGCTTCTTCCTGGTTTACCGCGATGGGTTCCTGAATGGATGAGGTAATCAATTGGTTTGATTGATGAATGTACGATTTCACCAATTTCGAAGACAAAAAAGTATTCAAAGCGTAGAACATTTTTCAGGGATGGCAGTGGCCGCCAACAACAATCGTAGTTTAATTTGCTTTCGAGGTAGGGTCCTTAAACGATTTTGTTTTGAATATGTGTCATGCTTCCACCGGGCAACGCCAATTAATGAGTCCTGCTAGTGTTTAATATTAAAACAAAATATGTATAAGGAAATTGAAAATAAATCAATAGTAAAAGATATTAAATTAATTCCATTGTTTATTAAAATCATTTTTTGTCTTTTTTGTTTGTTTGTTTGTTTGTTTGTTTTTTGTTTGTTTTCTCTTTTCTATTTATTGTCAGAAACAATATACATGCGTATTTAATATTTGAAATATTTAGCAATTTTTTTTATATTTTAAAGAAAATATAATTTTATTCTGATAAATATGAAAAATGTCTTCCATTCGAACCACTTTCTGTTGCGTCGAACTATGATGATAAAGAATGCATCTACCACCCACAATTATGACCACTGAGAGAGAGAAAGATCAGTTAGAAAATGAATCACAATAACAAAAAATAACAATAATAAATTTAAAATAACGGATCCATTGTACTTCACCGAACAGCACACTACTACAGTTAGTTGTTAACCGTCTGTGAGATCAAAGTAAAAATTCAAAAAGATTTTGGAAAAATGGATAAGATTTCCACTCCCACATTTTGTGCATAGTATAAAAACTAGTGATGGGACGATTCCAATATTTCCCCGATTCCGATACAATTACCGATTCTGTTTTGAATTCCTAATTCCGATTCTTTTCAAATGTCTAAATATTATAGAGACTTCTTTTTGTTCTATTTTCAGATTACCATAAAAACCCATGATGCAAGTACAGGAAATGCATTTGTGGTGTAATCTATGAATTTAAGTTTTACTGCTGATTTTAATTCAATAAATATTTGTCATTTTACCATTGGTATCAGCAATGGAAAATTAAGTTTTAAACAAAATAAACCCGAACAATAGACAATTAAAGGAATTGTTTTTGACATTAGAAAATAAGCACAGATTTTCCCGATTCCGATGCCCCAGAAAGTTCCGATTTTTACTATTCCCAATCCACATTCAGATTAATCGCCCCAACACTAATCAAAACCCAAATACAGTGGAGGGTATTTTGTTGTTTTGTTTTTGTTTCGTTTTTCCACCCTAATCTGCTCTAGCACATGAAATTAAATATCTGTTTCTGTGCAAACAACCGTGGATTACATCTAGTCGTTTGTTTATCATACCACATACTAATATCAAAATAAAAATTATAAATAAAACAAACGACTAGATGTAATCCACGGTTGTTTGCACAAAAACAGATTTTTAATTTCACGCACTAGAACAGATTAGGGAAAAAAACGAAACGTATAATAAAATGAAAGATAAAAGATGCAGGGGAGGTAATTCAAGATATAAAAAATTATTCCATGAGAGTGACCCCCCCTTTAAACAGAAGTATCGAGTAATAATACGAATTCAAACACCAAGCAAAACAGGAATATTAAAATAAACACGCATAAATGTAGAAATAAAATTATATAAAAGTATATGACAACTGGAAAAAAAACAAATAGAAAAAAGGGGAAATCAAAACAAGAATAAATAATTAATAAATAAAAAAATAAATGAAAAATAAAAATACGAAACTACGGGTTAAAACGGAAAACTATCTTCACATAACACCAAAAGATAGAGGAAGTGAGTAGGCATGGCTTTGGAAATCTTTTTACCCGAATACGATGTTCATCATGTTAAAAATATACCTTTTGTTGTAAAAAATCTAGTGGATAAACATCTGAAGAAGTTGGTAGGGACATGATATTTTTATGGATACATAAATCGTAAAATTGCCTACCCATTAATGAAACAGCTGTAATGGAAAACCCCAGGAAATAAACGAAGGTTATAAAAAAGAAAACGTGAGTCTTTGAATTTTCAACAAAATTTTACACTATATATGCTCTGCACCTATTAAATAAATACATTGAGCTTAACTCAAAATTAACGGTGACTGGTTTTAAAATAACAATCTAGACCCATTAAACGAAAACGGTATACATTGAAAGTAACCATATTTCAAAAACAAACTTTAAATATATATATATATATATATATATATATATATATATATTCAAGTTTATATGTTTAAATTTCATTTAAAAGGATCAATTTTCAAATAAAATTCAAAATCTATTGCTTGAATTAAAGAATACAAATTTAAAATGTCCTTAACTCATGAGTTTTTAATGTAAGCAGGGGAAAAATTTCTAGCAAAATACTAATATTTGGTTAATCATAATTTTGCTTACTAGCACATACAAAAAAAAATATTAAAAGTGAAATGCCTTTAAGTTACATAGATAAAATGGATGAATGTAGAATTCAAAGAAAGGATATGATGAATGATATCCAAATGCAGAATTATTCCTTGAAAAAACTTTAATATTTATAATGCGTGAAGGTTGGTGAAATGTGGAAAAAAAAATTAGAGTTCTAATATTCATTCTAAAAGCAGGCAGCGAACTTTTGCGAAAATTAATCCATTTCGATAATGGTAGTATCCGAGGATAGAAGTAAGTTCCTTTGAGGACCAATACTCGTTTACATCAGTCGGGAAGGACTTCTCCAAAAAAAAAAAGGTGTCCTACGCACATGTGGAACGAGCACCTTCAACGAGCGGACGTCGCATTACAACACAGACGTAACTCCAGCGATATACATCCACCACTAGAACTAATGAAAATAACTTCTTTATTCGAACGAGAATCCTAACAAATTAAATAGCATTTTCAAAGTATCTTGAACGCCAGAATTTATTTACAAATAAAATGATGATCAAGTCACAAGCATACCATCACACACCCGTTTCAGTTACCACAACTTTAAACTTTCTTCACTATATCAAAATATTTTTATCACCAGGTGCAAAATAAAAAAAAAATATTTCAGCTTTCAATTTCATCATAGAGAACGTGTGGCAACAAGCCCACGGAAAAACTCAAATAGCAATTTTAACGCTACTTCAACTCCAGTTTTCAACAATTATGGAAAGGAAAAACAGACAACCAGCCTCCAGCAACATGTTACGGCACATCAAGCCTTTCTAGCAACATGTTATGGCATATCAACCTTCAACAACATGTTACAGCATATTAACCTTCAACAACATGTTACAGCATATTAACCTTCAACAACATGTTATGGCATATCAACCTTCAACAACATGTTACGGCATATTAACCTTCAACAACATGTTACAGCACATCAACCTTCAACAACATGCTGCAGCATATCAACCTTCAACAACATGTTACAGCATATTAACCCTTTCCAGTAACACCTTATGGCATATCAACCGTCAATAACATGTTACAGCATATTAACCCTTTCCAGTAACACCTTATAGCATATCAACTTTCAACAACATGTTACAGCATATTAACCCTTTCCAGTAACACCTTATAGCATATCAACTTTCAACAACATGTTACAGCATATTAACCCTTTCCAGTAACACCTTATGGCATATCAACCGTCAATAACATGTTACAGCATATTAACCCTTTCCAGTAACACCTTATAGCATATCAACTTTCAACAACATGTTACAGCATATTAACCCTTTCCAGTAACACCTTATAGCATATCAACCTTCAACAACATGTTACAGCATATTAACCCTTTCCAGTAACACCTTATGGCATATCAACCTTCAACAACATATTACAGCATATTAACCCTTTCCAGTAACACCTTATGGCATATCAATCTTTTCTAACAACAAACGCGACGACCAACTCACAAAGATGCTCGCCAAACATTGTACACTTCTGGACCTTACCTCACCAGCTAACATGAGTAACTGCATCACGCACACTAATACATTCATCACTGGGCGTTCATGATCCGTGCTGAAACACTGGCTATATCGATCACCTGAACAATGGCAACACTAATTTCCTTGCAGACTCACTTGCGACCGTATGCACTAATCTCGACATGTTTTTGCTCGCAGACCCACTTGCAACCAACACAAACTAACTTCAACCCACTGTGCTGATCCTTGTGCATGCTTCATAGACTCTGTGGCAATACAGTCTATGACTGTAACACTCGCCCTCATAACTCACAACGTCGTCATAGTGACCATCCCACAGTTATACAAGTTTGGAACACTTTTTTCCTGATATACTTGCACGTCGCAACTTATTCTTTTCACCTTCATGCTTAATAAAAAATTCTTTCTCGTTCTGTACGCAGCGACCACACACACATATACATATATATGCATGTTTTTTCTCCATTGTTTTTCTTTCCTCTAGCTTCCTGCTTACTAGGAGGAGAATAATGCGGGATGAAATCTTCTAGTCAACGGACACACAGACACAAAACGGTACTCTTAAGCTCGATTATCGCCCTTTAACTCTGGTAACACATGCCTTGCCACCAGACGGCAACGCAGCTATGTCACTTCCTATTTTATAGATTTCTTTCTCTTTTTCGCTGGACTCTCGACAAGTCAAGATCTGACAATAATGCGCTCCGGTTGGCATGGCCAGCCAACTAGCTTTCCTGACTGCCATCAGGCTATCAGCAAATATAATATCGCAAGTAACGTTACACTTTTCTCTATCTTTATTCTTTCTCATGTATTTTTATGTAAATAAATCTACATTTATTTGTTATCGTATATCGGTATGTTTCGTCTCTTCATTATGCGACCCATGCTTCTCGATCACCTACCCATTTACAGCATGGAGGATGGGATCGCTAATTAAATAAGCAGACCATCCTATCCTCTACACATCTGAGCGCATCCTATACCTCTACAAAGCCACTAGTCACCCATGCATGGCGTATTGTTACTATATCTGAGCTGGTGCATCTACCACTAGTCTCTCCCTTTTGGAAAAGGTCTAATAAAAGAGTTTCCAATCTTATATGTCCCGCACTGTCAACTAAGCTCCAACCCATGTACCATCGCCGCATTATTGCGTTTCTGTGCCTGTTTTACAAGTATTTTAATGGAATGTGCTCTGATGAACTCATTGCACTTCTATTCTTTTGACGTATATACCAACAAACCTGTTTAGCAACAAAACCTAACTCCTTCACTATAGAGGTTGCAGAGTGAACTATATTCCTGGCCTCGATGATTCCAGTAAGGTGATCTATGAGCAGTACAGCGTAACTTACTACTATGATCCCTTCTCTGCACACACGCTTGATTTTAAAAAATCACTGGTGAGCTCACTAAGCAATGCTAGGAAAAAACGTTAGAGAGAAGTCGTCAGTAACATCGACATGACTTATAACAGCAAGGCGGCCTGGAAAACAGTAAATAAACTGCATGCAGTTAACCAATTACAACAGAGAATGACTGGGATAACTTCTAACCAAGTTGCCCATCAACTGCTGTGGAACAGCAAACTTTTGAACAAAGAAGGTGAATACCTGAATCAAACGAAAACTAAAATGAAGATTGCAATGGAACAATCAGATCACACCTTTCCACCTTTACGATGGAGGAACTTAAAGCTGCCATGAAACATCTTAAACCCAGCAATGTCTCAGTTATAGATGGCATCAATACTGAGATGATATAGCACTTTGGTCCAGGGACACTCGAGTGAGTTCTGGCACTCTATAACAGCTGCGCTACCGAGTATCAAATCCCTAAGATCCAGAGAAAGGCCAAAGTAACTGCCCTTCTTAAGTCAGAGAAAGGCCCGAGCCTGATTACTACCTACCAACTCATATATCTATTCTGTGTCCTATTCAAGCTCTATGAACAGCTCATCATTACACAAAATGCTTCAACTATGGAGTTGCATCTAACTCCTAGCCAATCTGGTGTTCGACTTGGTAGATCATGCATTGGCCAAGTATTGAACTAACTCAATAGATAGAGGGTGGGTTCCAAGCTGAACTGGTTATCGATACAGTTTTTATAGACCTTACAGCAATCTACAACACGGTTAACCATCGAGCGCTTTGGGTGAAAGTTAGCAAAATGGTTAAAAACATCCCAATAGTCTGATATTCAGTTAAAATCGTTTAACAAAGTGGAGCAGAAACTAACAGTAACATCGTTACCCATACATCCTGTACCTGATGCCCAGTTTTTACTGGTCGTTAATGCATCAGGCATAGCTGTAGGGCAAACTGTTTCAACAGCAGCACCAACAACTACAACCTCTTGCTTATTTTTTGAGACAGCTGAACCCACCAGAACAACATTGCAGTACATTTGGTTGTGAATTCCTGGTTATCTCACAGTGAAACACTTTCACATTCACGCTAGAGATGTCAAGTTGTGATCTCCCCCAATCACTGTCCGCTTACCTTCATACTGCATTCTAAGCCACTGGACAAATATTCTCTTCGCTAAACTCACCACTTGAACTTTATTACCAACGATATCTCTGGTGAACAGAATGCTGCCGTAGACGCCTTGTCCCACCTTCCTATCAATTTTGTCCTCACCTTCGGATATTGACTTAAAGCAGATGGACACTTTGGATCTCTCTCTCTCTCTCTCTCTCTCTTTCTTTCTCTCTCTCTCTCTCGTTACCTGAATTTGAAACTTGCCAATTTACATACTTGCCCGTCCACTTCGGACACGCAGATTATCTGTGATACCTCAACAGATTAACTTCGACTTTTTGTTCTAATGACTCACTGTAGGATTATGTTTGATACCTACACAATTTGCCGCACCTCAGTTTGCTTGTAATTTTACAAAAAGTTAAAACATCGTTGCATCTTATTTCTGGCATATACCATTTTTTTTGTTTGTCTGTTTGTTCAATTTTCAAATTTAAAATTTAATATATATATATATATATTTCTAAAAAATATTTTCCAGTTTTGCTAAATAAGCCATTTTATTTTGACAGGACAAAATGCTAACGTATTTCAAATCAATCAAAACAAAAATCTATTTAAAACATACAATTTCTAGGTGAAACAATAAATTTATCATTGATTTTCGTTTTTAACAAAATATTGGATCATTTGTTTTATTTGTAAAATGAAGTTATTTCAGCTGTTGACATACGAATGTGACAGTCGAGGAGGATTCTCACAGTTTCCCTGGGTACACATGTACAGACACCAAATGTTCACTAATATTCACTCCCATGAAATGTGAATTGCAAACAAAAAATTCTCCTTATCATTTCATAGATTTTTGTAACTTTCATATACCACGATGATATGAGAATTTTAGTTTAGTTTTGATTAAATAAGCATTCAATAACACCCAAGATTTCCCCTTTTTGGAAATCGCTTTAGACAAAGTATGAAGCCATTTGATGTAAGGATCTAAAAATAACTTTGCTGAGTTAGATGGATTTCAACCCCAAAAGTGAAAGATGGTTGGTGCAAAGATAAAACGTGCCTACTGACATTAGTATTGACAAACCTCTAAGTTATATTTAGGAAAAACAATCAGCAGAAAGAGGGTTCCACAAGCCTTCAGTTCTTGGAAAAGAGTTCTGAATTTAGGAGGCATCCAAAGCACTACTTAAATCAAGTTTCTAGCACTCCTTAGAAAAAAAATTATATTTCTATTGATTAATTTTCCATAATTTTGGCATTCATACTCATTTTGACACGACAAATAGGTAGTAACGTTTTCACCTGAAATGCTTCGGTTTAAAAGAACCCTATATTTTCTTGTAATTATTTTTCGATTGATTCTTTTTCCATAATTTTTTTTTTAATTTATACTAATTTCAGCATGACAAGTAAGTACGTAATAATGTTTTACTTGAAATGCGTTGGTTTACATGATCCCTAATCTACACAAACTCTCTATGGTTTTATTGTACTTTTATTGATTGGTTGCCTTCTAATTCTTTTATTCCGGAATAATATCATTCTAAATGAAGACTCCAGAACATGGCATCATTGTGGCATCACTAAGACAAATAATTTTTGGCACGGCATCAATTTCAGTTAAAAGACACTTAATTTTCAACATATAACAACAGCAAATGAATCGTCCATTCCTTTTAAGTAACTAATGACTGTTTAGCTTTTATGCTGAAATTAAAACATAAGCAAACGTACATTTACTACTAGAGACAATATGTATCTTCTAGATTCGTCTTTCTTACGGGTAGTTTTTTTTTCTTATGAGTAGTTGTTGACAGATATTATATCAGTCGCGATTTAAGTTTGCTTATTTTTAACCTACACGCATCTAATTTTACATGGTAACTAATTTTTTAAGATAATACTTTCTTTTCTCATTCTGATCCCCTACAAGTGGAGGACGGTGTTTGCACAAAATATATATGCCGCGGTTTGATGAATAATGTTCACTTATTTTTTATTTTATTTATAGATTTTGGACTCATGCATTTACTGAAGCACACTGAAATAATTAGAAACATACATATATAAGTAAAAGAAAAATATACATTACGTCTTTTAACACTCGATAATCGCACAAACATATAAAATTAAATAAACTTCTAAACATGATGCAATTCTGCAAAAAAAAAAACGTATGTAGCATCTTTGAAGTCTGCATAATCGACAAAAATTATTTAAATGAAAGACTAGAACTCTTACAATTTTTACAATGGTTAACTCTAACAAAACGTTTGAGAATTATGGGCATTTTAACACACATTGCTAACTCTTTCTTTACACAAACGGAACTACCATAACATGTAAACAAACACATATTGCTCTTTCCTTGTTCGGACGGAACACTCTCAAAATGAACACACAGCATTAGTTTGGGAATGTACTTATACACAAAATACCGATACGCCACTCTCCCCCTCCCACCCAAAATTGTCCGAAAATAAAAAAAATAAAAAAAATTCTTTTACAGGTACCAATATTAAATTTTCTATTTAGGGGCGATTATTAAGACTTTGATGATGCTTTATTTGTTTTTTGTTTGTTTGTTTGTTTGTTTGTTTGTTTGTTTTTTGTATTACTGTTCACAATTTGATTTAGTTTTATATTTTTGACAGATTACCTCGACTTAAAAGCTGTGACTTATCATGTTCACACTTTTTTTAGAACTGAATAAACGCTTTCAAATAAGTTAAAACACAAAAATATTGTGCAGGTAGGTTTCAAAGTAAATTAATGAGTTAATATACAGTGAGAATCCCTAGCTTTGAAAACTTCTGTTTTTACTTATTATTTTTCTAATGGAAAATTTTTTCTTAATTTTTGCAAGTAATACTGATTTAGGCATGATAAATAAGTATGTAATGTTTTTTCCTTAAATGCTTTTTAGAATCAGCCGATACTTGCAAGTTCTGAAATCACAGAGTGTGGCTTCCGTTAGCTTCCGCTGAAAAACAATACCCGACAGTGGAAGCCAGATTATCTCATTTGGGCCACAGTTACCAGTACCCACTGTTTCCCAGGGACGTCAGTGCAACCAACAACAACCGTAGTTCAATTTGTTTTCAGGGGGGGGGGGGTCCTTTAATGATTCTGCTCTGGATCTGTGTCCTGCTTCCACCAGGCAACGGTTCCTGCTAATATATATATATATATATATATATATATATATATATATATTGTTTTAACAAAATCAATACAACAAAGATTGGATTCATCGCAACAAGTAGTGTATTTTCATTGTTCGTTACATTTGTTTCGCGACCATTCGGACAATTTCAAACCTTATATCGTTTGAAAATATTCACAAGAAAGGCCACTCATCAGACGTTGGGAAAAACACTTCTTTTTGTAATGAACAATATGGAATCCATTTCCCTTTTAAGGAAAAAACTATGTGATAAAAGATTTACCTACATTCCTTCTTTCAGAGGTTTTTCCGTTTTCTGTTTGTTAATGATTCTATATGCCAACCTATTTTCGTATTTCTATTTTTAAAAGTTTCAATCGATTATTTATTTATCCTTGCATCTAATCGCCTATGTTCACTTAATTATTTTTACTATTTTTCTTATTTATTGATTTAAATTTCTTTCTTTCTATATTTATTTTTTGTTTCACTTCCGGGCCTAATATACTATGTTCCTATCATATTGTTGTGATTCTGTGCTAGTTTTGTATTTAAAGATTGTATTAGCTTTGCACTTATATCGGCTTACTTATTTGTGTAAATTCAACAACCGCTTGTTGTTTCAAGTTATTCCATAGAGAAGAGGGTTATTTTTACTCTTAATTCAATGCTAGCTCAGTTTTCATTTTAAATTTCGGATTTAAATTTTTTTCTTTTTAGTTTTTCCCTTTCGTTACAATCCACTTTGATGTACGGTTGTTTGTTCATTTCGACGTTGAAATGGAGGTATATATATATATATATATATATATATATATATATATATATATATATATATATATGAGAACAAATAATTAATAAAACATGTTAAAACATTTTAAGAAGAGTTAAAAACATTTAATTTTCAAAAAAAGGAAACACAAATTAAGTGGATTGTCCTTAATCCGCAGAGTTTTGAAAGAAATACTTTCCTTCTAATCAGAGGGTAGGAATTAGCAAAATGCGGAATCGGATTTTGCTTGCAAAGTATTTAGTGAAACTACAAGTAAGTCATAAAGTTTTAAAAATTATGAAGCAGAGGGAATGAGGAAAAAAAGAAAAATGATTTCACGTGAATGGATGGTCAGGTGAATAGCAGAATATTCAATAACGGTAAAATCCAAGAAAAGTTGGTTAAAGTTCTGTATCCAGAAGTAAAAATCCAAAGGAATCGCGTTACTGGAAGATATTTCGATATCATCCAAAAGGCAGAATTCCGTGAAATAATTCACAAATGGGTACAAGGAAAAAAGACTGAGTTCAAAATATTATTATTAAAAGAAAGATAAATTGCGTGTAGAATGAAGAAATGGAAAGATTTTAAGACACTTCTGCTGAGACTGATTTTTTAAATACGAATAAAGAAACAGAAAAGATGAGCAGTGATTGAGTAATTTTTAGAATATAAAATGTAATGTCACAATGACCCGGACAAAATAACGTTGAAGTGGTGCAACAATTAAAGCAGAAAATAGAGGTTAAATGAAATAGACAAGCATTGACTTTAAAATGAAATTATCAGCAAAAGTCACAAAAATGAAGCAAATCAATTGCGTGGAATGAGTAGTCATAAATTATAGATTGTTTCTAAGTTAAGAGCTATGAGTTTAATGTGGAAACGTCTATAGCTAATAGATTAGGAAGGTTATTTAAAGTTGCGATATATATGTATATACAAAAAATAAGATTTTAAAGGGGATAAGACAACATTTATATATATATATATATATATATATATATATATATATATATATATATATATATATATATAAAAGATTATGCACTCATGAGCAAAATAAAAATTGACCAAGAGTAAAAGAAAGAAGAAATCGATTTTTCAATATTTTTCCATGAATTTTTGTTAATTTTAACTGAAAATGTCTATTTTGCAGATCATTATTATTATAGCATATCATAAGTTGAAAAATGATCCTAAAAATGGTAAGACCGCATCTTGGCGAGGATATAAAAAAAACCGAATTGCAGGATTAAGGCAATCCAAAATGACTTACAAGCAGATTTTTGATATTTTAAGAAAAGAAAAAGTAAAAACATCTCTTTCTGTAGTGAAGCGAATTGGTCAAATGTTCAAAGTCGATTGCTTGGTAAAAGGGAAATCTGGATCTGGTCGCCCTAGAGCAGTCACTGTGAAAGACGACCACAGGCTTAAATTAACTGTTTTGAAGGATTGAAAGAAGACTTATGTTGACCATAGCAAAGAATTCAAAACAGGAGCTGGGAATTCTCTTTCTAGATTTACAATATCTAGACGAATGAAAGAAATGGGATTTTCTTCTAAAAGGTGTGCAAAGAGGCCATTTTTATCTAAGAACATCAATGATAGAAAGAGATTTTTCTCGTATTATGTCAAGAAAAATAGAGACTGGTTGAGGAATTTTTTCTGGTCAGATGAATCAAGATTTTGTCTTGTTATTGATGCTATCGCTGCTCTGAAATGGTGCAATCAAAGAACTAAAGAACGATTTTCACCAAGTTGCATAAAAATGACAAGTAAACACCGGAATGGATGGATAATGATATAGGGAACTTTTATTGTAGCAGGAGTTGGGGAACTTATTAGATGTGAGAAGTCAATTAATGCATTCGAATATTAGAAACAGGATTGTTACCAAGTATTCAGAAGCTGGGAATATCTCAGAACATTATTTTTCAACATGATAATACCCCTGCACACACTGCTAAAGTCATAAAAAATGGTTTTCTGATAATTCAATTAATGTAATATTTTGGCCACGTCAAAGCCCCGACTTAAACCTAATCAAGATTATTTGGTCCATAATATCTCATGCATTGGATGTAAGAATTTTTCGAACAATGACAAACTGTGGGAAGCTGTGCAAAGCGAATGGAATAGCATCTTCTCTTCACAGTGTTCCACTTTGGTTCAGAGCATGTCTAAAAGGATTGATCTTTTAAAGAAATCAGAAGGAAATGCGATTCCACCCTAACCATTTATTAAAGTAAATGTCTTGTTCTGTGTTATTAGTCTCGTTTAAGTTTCCTTGTTAAATTGTTCTTTGTTCAATATAGCATTTAGTGCGATAAAATGAATAAAATTTGTTTGGCCCATTTTTTTTTTTTTTTGCTCATCTATATATATATTGAGAAATTTGTTTCATACACATTCAATTTCCTCCCTGCAGTAACAAATGAATTCCACAAACAAAAGCCATACCTTTAAACTCAAAATTTATTCACAATGTAACAGCAATGAAAGTTCTTTGGTTTTGGTAAGTCCTTTTGCAAAATGGTGATCTGATTTGCTACCATACGCATGGAGCCTTTAGTATGAATTCCTATTTTTGGAATGTTAGTTCATTGTTCCTTTGGAAGGATCCATGAAAATCATGGAGAACATGGCGGGAATGAAGACGCCTATAATCAGGCATAATGTGAGCCCCATGGGCCTCAAGAAGAAATAAGATAAGTTCCAATAATCGGATAATAACATGCCGAACAGTAGTAGAATGTCCTCCTTGATTTGAATAGGTTCAGCAAAATAAGATGTCTCCGCTTGTAGAGATGAGTCCTTCATTCACCGACTGTTTGGTGTCCATGAAGGAACTGTCTTGGCTCCCTAGTGAGGGAACCACCGGTTTGAATCTGTATCGTTCCGTGTTCTTTTTCAGACTGAAAAATAATCACACGAATTCAAAAAAAGACGCCAAGTCAAATCACCTGCCACATTCAAATTTAAGCCAATCTCAGACCGCCTACCAAGCCGTGTAGGCGGCCTAAAAGAAACATGGCGGTTGAATATGAAATTTCTCACAATATATACATACATATAGATATACATACATATATATACACACATACACACACATATATATACACATACATATATATACATATATAGATTATACATATATACATATATATAAATATATATAGATTATATATATACATATATATATAGATTATATATATACATATATATAGTGCATATACCAATAAATATATACATAAAATAAGATACATATATACATAAGGTTATATATATGCATATATAGAGAGAGAAGATTATATATATGCATATATAGAGAAAGAAGATTATATATATGCATATACATATATATGAATTATTTTTTATTATTATGTTCATCACGATTTCATTATCATTATTATTATTAATTGATATTGCTAATATTATTACTATTGCCAATAACCCTTTAATTTTTTACTGATGCTTACAAAACACCCTAGGGTTTCCTCTAATTTCTCTTAAGATTAGCTAACCACATAGCAACCCCAAATGTGAAAATCTATCTGTCTGCTACATTTCCGGTCGTCTGACACTCGTTACCATGACAACGCGTAAACCATTTTCAACTTTGCGTTCCTTTTTTATTTCTTTTTCTTTTCCCCAATCAATTTCAACTTTTAATCCAGCCAAAATGGAAGCGGTCTTTTGGCGGTCTTCAAATTTTTGAACTCCAATTTCTGACGCTTTGATTTTCAATTTCAACAACGGAAGTGAACCTGCAAATAATAACCTCCATTACACTGGACTTCTTTAATTACGGTTGGTTATTTTTATTTTAATATTGAACTCTGTATGAACTTTTTTCCATATTTATCTTCTTATGTTTTTTAAGTTTTGTGACTACAAATCATAAGACTTTTAGTTTCATCCTATGCAGCAACCAGCAAATACATGGGATGTTAAATTGGATTATTTTGCTAACAGTTTTTTCCTCTGATGAGAAGAATTTGCATCCTTTGAAACTCAGCGCATTAAAGAGCACCTAGCTGCCAGCTTTAGAGTATTCTGCCGAACAGTAAAAACTGATTGTAAATTTCTACTTTACATCTCTGCTTTATTATTATTATTATTATAGATTATACACACACACACACACACACATATATATATATATAATCTGCTGATTTTCATTCCAATAACTAAAAAAAAAAAATCTATAATCATGATTTTAATTTTTTCATGAATAATTATTTTTAGTGTTAAATATACACTAGCAGAACCCATGAAAATTCCATAGTTGTATCTTTCATCTGTTATTGCTGCTGGGCCTAAAAATATTCCCATTCTATGCACATTAGGTACAAACCTTACAATATTATTGTACTGTATTTGTTCAATCTAAAACATACTTTTCTGGGTTAAAATATTTTTCAGAATATATCTACTTGAGAATCACTCTCCAAAAGCTTTGTAGCAGTTTGTAACATATTTCCACTCTATAGACCTCCAGTTTGAAGGCACATATCACAATATTATTACATCATCATTGCACAGAAGGCCAAGAATGTGTATTTTTGTTCGATTTTCACATTTTAGCCGACGTCAGATTTATTTATTTTAAATACTTTTTTGTATTGCATCTTATGATCAAACGAAAAATAATATATATAAGTGTAGGGTGATAACATACATGATATTGTTATAGCTTATCATTATTATCATTATTATTATTATTATTATCATTATCATCATGTAAATATGCCTGAAATGTTGATATTGCCATCATTATAATTTCATACAGCTCTTAAACGAAAGGAAAATTGAAGGTTCAATTCTCAGTATGAGCGGCACTGTGATAAAGCCATGCGTTACCCCAGCTTGACAATTGTCAACCCCAATGCTGTTTCGGTGGTCTTTTCCTTTATCTTCTCTTCTTGTTGTGTCATCATCTTTTACACAATTGTGACTGCCAAGCAGTTGCACTTGCTCACAAGTATATAAAAAAAATAATAAATAAAAGCAAAACACAAACTCTAACATATTCAGTTGCACTCTGGGTGGGTGTGTGACACCATCGATTTTCTACATGTTAAAGTTTATATCTATGTTCTGACGAGGCTGAGTTCATTAGCTGATGATAGTTCATGTCAATCCGAGTCATGACTTGCATTCAACTGTGTCAAACTCAAAACTCAACTCTGGTGTCAACCATTAAAACGCGAAGACTGTCCACAAACCGTTCCCAATTGCCATAAACTGTCACAAAATCCATTGGTACATCTTGATTAATCATCTTATTCAGCTTTCGTTGTGTATCTTGGCGAACAACTTTATCTTCATTGTTTTGCTTTTTTTTTATGAAATACTTTTTGTGTGAAATACTTGTGAAATGCTTTTTTTGTGTGAAATACTTTTTTGTGAAATTCTTTTCTCTCCCTTTTTTTTTTTTTTGTTATTTAACATCCTAACACTTAAGGGGAGGGGTCGATAGTATCACGCTAAGAATACAATTGCAAATTACTTAAGACTTCTACCCGGTTATGGCTGATGGAACAAGAGCAAGTTACGTCCATAGATGAAATTAATCTTTCTATTCAAAATTCTGTAGAAATTCCAGATTTCTACATGAATATTTCAAAATTTCAACAAGATACACCTGAAGAAGAATAGAAGTTACATCAGCAAAAACTTTGTAAGAAAAATATCTAAGATGAGAACAATAGTCCAAATAATACAATTTATTAATCCTCATCTCAAAAATTCTGAAATAAAAAAAAATTATTGCATTTCAAGCCAAAAGAAATGTTAAATTACACTGAATGGAACCATTATCAAATTAATTATTATTATTTTTTTATTTTTTTTTTTTTCAATTAAAAAAATCATTATGAATGAAGTAAATCATATAGTAAAATGAATGCTTTACTTATTTAAATTTCATCCATTGTTTGATGGAAGAATTCCTTTGGTTAGAATGTGCCATAATTGGCCTTTCATGGGCATTTTTTTTCAATAGGAAACTGGATCATTAAAATATGGATTTGAATATAGATGCATACCCTCACAAGATCAGTTGTAGTCTATTCAGTTTTATGAAATATATAATCCAGAGAAATGCGACTGGTTTGACTTTAAATGTTGGAGTAAATTTGAAGAGCTTTTGTTTTCCTAAGACAGAAAAATGATGACTTGTTAGTTTGATATTGGCATATTAACCCTAACACTAACTTGATAGGAAACTGAACAACAAACTATTCCACCATTACCAACAAAAATATTAAGAAAATTCCAAAAGCCATAGAAAAAAAAGATGTACTTGTGTCATTCCAATATTATCATCTGCAATCTTTGCCATGAGGATGGGGGTGAGGAAGAAAAATATTTGTATTCTGTCAATCGAAAATCATGAAGCAAATTGTAGACATGAAAATATTTAGTAATTTATTTATTATCAAATATTCTCACACCTGTGCACCTATTTCTGCATGTGACTGTTAACAACTTATCACTTCCTATTTTAAATTTTGAATCAAGAAAAAGAAAATTGATTCTTAAATAATGAATTATTCAAGTACAATCATGCACTGAAATATTGTAACATTTCTATATCATATTTCTCTTTGTTTATCCTACGTCTCGGAAACTACTTAACCAATCTGGCTGAAATTCTGTATGGAGCTTTATTAGGATAAGATGCAAGCAAACAAAGTATTATGGTATCTGTTTGATGCACAGTTAGAGATTAATAGGGATTTAATGCAAAAATGAGTACAAATTTAACAATATTCAACCATCAATTTGGTATCATCTTTTTAAGGCAACAAGCTATAACTTTTGCCCGTCTAGTTATTTTTATATATTTATTTCTGAGTTTTGCTACTTTTCTATTTGTTTCTTGTCTCTAATGAAAACGAAATATTGATATCAATTTGAGCTTGCCTGTTTTCCTTTTTGTAGTTTTCACATCCTGCCAGATTTATTTCCTAAATATTCTGTCCTCTAAATGAATATAAAAGTTTATTTCATTTATGACACCTATATTACCATAAAAAAAGGAGTTATTGTAATTTAAATTAATAAGACAACATAATATTTTGAAATACTCTCTCTCTCTCTCTCTATATATATATATATATATATATACACACACACACAGAAGAAAAATCCAAAGACTCTATTTAAATACCCAACTTACATAACTATTTTTACAGTTCATAATAAATTGTTTCATGATATTCATTTGTAATTTTATTGTTTTATATATATATATATATATATATATATATATATATACACACACACATATATATACATACATATATATATATATATATATATATATATATACATATATGAAATTTATAATGAAGGCAGAGAGACCTAGAGGCTTGACGTTTCGCCCATCTTATGCAGGCTTCTAAAGAGGGATGGTCAATGACATATATATATATATATATATATATATATATATATATATATATATATATATGCCCATATGCATACATATATATGCAACTCTATATATATCAAGCCCGTCTTATGTGAGCTTTCTCAAGCCTGCATTAGACGGGCGAAATGTTGTCTCTAGGTCTCTCCACCGCCATTTTAAATTTCATATGGTCGGATTTTTTTCCATTTTAATAATCATTTATTTATATATATATATATATATATATATATATATATATATATATATATATATATATACACACACACACACATAGAGATAAAAAAAAAAGTTATGTGTTCATCAATATTTCGAAACTTCACAATAAAGATGAAACGTTTGGTTTGTTCTTTCTTATTTTTATGTATGTATGTATGTATGTATATATAAGAATAATGGAAATAGTATTCCAATGAAATATCGTTGGAATACTATTTCCATTATTCTTATATATACATACATACATACATTCACATATATATATATATATATATATATATATATATATATATATATATATATATATATATATATATATACACGTGTGTGTATGTGTGTGTGCAAAATGATGAATTACTAATGAAGGTGAAACATTGATATTAATTTGAATTTTTCAGGTTTTCTTTTCTTAGTTTTTAAATCTTGCAAGATTTATTTTTCAAATATTTTATATATATATATATATAAAAGCGAAAATGTATGTGTGTATGTTTGTGTGTTTGCTAAAAACTTTCGACAGGCAGAACAAAAATTCACAAACTCAGTATCATATTGAAACTTCATCCTTCGCTCGAAAAATATCGAAAAATTGGCCAAAAACGTTCATTTTTTCACCCCCGAAATCGACAATTTTCAACAGGGAGAGGTCAACAAAAACGGTTCTCTCGTGACGACAACCGGTTCTACGCATGCGTCAGATGACGTCATGACCTGATTTACTTTAAATAGTTGAAAAACTGACTAAATTTCATGTACATCGCGTTAGGTCAGTTGGTTAGCGGGTTGGTTCATTATCTAAATCTTTTGGGTTCGAATCGTGGTGTGAGATGTCTTTTCATTTTTTTTCGATTTTTTAAATTTAAATATTTAACCAGTGTTATTTAAGCCATTTTTCATGTAACGTTTGTTTTTGTTTGTTTTTTTTTACTTCACTTATTCACCCCCGACCACACACCCAAAAACACCCGGGTACCCACCGATTTTTTAAATTTTAATATCGAAACAGGCTTATTCAAGCCATTTTTCACGTCTTCGTTTTTCTGTTTTCTTTTTTACGTTAGTTTTTTTGTGTTTTATTTCGATGTTTTGATTACCCCCCCCCCCGCTTAAGTTTTAACGGTCGTTTTTATGTTTTCTTTTTATACTTCGCTTATAACAAACAAACCTGGTCACTGACCTCATTTGCTGAATAGCTTCCATCGTCGTAACGCTCAATGAATTCCATGCGCACACCTGTCAATTTGGTTCTTACTTAAATAAATTCAAACATCTTTCAATAACTCATTCTGGCTGGCCGATTTTATTTTCAAACTTCGCCTCAGGGCTTCGGGTTCGATCCTACCCCCCCCCCCGGTTTCTTTTTTATTTAACACCACACACACCTCCAACTACCCGGGCAACGCCGGGTACCCACGCTAGTCATAAATAAAAGGCCATGCTGTGTTAAAAGTGTCAAATCAATAGGTTTACCTTCAATTTCGATTTTAAATAAAATGCAATAACTGAAATGTTAATAGTTATTTATGATATTTCAAGATAGATATCAAATAAAATTGCTTTTTTTACTGTATCTTCCTTGTATTTACTGAAGAGCTCCTGACTCAACTGAACAGGTTCTATTTATACTCTATATAGCAGAAAACACATCTGCTTCGCATTCAAATTACTTTACTCTTCCAAACTACTGCTTGCATACTTTTAAGGTTTTCTTATATGGTGTTCTGTGCATTTGATGGATATCAACTTATTTTCAATGTTAATCATCCGAGTGGCTTTTCACATGGTTGCAAAGAACCGCTTGATCTTTCCTTTAGTTTGGGGCTCCATTCTTTGTAGAAATGATTGAACTCTAAGAACTTGAATTGGGATCCATTATGTGAAACGATAATTGTTGGAATGCCACGTTTGTAGAAACACTTAAGATCACAGTGTAGTATCTGTTCAGATGCTACACTTCACCTTTTCTGTCCTCGGTCAGTGGAGGAGACATCCTTCATGATTTAGACAATTTCTATTAGTGTTCCTATCCAGAGTCCCTCTTTTTGGGAGCTGGATTTTCTCCACGTTAAAAACCGACCTTGTGTCTAATTGCCCTCGTGCAGAGGCAAGTAAATAGGAACACTTGTGGATTGTAGATATGATTGTATCAGTCCTGGTGGGTTTGGTAACAAGTGCATTGATTATTTCGATAACATAACCTCCCCCCCCCCACACACACACACACAGAAATGTCCACAGATGTCCATGTATAATATTTTTTGTTTCAGTTGAGTCATATGCAGCTGATGATGGTTTATCTTTGGGTTTCGTGCTATGCATATTTCCATTATTCCATATATGTTTCATGCACCAATTTTAAAATTAGTTTCTGCAAGTTTTGAAGTGTATGCCTTGTTTTGTTGTTAGTTCATTCCTCACATGCTTAAAGGTTTCCGTTAACTTATTTGTCAAGTTTGTTGTATTTCATTTGTCACTGTTGTGATGGTTGGATCCGATTGAGATATCTCAATTATCTCTGATAGTGTAATTATTTTGGGAATACTCTTACATGAGATTACCTTTTAATACTTTATAGGTTGCGGGGAGAGTATGCCCAACAGATTAACTTTACCATTAATGTATTTTATTGTGTAATCACATTGTTGTAGGCATAAACATCATTGCAAAATTAGTGCACAGAGATTATGAGTAGGATTGAAGATAATTGTTTAATGCTTGATGGGCAGTAATTATAAAAAAGGTTCTTTCCATAAAGATAAAAGTGGAATTTTTTGCAAGGGCTTCTTTCTATATCTGATAGTACCAATGTTTGAGTATTGCTCCTAGTCCCACAGGATTGGCATCTACAATGACTGATGTTTGTAGTTTTGGACCAAAGTGCATGAGCAGTTTGCTCTGAATGACTGCATCCTTCAACATAAGACAAGATTCTTCTTCCTTTGTCTACTGCCATTCCATGTTTGTTCATGTTAACCTTTTTAATGGTTGGTTGAAGGTTTATAAAAATAGAACTTGATCAATTTACATAATTTTTGGAATATGATATTTTCATTTCATCATCATATCATACAGATTTTTTTTAAATTTTGATGTTTTAATATATGAGGAATTCTGAACAAGAACCAGATATTCTATGTTAGGTGAAAGTCTCTTGAATACCTGCTAGCAATCATAAACAGATGTACCATTATGATTATCTATTTTCACTCTAATAAGAGAAGGGTTCAACTTATCATATTATTTACCTTCTCGCCAGCAGGTTAGACACCACAAGTGTAGTATTCAGATATCACTGCACTCTAACCTACAAAAAAATGCTTGTGCATCTCTGTCGGCATTCCTCGGTAGGGCTGCCTCCATGATTTGCAATAAACTAATCCTTTCTCAAAGAGAAGGTAAAGCCTGGTAGAATGAAACTTCTAGGACTGGACAGAACAAAAACTCAGTTGAAAGCAACAAAACCACTGTCGGACTAAAGAATGTTACGTAATTTTATGAAAATCTAAATTAGCAGTATCCAGTATTACTAATGGCTACAAAAGTCATGGCTCTCCAATGGACTAAATTGTTTATAAAAAGGGAGGTGATGGTAGCTAAGTGGTTAACTACATGGACTGACAATCTAGGCGTGCTAAGTTCAAGTCAAATTTGTTCCACAGAAACACATTCACTAAGGATGTTGGCAACCTTAACATGATCCCTCTTGTAAGTACTCACTGTCTTTCTAGAAAGAATTCTAACTAGAAAGATATCAGGGAAACGAATGTCAATAATAAAATTTCATTCATACGAAATGAATAAATGACTACAAAAAGTTTGATTGGGAAAACAGTGTTCACCATGACCAGAGGCAGGCTTACTTAAGGATGGAAGGTGATGGCAAACCTTTGTTAGATGAAGACTTGCTTTGTCATATGAACACACTGTGCCACTATTAACCATCTCTTAACAATCATATAAGAACGATGAATCATAAATATGACATGCAATGAAAATACAAATTTTCAAAAAATAATAATGAACACTTAAGACAACAAATGAATAATGAACACTTAAGACAACAAATGCAAACTGCATTCTTAAGAGAAGGAAACTATGGGGCAATACTTTAAATCTTGAACAGAATATATTTAAACTCTATACCACAGGGCTGCACTCTAGCTGACTACAACATGGTCGTTTTCAAGTCCAATGTTAACAAATTCTTCTTGAACCGTTGTCTTCAATAATAAAATTCTACCCAATTTCCACCACTACTGACCATTATACTGTTATCTTACCAACCACCTGACATTCATTAACCCTTATTCTCAAGTGGCCTTCAGGTCTTGATAAGTGGTGACTCTCAAATAAACTTTTTTTAAGAATATTCCAAGTGAAAAAGAGTCGATTTATGTTGCTCTAATATTAACCACTGTAACTTTTTTCTCAAGAAGAAAGCAGGAAAAAGAAATATCTTGATTTTGTCAATCCCAAATAATGATTAAAGGATAAAAATAATCATTAAATTAAAAATAAACAATGAATTATTAGGTTGGTGCCAAAATTAATATCGTTTTCTCACATATGTTAATTTTATATATGATTTCTGAATTAATTCATTGATATATATAGCCATGTTTTATATATGATTTCTTAATTTATTTATATATATAGCCATGTTTTATATATGATTTCTTAATTCATTTATATATATAGCCATGTTTTATATATGATTTCTTAATTTATTTATATATATATAGCCATGTTTTATATATGATTTCTTAATTTATTTATATATATAGCCATGTTTTATATATAATTTCTGAATTAATTCATTGATATATATAGCCATGTTTTATATATGATTTCTTAATTAATTCATTGATATATATAGCCATGTTTTATATATAATTTCTGAATTAATTCATTGATATATATAGCCATTTTTTATATATGATTTCTGAATTAAATCATTGATATATTTAGCCATGTTTTATATATGATTTCTTAATTTATTCATATATATAGCCATGTTTTATATATGATTTCTGAATTAATTCATTCATGTATATAGCCATGTTTTATATATGATTTCTGAATTCATTCATATATATAGCCATGTTTTATATATGATTTCTGAATTAATTCATTCATATATATAGCCATGTTTTATATATAATTTCTGAATTAATTCATTGATATATATAGCCATGTTTTATATATGATTTCTTAATTTATTTATATATATAGCCATGTTTTATATATGATTTCTTAATTTATTTATATATATAGCCATGTTTTATATATGATTTCTGAATTAATTCATTCATATATATAGCCATGTTTTATATATGATTTCTTAATTAATTCATTGATATATATAGCCATGTTTTATATATAATTTCTGAATTAATTCATTGATATATATAGCCATGTTTTATATAAGATTTCTTAATTTATTTATATATATAGCCATGTTTTATATATGATTTCTTAATTCATTTATATATATAGCCATGTTTTATATATGATTTCTTAATTAATTCATTGATATATATAGCCATGTTTTATATATGATTTCTGAATTAATTCATTGATATATATAGCCATGTGTTATATATGATTTCTTAATTCATTGATATATATAGCCATGTTTTATATATGATTTCTTAATTTATTTATATATATAGCCATGTTTTATATATGATTTCTTAATTTATTTATATATATAGCCATGTTTTATATATGATTTCTTAATTTATTTATATATATAGCACTGTTTTATATATGATTTCTTAATTTATTTATATATATATAGCCATGTTTTATATATGATTTCTTAATTTATTTATATATATAGCCATGTTTTATATATGATTTCTTAATTTATTTATATATATAGCCATGTTTTATATATGATTTCTTAATTTATTTATATATATAGCCATGTTTTATATTAATTTCTTAATTTATTTATATATATAGCCATGTTTTTTATATGATTTCTGAATTAATTCATTGATATATATAGCCATGTTTTATATATGATTTCTGAATTAATTCATTGATATATATAGCCATGTTTTATATATGATTTCTGAATTAATTCATTGATATATATAGCCATGTTTTATATATGATTTCTGAATTAATTCATTGATATATATAGCCATGTTTTATATATGATTTCTGAATTAATTCATTGATATATATATAGCCATGTTTTATATATAATTTCTGAATTAATTCATTGATATATATAGCCATGTTTTATATATGATTTCTTAATTCATTGATATATATAGCCATGTTTTATATATGATTTCTTAATTCATTGATATATATAGCCATGTTTTATATATGATTTCTTAATTTATTTATATATATAGCCATGTTTTATATATGATTTCTTAATTTATTTATATATATAGCCATGTTTTATATATGATTTCTTAATTAATTCATTGATATATATAGCCCTGTTTTATATATGATTTCTGAATTAATTCATTGATATATATAGCCATGTTTTATCTATGATTTCTTAATTCATTTATATATATAGCCATGTTTTATATATGATTTCTTAATTCATTGATATATATAGCCATGTTTTATATATGATTTCTTAATTTATTTATATATATAGCCATGTTTTATATATGATTTCTATTTATTTATATATAGCCATGTTTTATATATGATTTCTGAATTCATTGATATATATAGCCATGTTTTATATATGATTTCTTAATTCATTGATATATATAGCCATGTTTTATATATGATTTCTTAATTCATTGATATATATAGCCATGTTTCATATAGGATTTCTTAATTCATTGATATATATAGCCATGTTTTATATAGGATTTCTTAATTCATTGATATATATAGCCATGTTTTATATATGATTTCTTAATTTATTTATATATATAGCCATGTTTTATATATGATTTCTTAATTTATTTATATATATAGCCATGTTTTATATATGATTTCTTAATTTATTTATATATATAGCCATGTTTTATATATGATTTTTGAATTAATTCATTCATATATATAGCCATGTTTTATATATGATTTCTTAATTAATTCATTGATATATATAGCCATGTTTTATATATAATTTCTGAATTAATTCATTGATATATATATAGCCATTTTTTATATATGATTTCTGAATTAATTCATTGATATATTTAGCCATGTTTTATATATGATTTCTTAATTCATTGATATATATAGCCATGTTTTATATATGATTTCTTAATTCATTGATATATATAGCCATGTTTTATATATGATTTCTTAATTCATTTATATATATAGCCATGTTTTATATATGATTTCTGAATTAATTCATTCATATATATAGCCATGTTTTATATATGATTTCTTAATTAATTCATTGATATACATAGCCATGTTTTATATATAATTTCTGAATTAATTCATTGATATATATAGCCATGTTTTATATATGATTTCTTAATTTATTTATATATATAGCCATGTTTTATATATGATTTCTTAATTTATTTATATATATAGCCATGTTTTATATATGATTTCTTAATTTATTTATATATAAGAAATGTTTCAAGAAATTTTGCTATGATGACAAGAGCCTCAAAATTGAAGATGGTTGCAGTCAACCGACTGCGGTTGATAATGAACATTTAAAAGCCTTAATTGAAACCGATACTCACAAAATCACACGAGAAGTTGCTGTTGAACTCGAGGTCGACCATTCAACAACCATTCGCCATTTAAAGCAAATAGCGAAGCCAAAAAAGTTGGATAAATGGATGCTGCATGAATTGAACGATAATAAAAAAAAATTGTCGTTTTGAGGCATCTTCTACATTCCTTCTGCACAACAAAAATGATCCATTTCTCAAACGGATTGTGATGAGAAGTAGATCCGCTACGACAACCAGCAATGTTCGGCACAGTGGTTGGATGCCGGAGAAGCTCCACAACACTTCCCGAAGCCGAAATTGCACAAGAAAAAGGTTATGGTGACTTTTTGGTGGCCTGTGGCTGGTCTCATCCATCACAGCTTCTTGAATCTGGGCAAAACAATTACAGCAGAGAAGTACTGCCGACAAATTGATGCACCAGAAGCTCCAATGTATGTGCCCGAAATTGGTCAATATGAAGAGACCAACTCTCCTCCATGACAACGCTCACCCGCATGTTGCTCAACTGATCCTTCAGAAGCTGAATGAATTGGGCTACAAGACTACCTCATTCGTCATATTCATTGGACCTCTCCCCCACCGATTATCACTTTTTCAAGCATCTCAACAACTTCCTGCGCGAAAAATGTTTCAAAAGTCAAGATGATACCGAATCGGCCTTAAATGACTTCATCGCTTCCAGAACTCTGCATTTCTATGCAAATAGGATAATTAAACTTGTTTCTCATTGGCAAAAATGTGTTAATTCTAATGGTTCTTATTTCAATTAATAAAGTTTATTATGAAAGGAGTTATGATCTTTTGAAGTTGAACAACATTATTTTTACACCAACCTAATAGTTACAAAATGGTGACATAAAAATAAACATTTACTAAGCTGGTCTGATTTTAATCATTCTCAGATCAGTACGATTATTTATTGAATGATGATGATTGACTTAAAAATAGAAAAATGGATATAAATAATGCAGTTTTTGTCTCATGATAATTGAGTTTGCCAGACAATCTTTACAACTTTTACAAAGCCACCATTCACTCATGCATGGAGTATTGTTGCCACATCTAGATTGATGCATCTACCACTTGTCTCTCCCTTTATGACAGAGTGAAAAAAAGACTCAAATCTAATAACTCCTGCACTATCAACCAAGCTCCAATTTCTGCTTCACTGCCACAATGTTGCATCCCTGTGTCTGTTTTAATTAATAAGTACTTTAATGGAATGTGGTCTGATGGACTCCTAGCACACTTGGGCCCCCTCGACTCCCGGCTTACCTGAAAAGTAGCAAATTCCCACCCCTTCACTGTTCAAATCCCTAAATGTGGAAAAGCATTTTACTCTAACAGTTTTTATCCTTTAGGCTGCTAGACTTTGAAATTCCTTCCCTGTTTCCTTCACTGTACTAAAATGCAGAAATTGAAAAATAATATGAACAGACATCTTGCTGCTCAACTCCCCATAGTCCCCTGTACGATCCTAAATAGTAGACCCTTACATCCAAGTAATAATATGCCTTGTTTGGGGTGAAAAGAAGAAAAAAGATGTTTGTTTTATCTTAATTTATTTATACTCAGATCCGTTGTTTGTATGACGTTCACCAATCTGTCACTTCCTTTTTCAAATAAACTAATCCATCGACTAAAAAGAGAAAATGTTGGTTTTTGAATAATGAACTATTCAAATGCAAACATGCATAAAAAAATTGGAATTTTAATCATGCATTCACAGGTGTTGAGACAGAGATGCCATTTTGAATAGAATTATTCAACTCTTTCAAAATAGAAGATTTTGTTTCATTATAATCTCGACATTTTAGGGATGAGATAAGGAAAAATTTTTAAATTGATTATAATAAATTAATATGTACAATTTAGATTATTCAGACTACTATTCTCAAGATGTAACCTCCAACCTTACTCATTCAGGTGCACCGTTTTGAACTCCAAAATCTATACAAAATTTTACACTGAACCTTTTATGCAATTGACAAGGGTAGTTTGTCCTTATTGTATCAGCCATAAATTAATCGGAAGGTTAAGTATTTTTTTTTTCTTATTGCCTGTAGTGAGTATTGAACCTTCAACCTCCTTATTTAAGATTTCAACTCAATCATAACTGATGGAATAAGAATTATCTACCTTTACAGAGTAACAAAAAAGTTCAGGTTGAAATTCTTTTAGTTATAAGTTTGGCCTAAAACTGAAGAAGGTTAGAGATTTTATCAGCTCAAACGTGAAAATAAAATCCAAATAATACAAATTATCAATCATCATCTCTAAAATTTGAAGAAACAAATAATTCAACATTAACAAAAAATATGTCAAAGCATGAGGAATTTATTATCTGTTCCCAACTTTAAATTTTACTGTAAAATTTAAATTACTTGCCTAGCACAACTAAGCAAGGAAATAGCTTAAATTAATCCAAATCTGAGTTAACTAAAAAAAAAAAAGATACTAACTCCAACCTAAAGATTTTTTTAGTCTCTTTGTTAAACTAACCAGATTTTATTGCATTACTATAAAATAAATAAAATAACTGATACAAATTTAACTGTAATTATTCTCATTTTCAGTATTATTTTCACAATGTTCTGACGATGTAGATTCCAATCTTTTTCAAGTTTATCTTATCTAACTTGGGAAATCTTTGTCAAACTCAGAAATCTTTACAGAATTTCAAATGGAACCCTTTATTTAATCCACAAGGATAGCTTACTCCTGTTCCACTAGCTACAACTAGGTAGAAGTCTTAAGTAATTTGCAATCATATTCTTAGTATCGTAGCATAACACAAAATTTTAAGTAAAATTCAGCTGAAAAGTTAGTGCAGACGATACTAAGAATATTATTGCAAATTACTTAGAATTTCTACTCAGCCATGGCTGATGGATTGAGAGCGTGCTACACCATGGATTGAGAGCGTGCTACACCATGGATTGAGAGCGTGCTACACCATGGATTGAGAGCGTGCTACACCATGGATTAAATAAGGGGTCCTGTTCAAAATTCCATCAGATTCCAGAGTTTGACAAGGTACATTTGAATAAGTTTGGAGATTACATCAGCGAAAACATTGTGAAAATAACACTCAAGATGAGAACAGTAGTTCAATACAAATTATCAATCCTTATCTCAGAAATTCAGAAACACAAATCCAACTAGTTTAAATGATTTCATTAACTAGATCTGATTGTATGAAGGCTATGGAAAATATAATTGTTTCAAACTTAAGCATGACAGGCCAACTGACAGAAAGGGAAGAAATTTGAAATAAGGATCAGAGTGTGAGAAAGGAAGAGAAAGGGGGTAAGGGTGGAGCAAGAGCAGGTGAGAAGATAAAGGAGAAAAGAGCAAATGAAAAAGAGGGGTGAGTAAGGATGATACTGAGAAAGGATAAAGAAAGTGAAAGGAAAATGAAGAGAGAAAGGGAGAAGAAAGATGGAGAAAGAATTCATGGTGATCAACAGTTTAAAGGATAATTAAAGTGAGATAAATTAACTTGAGTATAACCTTCAAATTAAGGTAATTTAAAATAATATGGATCTAATTTAAATGATCCAAATAATACAAAGTTGAGACCATCAACACTATAATTTTAAATTCATTCACTTATATTTTTATAAAATAACTTATTACATAAATGTTTGACTATGTTTTTTAATAAAAGTAAAATAATTCAACAAAAGTTTCAAAAGGTTTTTTCTAACAGATGAAAAGGCCCTCTTATAGATATGATGGGAGAAATATAAAGTAAGTCATTCATTTGATTTATGGTGATGACCAGTTTAAGGACCGATTAAAGCAAGAGAGGTTAACTTTAGTATAACTATCAAATTAAATTTTACTGATTAATAGAAATGATAATTTGCCACAGATATTGTTAACTTCCATGGCCAGCAAATTTATTAAAAAAATTTTTAATGCATGTGCATGATAATTAGATATCAAAATACGAATTTTAAGTAAAAACATTATTCTGTAGTTATGTGTAATGTCAAAATTAGTAAAAAAAAAAAAAAAAAAAAAAAAAAAAAATGATGAAAAATGATAGAGTAAAAGATCTGTGAAAAATATTTTTATGAAAATAACATTGTTATCATAGATTTTTGATTCACAATTTTCTAATATGAAATCATGAAAGTTTGCTGAAAACAAGGGAGATAAGTCCGTTGCTCACCTGGAATTGTCTGCAATAGAAGAAACTGATAAAACTGCATTCGATAAATTTTATTTTTTCTCAATTATTTTTTTTACTCAATCATTTTTCATAATTTTTGGAAGTTGTACTAATTTCGACATGACACAATTAGGTAATAGTGTTTGTATTTCAAATTGCATTTTTATATACCCAATTATAATGCACAATGCCCAATTTTTTTAATGCTACTTAAAAAAAATAGGATCTAAGGTATGTGTCAGAGATCTCTCCTTAATGCGTTCATAACCTTGCACCACACTTAAGTTTAGATTTTCAGCAGTGAAGTTCCAATTTCTTATTAGAAGTAAGATGTGTTTTTTGTGGACATTATTTATAAACTAGTGAAAGAGCATGGCCTCTTAGTAAATTAAATAGTTGATAAAATGTCTGATGTAACGTTTCGGCTATTATCCAAAATTTCCACTATATTTAAAAACGAAAATGAAAAGTCTGATGTATCATATTCCAAAAATTACACAAATTAATCAAGTAGTTTTATTTTTTATAAAGAAAATGATTTTTAAGTAATTAATGGGAATTCAAAGATATCGCAATATAAATCTAGTACAAAGTTGAGTTGTCTCCCTTGTTGTTTTTTTTTGGGGGGGGGGTAGGTTGTTTTTGAAATGACAGGCAAGACAGCCACTTCTCAGATACTCATAAAAAATAATTTTCTTTATAAAAATAAAACTATTTTATCAATTTATGTGATTTTTGAAATATGATATTTTCGTTTTGTCACAGGTATGTACATCATACAGATTTCTTTATTCTTATTTTTTAATATAGGCGGAATTCTGGGCAAGAACTAATGTTTCTGACATAAGGCATTGTAATTTCATACTGCACTCATCATTCGACTTTCATACATTCATGGCATTTTCAGCTGACCTTTGCTGTCATCCAACGGTTACCAGTTACAAACAAAAGACACCCGAATAACAACCAACTTGTATAATGGACGAAATGTTATGTACATACCAACCAAATATGAGGGGAAACAGTCAAAAACATAAGACCAAAGCTTATTTAGCAAGTTTGATTCTGACTAGATGCTCCTGATATCATAGCCTTATGTCAGACTATAAGAATCAAATGTGAACAGACAAAATGCATGGTTGAAGATACCTGCTCTTCAATAAAATTCTTTCTTTTTTTTTTTTTTTACGTTAAAAGCCCTCACCCCTATAAACACAAAATGAGATATCTCCTCCCCCAACTCAACCATAAAGTAAAAACTGTCTTAAGTACTATTACAACTACTGCTACTTAAGAGTAGCAGTAGTAGATTTTGAGTAGTAGTCTTTGTGATGGAAATATGTTGCAATTAATACTACTAATGGTACATAGTAGTAGTCTTTGCAAACAAGGCATAAGGCCATTTATTGATATATCTTGCATTTTTACCAGTTTCTTTTGTTTTTGTCCTTGTTGGTTCATTCAATGATATGGCACAGGCATGGTCAAGAAATACTATTTTTCTTTGATTTTGAAGCACAAATGATCCATGATACTAGACTTTCATATTTAAACTTTAATTCTAGCCAGAAATTACCTTTTATCCACTGATTTAAAGGCCTCAAAATGATATGAATGTGGAAGAATTATGAAGTTAACAAACACTGGACATTGTTTTTCTATTAATAATCGAACAAGTCCAGCATTCATTCAGTTTGTGGTTATGTAACATTCGAAATTGATTTCAAAACTTTAATTCCTGGTTAGAATAAAGTCAAATATTATTGTTCAGTGGTGCTCTAAATAAAAAAAAAAGCATTTTTGTCCATTTCCTGTCTAATCATTCATATCTTTTTTTATGTTTTTGTTTAATGTCTTTTTCATTTTTATAGCTTTTTCTTTTCTTTGCCAAAGAAACTGTCTAGACCGAGTCCAGAGAATACAAAAACAGTGCCAAGCCATTGCCGTGATGACATTGGGTTCTGGAAAATAATAACGGAGCCAAGAATGGTGAAAAATTTGCGAGTGGTTGTGACGATCGAACAGGTCAATGGTCCAAATTTGGCTACGGTAATGAAAATAAAAGTCTGGAAAAAAGAAAAAAAATTTGAATTACAACATGTGCAAAGAATTCATATTTTAACGTATGACAGAAACAATGTACTGCTATGTATTAAAGATATATAGCTAAATATGCGATGAATTGATATATATATATATATATATATAGCAATTTATAAAACGTATATGGCAATTAAGCTACATTGAATATTCCGCGTTTCATCCACTCTAGGATTATATGTATATGTATTAAAGGTACTGCTAAATATGCGATGAATTGCTATATATATAGAAAATTCATGCATTTTTTCAATAATATCAATTATCCACTAATGGTTATGTGGAACTTTCATTCTCCTGGATAAACCACTTCAGATGCATAGATGTCTTGAATAGCAGGAAGGTTGAATGCTAAAGAAAAACTTGGAACCAATGATTAGGCAAGACCATTCAGAATATAATTTGACCCACTGAACCATGAGCTTGCAAAATGTTAAAAATAAAATTTGACTTCTATACAAAAGAAAACGTCACATTAAATGGAAAGAGAGAGAGAGAAAGTAGATATTCTGATAATTAAACACATTTTCTAAAATACTTTCTTTTTTTTTTATAGAAAAATCAATGAGTAATATATATAGATATATATAAAATAATGAATCTGTTATGTAAACTATTCATGCATGCGCATTCATGGAACAGTTAGCAAAGAGATAAAAATCTGACTACCTCCATATATCAATTTTGACCCCTTAGCAGTTAATTTTTCTGGATGAAAACTGACTAAAACAATTTTTCCACATGCTTGAATATCCTATATACCAAATTTCAGGTATGTAGCTCAAAAATCTGTTGAGTATATCGGTTGAGAAGTGTCCTCACACACACATTCTCACTTTTATAGATATACATGTCACTTTGTACACAGACACCTTGTTAATATTTACTAAAAAATATTATAGTTCTAAAACCCCTTTGAGAAATTAAAAGGGAGCCCTATTTAGAGAATTAAGAAAAGGCAGTCAACTTTTAACAAAAACGCATCATTCTGACTTCCTGTCGTTGAACATTCTGACTGTCAACTGTGAATTCCCACTGAAATGGTATTCATAGGTACTTAATTTCCTTCCATTCAAGTATTAGTTGTTAGTGGTCTGGAGGAAAGCCACTAGCCTATGAAGCTAACGGTGGCTTTGTGATTAGGTTCAGAATCTCTTGACCAGCAGTAATTATCACTTCATACATTGAAGATTGCATGCGTATGAAACTGTAAGTATAAAAATTGTTAATATGTATTTAAAAATATTGCATACTAGCAGTTCAGCCCGGCTTTACTCGGTTGGTTGGTTGGTTGTTTTTGTTTTACGGCATATCAACCTTTTTCAGGTTATTTAATGCCGAATCTAGTGATTTTGAGGAACGATTTTTTAATGGAGTATATTTTTTTTTAAGTCGGATTCTATTTAACCCATAGTTGAGACCCTAACAGGTACTACCACTCCGCGTCAGAGTGGACCTGGGAGCAATGACAAAGGGTGGCTCCACACTCCCCAAGGCCTGCAAGCTGGGGCCTCACCATCGGATATAGTTTTAGGTCATATCCAGGACCATTGTATTAAAGAGTTCTTTCTAAAATTTTTTATAAAGGCCAATTTTTTTAAGATATGAGAGTACGGTGTGGGGATTGTTTTTATCAAATAACTCTTTAATATTGTTTTCTTTGTAGAATCGATTTACTGTTACAAAATCAGTACATTCAATTAATGTGTTTGATTGTGAGTGGTGTTTGACAAGGTATACAGATGGGTTGGCTTTCTTTTTTTAGGAGAAATGAGTGGGTTAAGTGAGTATGGCCTATTTTTATTCTTGTTAGTTTGACTTTTTCTTTTCTGTTTAGTTTCGTATTTTGTTCTTGTTTTTGATTTTTGGCATGATTTTGTGAAGTTTATTGTTAGAATGTTCATTCCAGTAGGTTTGCCATTTCTGTTGTATATGCGCTGATACATCTTTTTAGATCTATGTATGGAATTTTAAAATTTGCATCGATTGGGAGATTTAAGGCGTTTTTTGCTGCTGAATCTGCTAATACTGGAATGGCTCGGTATCCAGCAGAAAATGATTTCTTTTTTACTGTTTAATTCAGTTAATTTTTGGAGTAATTTTGCAATTAGGGGGTTGTCCATCTTTTTATTTTTAATCGCTTTTAGAGTAGATTGGGGGTCTGAAAGGAAAATTATAAATTTGCTTTTTTTTGTTATTGGAGGAGAGTTTGAGAGCTAGGATTAGAGCATGTATTTCAGCACTGAAGATTGAGGTTTCTTGTGGGAGGTTTGATTGTTTTTTGATTGATTTATTGAGTATTACTGCACTGGCTGTTGCGTTATTTTGTTTAGACCCATCTGTATAGATGTGTGTGTGGTCTGGATACTTTTCTTTGATTTTATCGAGATCATCATGATAAGTTATTGGATGAGTATGTTTCTTTTCATATTTACTTAAACTTAGGTCGATGTTAGGAGATATGATTTTCCAGGGAGGGGTTTTGAATAGGACAGTTTCGTAAATTTTGGTTATGGGTAGATTTGCTTCTTTGGAAATCGATTTTATTTTAAGTCCAAAGGTTTTAATTGCATTTTCTTTTTGGTCGAAAAGGTGTTTACGGTTTGGATTTAAAGTGTTATTGTGTGCTGGGTTTGTGGGGTTGGCTGTAAGTTTTGTGTAGTATTTTAGACCAAGGTTTTGATTAGGAGTTGTAATGCTTTATTACATTTGGTTTTGATGTGATTGATGTGTGTAATGAAATTTAGTTTTTTGTCAAAAATGATTCCCAGGTGCTTGGGTTCGTTTACGAATGGAATTTTTTCACCTTCAATCTGTAAGGTTGGGTCAGAGTGGAGTTTGCGTTGGTTACAGAAATGGATGCATTTTGTTTTAGTTTTGGAGAATTTGAAACCATTTTTAGTTGCCCATTTATTAATTTTATTTATGTTATGTTGTAGTTTTCTTTCAATAGTGTGAGTGTATTTAGATCTGTAGCTGATTGAGCAGTCATCTACATATAAGGAGCTATGTATATCAGGAGAGAGTTCTTTTATAATGTTATTGATTTTTATGTTAAAGATAGTTGTTGATAATATGCTGCCTTGGGGCACTCCTTCTTGATTTTGTGGGTCTGATAAAGTCGAGTCTATGCGAACTTGGAAAGATCTGTCTGTTAGGAAGTTTTTTATGAATTCAGGTAGTCTGCCTCTTAGTCAAATATTGTGGAGATCTTTTATGATACTGTGTTTCCAGGTAGTTTCATATGCTTTCTCAAGATCGAAAAAAACAGATGTTACGTGTTCCTTATTGGTAAAAGCTTCTCTGATGTAATTTTCGAGGTTAGTGATGTGGTCTATACATCCTCGATTTTTTTGGTATCCACACTGGATTTTAGAAATTATTTTGTTGTCATCTAGATACCATATAATAGTTATGTAGTTTATCATTCTTTCGAACGTTTTGCATAGGCAGCTTGTGAGAGCTATTGATCTGTAATTTTCTGGGTTTGATGTATCTTTTCCCAATTTGGGTATCGGTATTATTGTTGCTTGTTTCCATGAAGTTGGGAAATCTTTTGTTTCCCATATTTTATTATAAATTTTGAGAAGGAGTTTTAATGATTCGGGCGGAATTTCTTTAAGGAAGCTGTAGTGCACTTCATTTGGTCCTACAGCTGAGTTATGGGATTTTTCTATGGCGGTTTCTAGTTCATTGAGTGAGAAGACATTGTAAGGCTCTTGGTTTTTGGAGTTAAAGTTTATTTTGTACTTTTCTTCATGTTTCTTAAGTATTTGAAATTGTCTTTTGTAGTGTTTTGATGATGAATTTCCGGCAAAGGTTTTAGCTAGTGTGTTAGCAATATCTTTTTTATCAGTTATTTTCTGTTTGTGAGAAGGTGTTTGATTGGATTCGGATTATATTTTCCAGTTATTTTCCTAATCATTTCCCAGACTGTTTTGGGTTTCGTGGTGATCTTGATTTTGTTGACAAATTGTTGCCAGCAGGATCTTTTGGATTCTTTAATTGTTTTTTTAATTTTAGCTCTTTGGTGTTTGTATTCTATTAAGTTGTTCGTTGTGGGTTGTTTTTTAAATTTTCTTAAGGCTGCCTTTCTCTGTCTAATGGCTGTTTTACATTCTGGATCGAACCATGGTTTGTTTTGTTTTCCAGGAGGAGAATTTTTGGGTATGCATTTTTTGGCTATTGTTATGAGTACTTCCGTGAATTTTTCTATTGTTTGGATTTGATGTTCTGTTAATTTTAGTGAACAAAGTTCTTTAAATTGGGCCCAGTTGACTTTGTTTGTGTTCCACCTGGGTATGTGGTTTTGGATGGAGTTATTGTAATTGATTATAATAGGGAAGTGATCACTTCCACAGGGTTCTTTAAAAGTGTTCCATGTATAATCCAAGAAGCTTGATGGATCACACATGGTAAGATCAATGGCATTTGTTGATCCGTTTGTTGAATTTAAGTACGTGGGATTTTTTTTGATTGAGAAGGCACAAGTTATTTTTGTTAATTAATTGTTCAATTTTGTTTCCTTTTGAGTTTGTGACTTCACATCTCCATAATGTACTGTGGCAGTTAAAGTCTCTTAGGAGAATGAATGGTGAAGGTAGTTGTTTTATTAAATTTTCTAGTTCATCTTCATTTATTGGTTCATGAGGAGGGAGGTATATTGAACAGATTGTTTTGTGTAATGTGACTAGAGTTGTAATTGCTTGGAGATTTGTTTTGACAGAGAAATTGCTTTGAGGTATGTTATTCCTTACAAGAATTGAGGTGCCTCCATTAGCATGAAGGCCTGTGTTATGGAAATAGTTGTATTGTTCATAGTTTGGTGTTTTGAAATGGTTATTGTTTTGTAGCAAGGTTTCTTGTAAGCAAACAATGGCTGGGTTGAAGAGTGAGATAAGTATAAGAAGTTCATTATAGTTAGATCTTATTCCATGACAATTCCATTGGATAATTTGTTGCGTTTTATTTCTATCCATGAGGTTATTTAGTTTTCCTCTATTTTCATCTCTTTAGTAGTAGAGGGTTTATCTTTTGGCGGAGTTTGTGTCTTTGGTGAAGTGTTTTGCTGGGTTTTTCTTTTTTTGTTTTGTTTGGATCTGGACGTCGATCTGGATCTTGCTTGAGATGTTGCTGTTTTAGCTTCTTGTTCATTTTTTCCCTCTTGATTACTTGTGTTTGGTTTCTTTCTTTTTTTATCTAGGGTGATTTCGGTTTCCATTTTTTCTAGAATTGGAATCTATTTGGAGTGTCTATTGTTTGGTTTTCTTCTTTTCTGGAACATTCTTTATTTGCTGTTTTATCATTGCTTATGTTTTTATTAATTTCTGGTGGTTGTTTTGTTGGTTTCTGTGATAATTTTTTTAATGGTTCTGTTGTGGATGGAATATTATTTTCTTTGTTTGGATTTGTTATTTCTATTTTGTTTCCCAGATTTGAGTATTTTTCTTTTAAGCTATTTTGAAATTCTGGACATTCTTTAATTGTTTATCAGTTCCCTATATTGATCATGTATTTCATTATGTTGGCATGGTTTAGTTGTCTTTTTTGTTGTCTCAGCATATGTGTTGTCTTTCATGTACGTCTCAACTAGTTTTTTGGCTTCTGGAAAGATTGTGTTTTTTTGTACTTTACTTCTATAATTTCTTTTTCTTTTTTATATGTTTTGCATATTTTAGAGAAGACCGGGTGATCTTCTTTGCAGTTTGCGCATTTCACCTCATTTATGCATTTTTCTTTGGTGTGGCTCTTTGTTGCCGCATTTTCCGCATATTTTTATTCCTTTACAGGCTTCTTTATGATGTCCATATTTTTGGCAATGGAAACATCTTAATGGAGCTGGGATATATTAGTCTACTTTTACATTTAAGTAGCCAATTTTTATTTCTTTAGGTATTGTTGGTTTGTTAAATGTTAGTATGCATGTGTTGGTGGTTATTATTTTATTGTTTCTTTTTATGTTTATGCAGATATGGTTGATTATTCCTTGTTTTTCTAATTCAGTTTTTATTTCTTCTTCAGTTGCTAGCAATAGTTCATAACTTTGAACTACTCCTTTTGAAGTGTTTAGTGTTTTATGGGGAAAGACTTTGCACTTGTACTCATGGAAGTTCTTCATTTTGAGTAGAGATTGAGCATCTCTAAGATTGGTTATCTCAACTAGTAGATTTCCATCTTGTTTTTTTTTTTATCATTTTTGGTTTACTTTTTGTGGATAATGTCTTTTCTATTAGAAAAGGTGATAAATTTCCAATTTTTTTATTTTCGATTAATTCAATAACCAAGAATCATGGGAAGTTTCCTTTGTCTATAGTTGGAACGGTTTTTCTAGTTTTGAATTTTTGTTCTTCATCTGAGCTTGAGAGGTCAGAGCCAGAGGAATGGTTTCTTTTAAGGGTTTTGAGGGGGATGCATTTGTTTTTATCAGCCATAGATTTGGGGATTTATTTTTCATCAACCACGCTCCCTACCTACCTCGGAGTCCAAAATTGGGGCATAGTAAAGGGGAAACCCATTCGCCTTGACCATGTTGGGGCTACCTGGAGGATATACTCTTATGGTAAGGAGTTCTCAAGCACTATTTTTTGTTCAATATGTCCTCAAAAATACATTTGTTCAGATGGAGTGTTGAGTTCTGGTCTTTCCAATTGATTGACCTTTGCAACCGCCTAGCACTTACTTGGTTTGCCTATTTTTGTAGTGGGGGAAAAAAATTAAAAAAAAGATGGGAGTGCCTTTAAGTTTCGTTCTTTGTTGTGGTAGTTGGTACTTTGGGTGTAAGTGCTAGGACTTGGCGTGACTGGCTGATTGGTCGGATCAGGCCTCTCCGACCGTCCGTCTAGCTGAATAAGGGCCGAAGTAATGTGTTGCAGTGCCTAGACTTTTATGCACCTAGGTCTAGGTTAGCTCAATCACCAGGATCACGTCCTAAGGCATTACGGGTAGCAACCCACAGCTAACTGGTTGCCCCATTGAGGGATTTTTACCCTCTGCAGGAGGGCAGTCGGCTTATTCTAATGCCCTACCAACAGGGCAAAAAAATAAAGGGGGGGGGGGGCGACGGGGTTGGTAAGTATGGAAGGAAAAGGAAAGGAGAGAGGAAGGGGGTTGTTGTTTTTGTTTTTGCAGAACATAATTAAGTTTTACAAAAGAGAATAGAAAACAAAAACAGAAAATCGATGTAGGTGCATTTTGTCTCAGGAAGCCAATAGACAGCCTGATCTGGTAGCACCAGGGCTTTGCTCGGACCCTATGTACTGTTCATAACTTTATGTGCATATATATATATATTAAAAAGTTTGACTCATGTCCAGGTAACCTACATCTAAAATTTCAAGTGTTTAGACCCAAAATTGACTGAGGAGTTTGGTAGAGTCTGCAAAGGTCAACTCTGTAAACAGCCAAATTTTTGCTCAAAAACTGATTAAAAAGCTGCATGTCTGAATACCCTTTATGTAAAATTTCACTGTTTAGACCAAAAATTGGCTGAATAGTTTGCTAGAGACCACAGAGGTAAAATCTTTTGAATTTTGACCCATTGGCAGCCACATTTTTGGCAAAAAAAAAAAAAAAAAAAAAAAAGAACATTTAAAATGCTTGCCCTATGTCTGAATATACTTTATGTAAAATTTCAAATGTTTAGACCAAAAATTGACTGAGTAATTTGGTAGAGACTACAGAGGTAAAATTGTTTTTAAACTTTGACCCCAATTTTCACTCGTTAACATTTATTGCTATGGGCTCAAATAAAATTAAAAAGTTTGTATCCAAGTCCAAATAACCTACATTTAAAATTTCAAGCGTTTAGAAATTGGCGGAGGAATTTGGAAGAGTTTTCAAAGGTCAAATCATTGAACTTTGACCCTTTGACAGCCAAATTACTGACCAAAAACTGATTAAAAAGATTTTCCCAAATCTCAATACCCCTTATGTCAAATCTCAAGTCTGTAGACTGAAAATTGACCGAGTAGTTTGGTAGGTAAATGTACAGATACAGATACACACACAGACAATTTCACTTTTATAGATTACTAGCAATTCAGCTCGGCTTTGCTCAGGCCCTATGTACTGTTTATACTTTGCCCAACCTGTGAATGTAAGATTTCAAATGTTTAAACCAAAATTTTTCCGAGTAATTTGGAAGAGACCGCAGAGGTCAATTTGTTTTAACTTTGGCCCCAATTTTGACCCCTTAACATCTATTGTTTTGGGCTAGATATATAGATATATGATCAAAAGATAACTATGGGAAATATCTTAATTGTTATTATTAATGTATTGAGTGTACTACCTATGAAGAAACAGCTGTTATTTTTAAATAAAGACCATTCTCACTTGATACAAAGCATTGTTTTTGTCGGAAAATATCTAGATTTATATAATATATAAGTGATAAAAATTAAGAATAATTTTTTTACAATAACTAATCAAGATACAGAAAGTTTGACACTGATAAGTGAAGCAAATAATATAAAATAGTCGATGTAAGTTCAGAGTAAAATAAAGTTTATTTGATCATCAAATCAATATGGAAAAACATGTGAACTATCAAAAACCTCTTTACAACATGGTATTTTAAAGCTTAATGCTTTTCATCAGATGAGAAAAGCAAGGTCATATATAAAAAAAATATGACATAAGATCATTAGCCTAGAAATAAAAAAATATATATAGGTATATAGAGGCTGAATAGATTGTAAAAAATAAAGATAGAAGAAATATACAAAAGTGTGTGTGTGTGTGTGTGTGTAAAAATATTGATTAAATTTCACAGAACGTTGACAAAAGAATTGTTCAATCGTGAACTTGTAGATTTTCCATGGTCAGTCATCCATTATGAACTGGTATAACTGCAGAATTTGGGTTTTAAATCATCAGACTTAGCAACCCAAGGATTTTTCACAAAAAAAAAAAAAAAAAAAAAAAAAAGGCTTTCCTCTCAAATAAAAAATAATAATATTGTGTGATTTGCAGGAGTTTGACTGATAAATTTATATTTTTTAAATGTTTGATAAAATGTCAAATAAATATGTGCTTTCCACTTCAACGTCTAAATGCAAAAGTCATGTATACAAGGGAGTGTGCATTCTTATTTGAAATTGTTGATTACTTACCTGGCCCAAGGCACTAGCTATGCTAAATGCAAGTATATTGTAAAAAACACTCGGATAGCGATAGGCAAAACCAAGAAAAGCAAGTCCTTCCCCTGTGAACACCAAACCTGAGGAGAGAAAAAATAAAAATGAGGAAATAATAAACACTAGGGTTTTTGTACATAATTCTCCCTATATTAAAAAACAAAGAAAAATCTGTATCATGTACATACCTGTGACAGAACAAAAATATCATATTCCAAAAATCATATAAATTGATCGTTTTATTTTTATAAAAGAAAATTAAATTTTATGAGTAGGAGTGGAACGGCTGTTTTGCATCACCATCTTGAAAATAATCTCAAGTAACAAGGAGATAACAATAATTTAAACTTGGAAAAATTTTTGTTGTAATGTCTATGAATTCCCATTAATAACTTAAAAATTATTTTCTTAGTTAAAAATAAAACACTACTTGATCAATTTATGTGATTTTTTTAATAATATACCACTTTTGTTTCATCACAGGTACATACATCATACAGATATTTATTTTTGTTTTTTTGTATTATGGGAGAATTCTGGACAAGAACTGACACTAGATATGCAGAATATATATAACACAAAAATTCTGTTTCTCACACTTTCAGCATCAAATACCGACTTAAAACTCATACCAAACATAAATCATTGCAATGCGAAGATTGTTTCTTTTTTTTTTTTTTTTAACTCTTTTTACTCCAAAGAAAGTGTATTGCGACTTGAACATAAGGGGTTACTGGAATTATGTCTACCATGGGAATGTGGTGGTTTTAGCAGTGATATATCTGTTCACATTACATTTAAACGTCTGCATGTCAGTACAATCAAGGAAGCAGAAAACAAGGAGGGAATTCCAAAATCTAGCAGCCTGAGGGAATAAACTATTAGAATAGAACACTTTTCAGCATCAGTGAAGGGGTAAGATTTTGCTACTTATCAGGTTAGTTGGGAGCATGTACATCAACAGGCACAAGTGCTATGAGTTCATAAGAACGCATTCCTTAAAGTCCTTGTAAAACAGGCACAGGGATGTAACCCTGCGGTGATGTGACAGAGGTTAAAGCTTGGTTGATGGAGAGGGACCTATTAGATTTGAGAGTCTCTTTTGGTCCCTGTCTAAGAGGGAGAAACTAGGAATAGATACACCAGTCCAGATATGACAACAATACTCCATGCATGAGCGAATGGTGGATTTGTAGAAATAGAAGATATTCTCAAAACAAAAACAAAATGGGATTAAGATTTTTTTTACTTTTTTTATCACAAACATGCTGAATTGCCACTATATAAAACATAAGGGGTCACTTGTGGTCGGTTTATTTGGGGGGGTGGGGACAGCAACTGCATGTTTTAACAGAGAAACTTGAAGGTGAAACGGAATTCCAAAGGTCCAAGGAAAGAACGTATAAAAAATAGAAATTCGAAAATGAACAGGCGGGATTTTGCTATGGTTCAGCAGCAAGTTCATTAAGCAAGTTTCATGGATGTACTTGTAAAACACAATGATGCAACAGAGGCTGCAGTTAGGTAGACAGTGCAGAACCTGTTAGGCAAGAAATTCTTTTTTGCATACTGTCCAAGGAGCAGCTAGTAGTTGGTGCAACAGTCCAGAAATGGAAACAATACTGTATGCACATGCAAATGATGGCTTTATAGTGATATAGGAGATGAACAGATGTGAGAAGTTTTCTAATCTGATAGAGGAAATCTATCTTTGCAGCAGACTTGGCAACATCTTCCATGTACTTATTTCAACTTATTTTACTTTCTCAACATGGCAATGATAGGATTCAGTGTTTTCATTGAAACTAACTTAAGAACCAATCAAGGTTAATAGAGATAATGCTTTTAAAATGTATAAAAAAAAATGAGTATCTTTTTTTCTTTTTTTTTTGTAAATAAGTAATTTTTTCATATCAAATTTGTATCCATTCTTTATGGTTCAATTTAAAATTGAAAATGTTTTACAAAATGAATTTAAAAAATACACATGTCACCTCTGTTGTGGATATATGATGTGCTTTAGTTTATTTTTAAAGTAAAATAAAGCAAATTTATTAAATTAATTATGATATGCATTATTTAGATTATTCAAACTACTGTTCGAATCTTGAGTGTTATTCACACAATGCTTCAGTCGATGTAACCTCTGACATACATCAGGTGTATTTTGTCAAACTCAGGAATCTTTCTGTCAAACTCGGGAATCTGCACAGAATTTCAAACAGAACCCTTTATTTAATCCATTTGAAATTCTGTGCAGATTCCAGAGTTTGATAAGATAGACTTGAAGAGGTTACATCAACTGAACATTGTGCAAATAACTGAAGATGAGAACAGTAGTTCAAATAATCCAAATTATCAATTCCTCATCTAAAAAATTTAGAAACAATTATTTATTTTTTAGAATGCAATATCAACATATACATTGATAACAATCAAACCTAGTAAAAGAATTAAGAGGGAATTATATTTTTATAAATAATATTTTGGAGTAAATCTCCATTATCAAGTTATGACAAGATAGTTTTGTCATTTTTTTTAAAGATGTGTAAAAAAAAAAAAAAAAAAAAAAAAAAAAAAAAAAGTGTCAAAACCATCTTGTCATCACTAAATTTTAGAGTTTTACCCTGAAATATTGTTTAAAAAAATATAATTCTCTTAATTTGTTACCAGATTTTCTTTCCACGACATGCATCGATATGGCTTTTGAAAATGTTATTTTTATTTAAACAATAGAGAAGATTTCTTTTTATTTAATGATTAGTTATATATTATTAGTTTATTATAATAAAATCTTTTAATTATTTTTAATATAATTTAAAACAAGAACAATGTTTTTCCCAGTTAAGAAGAAAAGAATGAAAGGGAAACATCCAAAAAAGTCAGCCGAGACAAGTACATTAATAAAATGATTTGCATTTATATTTACTTGTCTCTCCAGGAGGGTATATAGTAGTGTGGCTAGAAGAACATCATAAATACACGATAAAATATCTATAAAATTTTCTTTTCCTCACAAGTAATAATGTTTGAGAAATTAATCCATGAATCTGCACATCCTTCAATGGATAAAGTAATGAAAAAAAGCAATGACTTACCAATAAATAGCCATAGAACTGAGAATAAATTCATGAAAAACATCATATTGTGGGCACTAGTATGAGCCTCTGCTCGCATTCTGTCTTGAACAGCACCGGTCAAACCATCCATAGTCAGAGAGATCAACTAAATAAAACAAAATCATAAAATTAATAATAAAATCAATATATAAATAAGATTAGTTTTTCAACTTTCAAGATTCTTTCTGAACCAATTTCAGTACTTATGCAGAATATGAACTACATCATTGTTGGCATATTCCAAGCAGGTTCTATAAACGGCTAGAAGGTGTCAAAATGCTTAGCCAATGAAATCGCAACAGCTGATAATTGTTTATTAAATCTTTTTACAGTATCTTGTGTTCATTAAATTGTTAGGTAAAAGTAAAGAATACTTAAAAAGCCACTCCATGTTAAGAATGGCTTTCTAAATGTTATTATTTCAGCACAGTGAGTAAAATGCACAAGTATTTTTTTTTTTGATTGAAATTAAAATATAATGACTGTTTTTGATTATAAGTTTTTTTTTCTTAATTTTTAACTGTTTGCTAGTGTTTTAAACATTGGCCATCGTTTTTAGCAAAAGAAAAAAAAAAACACAAAGTTTTCATTTGGCAGTTTCCAATGATTTACATAACCTGCTTAGAATATGCCAATGATAATGCGGTGTGTATTCTGTAGAAGTTTTTTCTAAATTAACCAAGTAGAAGAAGGTTATGTTCAAATTGTTTTCACTTTTTACCATTGTTCAAAATCAACATTCGTATAAGTTATCACTAATATTGCTACTTTCTACAATCATGCTTCTCTGTTATTAAAACTGTTATGCATTTGTGTACATTTTTCCTTGCACTTAAATTCAATGAAATGATTAATCTGATGTTAATTTTTAAAACTATGCATGATGTGATGCAAGAATGTTTGCATCATATTTTACACAACCTCTTAAGTCACTTTATATCTCGGGGACGAGAGTTGCCAATGGAAAACAAAGCTGAATTGGGATGAATATACCAACTTGAGGAGGGAGAGGCATGGCTCGTGTGTGACAGGACACAGCAAGAAACAACAACTAAAAACGATTTGAATGATGTACTAGTAATAAGTATATAGGTTTTAGTCTCATGGAATTATTAAATGTTCTATGCATGTCTCATTCTTAAGAATCTTGCATAGGATAGGTACACCAACAAGTAGGTAGGTTTGTGGAATCCAAAAGTATAAGGTCGGCATACTTCAGATATATCTTATCAAACTATGAAATCTTTCTGTCAAACTCAGGAATCTGCACACAATTTAAAACAGAACTCTTTATCAAATCCATGAGAGTAACATGCTCTCGTTCCATTCCAGAGTTTGACAGGATACACCTGAAGAAGGTGGGAATAACACTCAAGATGAGAACAGTCATCCAAATAATCCAAATAATACGAATTATCAATCCTCATTTCAAAACTTCAAAAACATGTTACGTATTTTAAAGCCTTCCAATATTCTGTTGATTCTTTAGAAATTAAAAATTTGACTTCTAGCATTCTTACAAGCTTGATTTCGACTCCTTCCAAAATTGTTGCAATCCTGCTCATAAGTACATATAAATAAACTAAATTATTATCATTGCTTACCAACAGAAGTTCCCCCATTCCGTAGATATGAGGTTTGACTTCATTCGTCTTCTTATCCTTGTACATAAATAAAGCCACACCTGTAACAATAAGCAACACACACACATATTTGGCAGCTGGATAACGTTTCCTTGCCAATAGCACACCAAGAATCATCACCGGAATGGGTTTCACAGATTTTCCGAGAACCTATAAAAAAAAATAGAAACAATTAAAATGTCAGTGACATTTACATGGGTTGTGAAATCATAAAATCTCATTTACATCAGCAATCAACAACACTTAATAAAAAGTAATATTATTGTACATTAGCAAGTGATTGCCTGTCAAGGTCAGAAGGTCATCTTTGATAATCATGGGAATTGAGAAAGTGGAAATGGAGAGCATGTAAAGAGTGACATTGTTGAAAAAAATTCGAAAAATATTGTGGTGGTGAGAAATTGACAAGGAATGCACAAAACGAGCTCTTTAGGTTGTCTCTCTCTCTTTCTCCCTCCACCATGATACTGTAACAATAACAAATAAGAAAAAGTTGTCAATCATTTGTTTATGCGAATTTGTTATATATCAGGGCCCTATATTGGTAGGTATAGATTATGTCAACTTGCATGAATTTTAAGAGCATGTCATTAAGTACATGTCAGGATGGCCTGGCAGCTAATGGAAATAAACTTAGTGTACCCAGCAAGTAAGACAATAAAAAGTCAAGAGTTAATTCCCTAAACGAAACAGCTGAACACAGGTGTTGATTCTATATGAAATTAGATCATGTGTTTGGAGTATTGGAACAGAGTTTGCGAGGCAGTTTTGTATCAATAGAGCCAAAGAGCCGACTATGTAAGGACAAGTAAATCTCTTCAAGACTGTTCATTCATCAACAATTTTAAATTGAGTAGGGAAATGAAGATTGTTATGAAAATGTCACAAATTTATTCGAATTAACAGCAACTGGAAAGTTTCCTTTCAATGCATCATCATCTGGACAGCCCTACTAAAGAAGTGGAATTCCAATGCTATTTAACAATACAGGGTGAAACAATAAAATTATCGCCCTAAAAAAGACGATATGATTCCATTTCCGTTTGATGAAAACCGGTTTTCTTTTTTTTGTTGCAGATCATCTACTATTTAGCGCCAGTTGTATACAATTCCCAAGAGCAATAGAAGCCTTCTAACATGTCTGAAAGTGACACAGTGTTCAACGAGCGAGATCAGAGATGTGCCACTGTACAACTCATGCTCTCTGCAGATCCAAGTTATAACAGGACCATTGCCAGCACCCTCAAAATGCATCGCTGGATTGCCACGAATAACAGGGACATGCCCAGGTTGATGAAAACAAAATTGTAAAAAGTGTCCCTGAGCTTTGTTAATGGTGATTGCAAACAACAATCGAATTGGGAATTGCAATATCCTAAATGGAAATGGTGTATCCAGTGGAATCATTGGAATGCATGGAATGAGGACATCTTCACCTTTGAAAGGTCCTATCAAAATTGTTGCTTCTATGATGTTGTTCATTAATTTTTTTACTGCAAGCTATGTGGCATTGCAAAGCTTGAGTTGGTTTATATTTCGATAATTGATATGCCAATTTTCAATTGCAGTACATGCAGTAGTATCCCTGGCAAATCTAGTGAATTCCAAAATTCTGTTGGATAACTAACCACTTCATCTGCTTCCACAACAGTGTTGATTGGCTTGTATGCGACTACCTCACTTGGAATTTCAAGCCGAATAATATCGTTAAGTTCATGGAAGTCTTTCTTTTAAATTGCAAGAATAGCTTGTTCACACAGCCAAATGGAATTCTTATAATTAATTTGAATATCTGGAAAACCTTTTTTACCAACTCTTCTTTTGATGTAAATATGATGTAAATTATGAGACAACGAAATTCACTCTTAACTCAGATCAGCCAGCACTTTTCCATTCTCAATTTGCAACAATTGATGCAAAAATTTCTCTGCAGATCGATCGTTCTGCAACTGGACTCACATATTTTGAGTCAAGTTTAATGTCTTCACATGGCACCAAAATTGTAGAGTATTTGAGGCAAGCATTTATTTCACCTGCTAGTGTTGATTGAGGGATTATAGGTAATGTTTATCTGAAATCTCCTGCAAGCAATATTACTGCATTCCCAAATGGTCTGACATTGCCACGAAAATCTTGCAAAGATCGATCAAGAGCCTTAAGTGATTTTTTGTGTGCCATTGTGCATTCATCTCAAACAATAAGTTTGCATTTCTGCAATATTTTTCCCATGCTGGATGTTTTGGAGATATGACACATGGGAGTTTTGAAAAATTTAATGTTTAATAGTAATTTCAAAGCAGAATGAGCAGTTCTGCTACATGGTAGTAAGGTTGCATAAAGCAAGAGCTAAGGCTATGTCATTTTGTGATATAATGACTGCTAAAATTACTTTAATTAGAAAGATTCTACCAATTCCCCTGGTGCTGTTTTAATTAGCAGTAATTTTTAAAAAAAACTTTCTATTCTCACTGTAAGTAATTTAGGTGACTAAAACAGGATTTATCCATGTTTTGACAATATCTTATTCACTGCAAATGATTTAGGTGATTAAAATCGGATGAGGATTAGAGAGAGATAGATAGAGAAAGAGAACAGAGTGTGTATGTGAAAGAGAGAGAGAGAGAGAGTAAACTTGGAACTAAAAAATACACCGGCATGTTCAGTTTTAAATAACTGCTATTCATTTATGCTTCTTGTACAGTTCTATTGCAGCATTAAAAATAAGTTTTTAAAATATTATTTTTTTATGCTGCATTGTAGTTGTGTAGGAAGTATGAACAAATATATTTGTTAATTTAATGTTTAAGAAATATATTGGTAAAAAAACAATACACCGGCATGTTCAGTTATCAATAATCACTATTCGTTTATGCTTCTGACATGGTTGTATTGCAGTATTGTAATTTATTTTTTATGTTGCAATGTGATTGTGTAGGAAATATAAATGAATATATTTGTTAGTTTAATGTTTAAAAATACTGGCCGCTAAAGCAATAAATACGCGATTGGTAAACAAAGTTTTTTTTACACACATGACTAACAGTAAAGTTACAATTGATATTTTTCAGCATTTGTCAAGCAATAGGAATTTTTTTTATTATTATTATTTCATAGTAAATATATTAAAATAAACCATGTTAATGTAAAGCGAAATAGTAAAACAATTGCTAAGAAAAAAATAACAAAACAAATTTTTGTTGTGTCCAAAATGATTGGCTTTTGCCAAAAAAGAAACTATTTTGAAAAAAAAAGGTTTTTTAATATTGTAATATTTTTCATCTTAAATATATAAAAACACACTTGGATTAGATAAAAATGCTATCACAAAATGTCATATATATTTTTATTTTCATAGATTATATTGGACCCGTAATGATTTAAAAAGTTTTTTAAAAAAATGACTTGTGTGCCATCATCACCAAACATTGAAACCAAAACGTTTAGCTTATGATTTATTTTTTCCTTTGATGTTAATGCCCGAGCAATGAAGACATGTTTGTGCTGCAAGGCTAAAAATTACTGCATGAACCAATAGCTATTATGTTACACATGCATATTCGTAATACCGTTGTTCGACCTTCACCTGGCATATTCCATTATTTAATTTTCATTTTTGCATTGATTTTCCCCGGCTTAAACCAAAATATAAAGTTTTGCATGGGTTCGAATATTCTAAATATTAAGTTTCATGTCTGTACATTAAAACCTGACAGAGGAGTTTGGTAGGCAAAACAACATATATACACGCATACATAAATATATATAGAAAGGGGTTTGTGTTTACCAAAAGCTTTTGACACAAAAATTACGCAACTATAAATCATGTAGAATATTTGCATGAATATAATTACACGTAAACTGAAGATGATCATCTTATAAGAAAATCGAAAAAACTAATAGGGAATTAATTAAAATGAATGTTTAAAAGAATATGCAAATTAGATAGATCTTTTGTAGACGAATGCTATTCAGCGATCCATATGTAACAAAGTTGTATTTTCTTTTTAAATAAATAGAAAAAAGGGTCTTTAATATGAATATCAATACACAAAAAACTTCTAATCTATAAGAGTCTGGATATATAAACAGTTATCTCCCCTTTAATTATAAAACAAAAAGTCAAAACACCTACAAATCTTAAAACAACGATATTAAAACCAGAACTGCTGAAAATAATTAAAAATAAATAAACGGATAAAGACAAAGGTTAAATATTAATTATAAAAACTCTAAATAATATTGAATACCAACACAGTAATGATATTAATAGTAAAACTATAAAGAAAAAAAAATCAAAACACCAAACGATCTTAAGAGAACCGCAGAAAATAAAAATTTAAAAAGAACAAAACTGAAGAAAATAAAAAATAAAGAAAATAAATGAATAAAGATTAGTCAATGACACAAAGATAAATAATTATGGCTAAATATTAATAAAACAAACCGTAAATAATATTAATACATGTCCAATGTTAATAAATTATGCATCTGAAATATAGATTAATTTACAATTTCTGCAAACCTGCTCCATCTAAAATAAAACCTACCATGCGCATTTGAAAGTCAACACACACCTGGAAGAGAAGCCCTCCCAAAATATAGCATCATGGACACACGACTTGATGCAAATAGGAACATCCTACATGTAAAATATTGTATGTTTATGCATATACACAAAAATTGGATGAATAAAAGTGAAACTACATAGCTGGTTCCACCATTATATCTTAAGTTGTGTCAGTTTGAGTCAATCCGTCTCACCTTTGCATTGTTCTGCTTTCTATGAACACAAATTTCTTTTTTTACTAACATCCATGTTTTGTGCATTTTAGGTTAGGAAACCAGTATCTTCAGACATCCTAATCAGGGAGCATCGAGTGAAAGGCCCTCAGAAATTTACTTTCTCAGAATTAAGAAAAAAAAAATTCTGCTAAAAAGTGAAAATTCACATTCTTCAATGATGTTTTCAAATGTCAAATAAACTTATCTTATATGCAAAAAATGTTAAATTAAGGAGCTTCTAACAAAACAGTTTTAAAAAATAAAATAACAAATAAAAAACTAGCAACATCACCATTATCATGTGACTAGATTACATTTTGGCAAGGTAAAAGTGATAAACATAAATGCACATACCTGTGTGGGGTAATTAATATACTGCAAGGACTTATTACTTGCAATCATAGCACTCAGGTAAGTCAGAGAGCAAATTGCATACATACTCTTCGAGGTGGAATCTTTTGGAGAACGAAAGATTGCAAGAGCTAAAAAATAAGATTCATTTATTAGTAGAATTTATTAAAAAATGAAGACATTATACTAAGTTCTATAAAAATGTTACAGAAATTAATCTTTGGCAGTCTCTAGCATTCCTTAAAAATACATCCAAAATTTTCACAATTCTATAAAAGTAAAATATTAATTCAAAGCAATGGTGGGAAGTCAGAAGTTTATAAAATTGATATCTCAACTAAAAAAAGAGAGGATCAATATTATGTTTCTGAATTTTTTAGATGAGGATTGATTATTTGGATTCTTCAAAATACTGTTCTCATCTTGAGTATTGTTTTCACGTTTTGTAGAACTTGGAAATCTGCATGGAATATCAAATGAAACCCTTGATTTAATCTACGAGGGTAGTATGCTATCACTCTTGCATCCATGACTGAGTAGAGGTCATAAATAATTTGCAATTGTATTTTGAGTGTTGCCAGCATCGAGGATTAAACGTTTAACCTCCAGACGAGTGTAACTTACAACTGAATTTTACTAAGTACTTTATCCATTCACCACAGATCCACTACTCTCATGGGTTAAATAAAGTTCTGTTGAGAATCAGTGCAAATTTTATCATTCAACAGAAATATTCCAGAGTTCAACAAGATACACCTGAAGAAGGTCAAATATTACATCGACCAAAACGTTGCGAAAATAGCACTAAAGATGAGAACAGTTGTCCAAAAAATCCAAAAGATTATGAAGATCAAAATTGTTTTTGTTTTTTAAAATAGGTTCTTAAATGAATCTAGGTAAGGTTTTTCTTTTGAAAACTACTATTTACTTGTTTCTCCATGAAGACAGAATGTGATACAAAATCGGTTTTAATATGGAGAAAGTACAGTTTATAAAAAGGGATACTCTGGTCTGGTTAAAAAAATTAAATTGCCTCCGTTTAGAAAGATTTCCCCTTCACTGACCAAGGACAAAAAAGATGTAATGCAGTATTAGAACATATACTACACTTTGCTTATAATCATAACACCAAAGAGTTTGAAGATGAATTTTTTTTTTTTTTTTTTTGCCTATTTATTTTTGATTTTTAAATAAACAAACATTAATCTGAATTGATTTTTAGCAGAATCACGAAATTTTAAAGGATACTGATTTTTCAACCAAAATCAGAATGAGGAATTTTAGTCGATTTCCCATTTCCGATTCAAAATCAGAAAGCCATAAGCCATTTAGAATTAATTCTAAAAGCATGCAACATGTTTCAACATGAAAGTAAAATATAAAATAACATTTCTTTTGTATTTTCTTATGATTAATTTGTTGCATGGTTCTTTTAACATCTGATTGGCTTAAAAAAGTATCATTTTTTTTTCAGATTGTCAGACTTTTTGGTAAAAGTGTAACCATGCCTCCTATGCTAAATTACATCCCCAAAAATGGGATTCACTTATATTAGGTGATTACAGATAATTCAAGGACACAAAATCAAATTTTTATTTTAAATAGACACATGTCCTTAGTTTGGTTTGGCTGTTTTACGGCATATCAACCCATTTCTGCTTATTTAATGCCGAATCGTTATTTTGGAAAAAGTATTCAGTTATTTTGTAGAAGGTTTTTATTCTTCAAGCTCTTTGTATCTTCAATTGCTAGTTTGTAGTGTTTGGTTTGGTTGTTTTATAATGGATTTTATCATTTTTGTTCTCTGCCCTGCAGAACATGAATGAGTTTTGCAATGGGAGAGGGAAAAGGGCTACAGTATTAACATTTGGTGGGGGAAATAGAAAGAGAAAGGGGAAATGGGAAGAAGGAAAAGGAAGAAAGGAGGATTGTTATTTTTGTTTTTGCAGAACATAATTAAGTTTTGCAAAGGGAAGTAGAAAAACAAAAAGCATCAATGTTAGGTGTATTTCATCTCAGGAAGCCAATATCTTCAGACAGCCTGGTCTGGTAGCACCAGCACATGTCCTTAAAAACGTGGTTCTTCTAGTAGGTGATATTATTTATATTAAAACTGATTTTTTTTTATTATAATGAAAAATAATCAACCACTTCCAGACAAAATGTTATACTTTTTTTTAACATAAAAATTTGAAATAAATAAATGGCCTGTATAAAAAAACACACACAAAAAAAAAAAAGATTTTCTGTAGTATATTCTAATTCCTAGCACAAAATACACTTATATGGTAAATTTTATTGCTTAATCTTTTGTTTTAACAAAGACATAACATTTTTACTGAAAAAGTAGTGTAAAAATGTAATAAAAAACGCATATGGTCTTAGGTCTTAAAGAGGGAAAACTATCCAAACATGTGAGGCACAAAAATAGTCATAACTTCCTTAATTTTAATTGGATTTTCAAAATTTAAAAAGCTTTCTTAACTCATGAAGCTTATATATATATATATATATATATACACCAATATTGAAATATTTTAAGCCATTTAAATTTTTCCATGTGTATTGCTATTAGTAGGTGATCATCTTATATACGTTTATATTAAAACTGATTTTTAATTTTATTTTAATGTTAAATAATCAACCACTTCCAGACAAAATGTTATATTTTTTAACATAAAAATTTTAAATAAATAAATGACATATTTAAAAAAAAACATGAAAAATAAGTTACTTGTTCATAAGTATTGCATCTGGTCTGGAAGATCAGTTTAAGTTGACTTTTTATGTGAAAATTTGAAAGGATTTCTTTTTTCTCTTTTCCTCTAATCTATTGCTGATATAAAGTCGGCAAAAAAAGCGTAAACTCATTGTTTTTTCTTTTTGGTTTTGATTTCAGTCAAAATCTTTCAGTAAACATGTATAATCATGATGAAAATATCAGGAAAGAAAAAAAATTGGGTTGTTCAAAATAAACTTCTGCAGGACAGTTTAAATTAAATTTTGTGCCAAAAAATAAAGTAACAATTTTTTTTTTTGTAATATAATTATCTCTATTCATATAAAGTTAGCTTTGTGCATTTATTTATGCATTTGCATATACAAGATTCATTCCAAAACTGATTAACTGATTATTATGAATTTTGGAACACAGCTGCTAGGTGTAAGAGTGGATAGTATGGGCTATATTTAATTTAATTTTATACAAAAATGGTAAAAAGAGGATAGAATCTCTTTGAGAAGATTCAGACAACTTTGATATTTTTGTGAAATTTAAACAGTATGAGACATCAAAATTAATGAATATTTCTGAAGATTGTTTCTTTAGAGTATTTTAGGGTTTTTAATGGTCCTAATATGGGTACAACCTTCCATTTGAAAATTAAAATATTTTAGATTTGCATTAAATTTGATCCATATCCATTAGACACATTAAGCAAGATTCCCAGAATTTCAAAATATTGGAATTTATTTATGTCCGCTTTACTAATTAGCCTTTTATTTTTAGGGTCTCATTTGCTAACATGAACCAATACTTACTACCTTAGGGGTCATGTGAATTAACCTATAAAAGCCTTTGCACACAAAGTTCTGACCTCTTTTCCTATTCTGCTCTAACAAAACAAAAGTGCTTGACTGCAATCACTGAGAACCAACCCATTCTTTTGTCATTATCCTCCATCTTGGACTAGGGTTGACTATATCTCACAAAACTCTAGACGGCAGTTCGTATTTAGTCATTACTAATTCCCGGATTCTAAACTTTGGTTTACAGCAAGGAGACAGAAGCTTACAAGCCACCATTCGCCCATGTATAGAGTATTGTTGTCACATTTGGGCTGGTGACAGAGTTCAAAAGAGAGTTGCCAACCAGATAGGTCCTGAACTGTCATCTAAGCTTCAGCCTCTGTTCCATTAATGAAATGTTGCATCCCTCTGCCTGTTCTACAAATATTTTAATGGTGGATGCTCTGACAGAATTACAAGCCCTTGTACTCCTCTCGACATAAATACCTCCGACAAACATGACAGATCACAAAATCCCACCCCTACACAGTAGAGATCCCTAAATTTAAGAAGGTCTTCTACTCTAATAGTTTCTTCCCCAAAACTGCTAAACTTTGGAACTCCCTTCCGGGTTCCTGTTTTCCCAACTGTACTGACATGCAGAAGTTCAAGTGTAATGTGAACAGACATCTTGCTGTTCAACTCCCTACATAGTATCCCTGGAACTTATGGCCCCGATAGTAGCGCCCTACATCAAAGTGGCACTGTGCCTTGTTTGCGGTGTAAATGAAAAAAAAAAAAAAAAAAAAAGGCTTACAAAGACAGTTTGCGCAGAAAAGTCTTTACTTCCAGATGAAAAAAAGAATCAGAATTGAGGGACGCCAACATACAAGCTGTTACTCAAACTCTTTAAGCAGACAAGACTCACAAATAATTTACCTCTTTTCTGTATAATTACTATTCTGTCATGTATGTACATAATGCCATAATTGCTTACCAAGTAAAATTGCTCTAAAATTACATGCGTTTCTTCTCACAAAAGCTGTCGTCAAATTTCTGTTTTAACATTTATCTACAGGATCGTTAATGCATTTTTACATAAGAAAATGGAAATTAGTTCTTGTCCAAAATTCCCTCAATATTAAAAAATAAAAATAAAGAAAAATCTGTATGATGTACATGCCCGTGACAACACGAAAATATCACATTCTAAAAATCATATCAATTAAGTTGTGTCATTTTTATGAAGAAATCATTTTTAAGTGGTTAATAGGAATTTGTAGGCATTACAATATAAATCTTACAAGTTTGAATTATTGAGCTGTCCCCTTTTGTTTTTTAGATTGCTTCAAAAATGGCAGACAAGGCAGCTGCTCATAAAATTTGATTTTCTTATTTAAAAAATACAACTAATTGATCAAGTTATGTGATTTCTTTTTTAATATATTTTCATTTTCATGGGTACATAAATCATACAGATTTTTCTTTATTTTTCTTTTCTAATTTAGGGGAAGTATTGGACAAGAGCCTGCAAATTTCTTTCAAGGTAGAATTGAACTCAATAAAAAAAACCTAAGACTCCTTAAGTTCAAGCCTTAAATTTTAGACATTTTCTAGAATTAAAATCATGTAATGAATTTTGATCAAAATTAGAATGAGACAAAGTTTAATAACATTAATATTCGTTTTAATCTGTTTGAAGATTAAAGTGGTCTGTTTAGAGAATTCATTTTACTTTTCCTGGGACGAGTATTCTTTTACTTGTATATAAGCAGGAGAATTTTAAAAAAGAGATCCCAACCTCATAAGTATAATCAATCTATTATATCTATAAAAGTGAACGTGTCTGTCTGTCTGTCTGTGTACATTTCCCTACGCAATAACTCTGTCAATTTTTAGTCTATAGACTCGAAATTTGAAATACCGGGTACTGAGATTTGGGAAAATCGATGTGACGGGTGTCAGCCAGAAATTTGGCTGTTAAGGGGTCAAATTTCAACGATTTGACCTTTAAGAACTCTACCAAACTCCTCCGACAATTTTGGGTCTAGACACTTGAAATTTTAGATATAGGTTCCTTGAACCTGGATCTAACTTAATAAAGTGATTTGAGCCCGAAACTATAAATTTTAAGGGGTCATAATAGGGGTCAAATTTTAAAAAAAATTGACATCTGCGGTCTATACCAAATTACTCAGACAATTTCTGGTCTAAACATTTGAAATTTTACATAAAGTGTATTCAGAGATAGGGCAAGCTTTTTAATCGGTTTGAGTTGAAAATTTGAGTTGTCAAGGGGTCAAAGTTCAAAAGATTTGATATTTGCCGTGTCTAGCAAATTACTCGGCCAATTTGGTGTCTAAACGTTTGAAATTTGTACATAACGAGTATTCAGGCATGCTGCAAGCATTTTAATCAGTTTTGGGGCGAGCATTTGGCTGCGAAAAGGTCAAAGTTGAAAGAGTTGACTTTTACAGATTCTACCAAATTCCTCCGCCAATTTTGGGTTTAAATACTGGAAATTTTGCATGTAGGTAACTTGGATATGGGTAAAACTTTGTATTTTGATGTGGGACCAAAATATTAAATGTTAAGGGTTCAAAATTGGGTCAAAGTTAAAAAAAATTATCTCTGCGGTCTCTACGAAATTACTCACCAAATCTCTTGTATATCTATAAAAGTGTATGTGTCTGTGTATGTGTCTGTCTGTGTATCTGTGTGTCTGTCTGTGTGTGTACATTTCCCTACGCAATTACTTGGGTCAATTTTAAGTCTACAGACTCGAAATTTGATATACAGGGTACTGCAAGTTGGGAAAATCGATGTGATTGGTTTTCGGTCAGAAATTTGGCGATAAAGGGGTCAAAGTTCAACGATTTGACCTTTGAGAACTCTACCAAACTCCTCTGACAATTTTGGGTCTAAACACTTGAAATTTTACATATAGTTTCCTTGGATATGGATCTAAATTAATAACTTGATTTGAGCCCAAGACAATAACTGTTAAGGGGTCATAATAGGGGTCAAAGTTTAAAAATTGACAGCTTTTTTTTTTGCTCAACGTACACCTCCAAATACCCGGGCAACGCCGGGCACCCATGCTAGTGTACTAGAAAGTAAGAAAATGGCTAAGATTACAGAACTCAAAACATTAATTACATATTCTTACAAAGCAATCTTCATCATAAATCATATTAAGTTAAATTTATATGAAAAACTGATAAGCCACTGTAAAATCTGATTTTTTTTTGCTTTTTATTGATTTTTACTGCCCATTTTTTGAAGGCTGTTGGAATGTAATTGCCTAAAGATAGTGGAATTACATTTTTCTTTTTTATTTAAATTGGCATAAGTTGTAAGGTTTCAGTAAAATCAGTTTTTTTTTGTTTTTGTTTTTTTTGTAAAGCATTTTAAACAAATTCTTAAAAAAGAATGTCCTTGCTGGGATTTATTTCAAATCTATAAATCAAAATCATCTATAGTCAAAAAAATTTGCAATAAAGAATTCAGAAGCAGTTAATTTTTGTATAGCAACCAAACATATGCATCCAATGTTAAAAAGGAATATTTTATTGTGCAAATCAGCTAACATTTTTGTTTAAAGTTTGGTCACTAAATGAAATCACATAAGGTTTTGCTGCACGCATATTAGTGTTGGAATGAGTATCAGTGTTGAGAGAAGCTGAGAAATGGCGCCAGAAGGGCTCCAATGTGTCTATAGTAGACTTGCGGAAGGCTTATTTGCAGGTGCGAGTGGATGAGACATTGTGGCCGTTCCATACAGTGTGGTTCCGGGGTCAGAGATACTGCCTTACTCGACTTGGCTTTGGGCTGAATGTGGCACCGCAAATCATGAAGACCATTGTAAATGCAGTGTTGTCCCAGGAAAAAACCACTGAGGATGTAACATCGGCCTATGTTGACGATGTGTACGTCAATGAAGATATACAATCTGCGTCGCACGTCAGAGAAAAGTTAGCTCAATTCGGGTTGGAGTGCAAGGATCCCGAACGTCTGAGGGATGGAGGACGGGAATTAGGATTGGACGTCTGCGGGAAAGACGGTACCTTACGATGGAGGCGTGGCAGTGAGATTCCAAACATCCCTGATGTTATTACGCGGCAGACTATTTTTTCCTTGTGTGGGAAACTTATTGGTCACTTACCAGCGTGTGGCTGGCTCCGAGCAGCTGTGGGCGTCATCAAACGCAGGGCAAGTTTAGTAACTACAGGTTGGGATGATGTATCTGATGATGCTCTTCTAACTCTGATGATGACGGAAACCCTAGAGAGAGTTGACAAGGACGACCCTGCCCGTGGAGAATGGTGTGTCGATGGGGACATTGTGAATGTGTGGGTTGACGCTAGTTCTTTGGCATTGGGAGTGTTATTGGAGCAACGTGGAAATGTAATTGAAGACGCATGCTGGCTGCGACCCGTGAATGACGCTCAACACATCAACCTGGCAGAACTGGATGCTGTTGTGAAGGGTTTAAATCTGGCACTGCAATGGCAGTCAAAGAAGTTGCACTTGTACACAGATTCTCTCTGCGTCTACCACTGGATGTCCGACACTCTTTCGGGACAAACGAGAGTCCGCACTAAGGCAGCCAGTGAGATGTTAATCCGGCGGAGGCTAAACACCCTGAAGAGTCTGGTATCGGAGTATGACCTGTCGGTGAGTGTAACGCTCGTGGCATCACACTGTAATCATGCAGACCAACTAACCTGCGTGCCTCACAAATGGTATGAAGCTGTGAAGACAGGCGTGGAGTTCGCTGCTCGATCTTGTGCAGTTGGCACGATTAGCTCATACCAAATACAAAGAATTCATGTGCAGAGTGGACATCCAGGTATCAAAAGAACTCTGTATTTTGCGAGGCATGTGGACCCGGCAGTGACAAGGGCAGATATCAGGCAGATCATCAAGCACTGTGAGGCATGCCAGTCTATCGATCCTGCACATGAGCAATGGCAGAAGGGGCAATTGGAGGTTGAGCATGTTTGGCAACGAGTAGCGACGGATATTACCCATTACAGTGGTAAGCTCTTTCTAACCCTTATCGACTGTGGACCCACTCGTTTTGCGTTTTTCAGCGAATGTTGTCCGCCAACTGTCATCTATCTTTTCTGAGTGAGGTGCGCCGGAAGAGATATTGACGGACAACGATGCTGCTTTTTGTAGCCACCAAGTTCAGCAGTTGTTGAATGAGTGGGATGTCCGACTATGACTGCGATGTGCTCATGTGCCATCAGGAAATGGCATTGCTGAGAGGAGCCATCGCAGCATCAAGAGAATTGCTGCCAGAAAGCAATGCACCATTACGGAGGCCACGTATTGGTATAACATCACACCAAAGGATGGGAAGACACTAACAACAGCACCGGCCAATGCCATACACACATACCGTGTTAGGATAAAGGGCATTGACACTGTCCAGCCAATTGACGAGGAGAGTCATGACAAATACAAGGTAGGGGATCCAGTTTGGGTAAGACCCCCTGGAAACCGGTGTACCACCAAGTTCAAGCGAGGACGAATATCTGGAGTGGTTAGCTAGCAGTCGGTCCTTGTTGATGGAACCCCACGCCATGTGCACGATCTTCGCCCAGCTAGTGAAGTACATCCCACAACTACAGAGAGCGATGAATCATCAGATGATGAGCTGCTGATAAGTGAGGTCACCGAGCAAGAGAGTGGTAGTTGTAGTTCGTCTGATCAGGCAGGATCAAAACCACAACCACAACCACACCCAGAACCAGAACCTGAATCCGAGATCGTAAATACCACCCTTCGCAGAAGCCAGCGAACTAAGAGGCCATCCCCGGAATGCACTCTATGTGATCATCAGATCAGGGGGGAGTGTAGTACCTACCAACAAAACAAACGCCTACATGTTTGTGCCTTGTGTAGGCATGCGCAACAACAAAACTTGGGTTTTTATAAGCGGAAGTCTCAAGGTTGTCAGGAATCTCCGGGCGCATGCGCAAGAGGAGGGATTGAGAGAGTGGTATAAAAGGCAGGTCGAGTGAGAAGGTTGTTGTTGATGTCATTGGACATTACAGTGACGCATGTGTTAGCAGTTGATTAAGAAGTTGTTTTTTTTTGTGTCAAGTCGTGCACCTCAGTGAAGGTCATACAGACTAAATAGCACAAGTTCATAAATTGGAAAAAATGACAAGTAAAAAATGTAGATGAAAATTTCACAATGAATTTATCAATTTTGGATATAATACTAAAGGAAAAATGTTAAGTTTATCAGAGTAAAAATTTAATTAATTATATTTACATTTAAAAGAATTAACTTGAGAGAAAGAGTGATAATAAAGACCTGGCCAACGATAGATTTCTTTGGAAGTCAATTTCTAGAAGCTGTTCACATGCCAGCATGTAAAGCAAATGCTAAACAGAATATGATGTTACACTCAATAAGTTTGAATGTTGAATTCTCAGAAAATGTGCTATCAGCCATAATGATCAGTGATTGGTAAAGTTTCTTACAATTGTTAAAGAAAAGGAGTTCTGTCTTAGTAGCATTGAATATAACCACCCAGTTTTGGCTCCATTCCACTACAGACTAGAGGTTATTTGCTAAGAATTCAGCAATTGTCTTGGAGATGTGTGCATTCGATGTGCTCTCATGTTGAGAGGAGTACACCAGCAAATATACCTATTTTGAACACAATTGCATTAAGGAGATTGTTTATGAAAATCAGGAATAATAAATGTCCAAAGATCAATCCCTGGGACACACCCGTATTAATGTCATTGTTGAATCTTTCTTTTAGCTAAGAAGGAAATGATTATATTAAATATACATTCACTAATACAGTACAAATTGATTTTTATGCAAGACTTAGTCAAAGACTTTGGATATATTAAGTGTTACCAATCTAACTTCACCTAACTTATCCAGTGTATGATATATGCATTTAAAGTAGATATCCACAATAGAACAGGACTGTTTGAATCCATATTGTTGTATACATATATTTCGATGCTCATCTACAAACTGTCTATAAAAGGTTACCAAAATTTCCTTCTTGCATTTTCCTTCCTTTCTTACTAACTCTCCTCCCTGCTCAGTAATTTGATTAAAAAGGCAACAAAAAATTGAACTTACAAAACTTTGCAAACAATGTGTTGACAATGCATTGTATGAAGACCAATGCAAGGGTGTAAGTGAATTTCTCTTTGTTTTCTCCTTCTCCATATTGACCTCTCGTTCTGGAAAAAGAAAATACAACAAATACACAAAAAATTAGAGAACAAATAAAGTGAAAGATTAAAGACAAGGTAAAATACATTTCTGAAGTTTTGAGATGATGATTGATTATTTGGAATCTACAGACTACTGTTCTCATACTGAGTGTCATTTTCACAACATTTTGGTTGCTCAAGAGCATGCTACCCCGTGAAGTAAATAAAGGGCTCCATTCAAAATTCCATCCAAATTCCTGAGTTTGACAGAAATATTCCAGAATTCGATAAGATACACCTGAAGAAGGTTGGAGATTACGCCAACTGAAAAATGAAAATGACACCTCAAGATGAGAACAGTATTATGAAGGTTCCAAATGATATGAAAGTAAAATATATTTCTGAATTTTGGGAGAGGAGGATTGATAATACATACCATTGGATTATTCGAACTACTGATCTCATCTTGAGTCTTATTTTCACAACATTTCAACCAAAAATTCCCAAGGCATAATGGATAAACTACTTGGTACAATTCAATTGTAAGTTACACTCATCTGGCAGTTAATGGTTCAAGGCGATACTCAGAATGCAATTGGAAATTATTTAGGACTTCTGTCTGCTCATGGCTGACAGAACAAATGCATGTGAACCCGTGTGCATTAAATAAAGGGTTCCATTCGAAATTCCATGCAGATTCCCAACTTAAACTAGATACACTTAAAGAAGGTCAAAGGTTACATAAAAATATTGTGAAACACTCAAGATGAGAACAGTAATCCGAATAATGCAATAAAATAATATACATTGTGGTGAAAGGCCATAATTTTATATAAAAATTTTAACTTCAAATATTGCTTCCATGCTTCCATCGTTATCTTTACAGTTGGAAACTAATATTATACCAAAACTCAGATGGTCTTGTTATCTTGTCACCATGCATACTTTTCATCTTTAATGATGATAGCAGAGCAAATATATATAAAATTATTGAATGCAAACAGCTTCCAAAAATATATATTTTTAAAGCATTAGTGGCTTCTAATTGCTTTTGAAATTCAAAAGATTACAATGCTTTCAAAACAGAAGAACTCTAAAATTTATCTCAAGATGTGCTTAATTTACTACCGAAATCAATTTTTGGACTGCTGCCGTTAATAAAAACAGATTTCTACAATCTTTCTAGTAGTGTCAGTTGTCACTAAAAAGGAAGAAAAAACAGAAAAAAATGTCTTATTACATTTCTGATGAAGATGTTTTGTGTTCAAAATTTGGAACTTTTAAATAAACATTTATTAAAAAAAATGCATTGTTGGTTTTTAAAGTCAATCTTTCAATTAAAGTATTTGCTAAAAATTTTATACGACTAGTATGCGTCTACTGTAAAGAAACAGTGGCTACACATTAACGTGAACTTGGAATTACCTGACTTCGATTTTGAGGCAAATATCAAACACGATTATGCAAAATTGTTGCTTTTGGCAATGAAAGAGTTCAATAAAACAAGTGATATTTTTTGGGAAGAGATCTTTTTTATATGTCACACAGCTAATGTCAATCATATGCATTTTATTTTGTTGGCAGTAATATCATTTTGCGGCTGTCACTATTTATCTGAGAGCTTACAATTGAACAGAAATGATTACTGCTGCCACTGTGATACTATGAAGGTGACCCATGAGTCACTAAGTGCTGAGGGAGGAACAATAGATAGGAAGTGTCATACAAATGTACGATGAAATAGGAAATAGCAAACAATGAATCTGTAGGTATTTTTTAGATCGAGCTTTTTAGATTTGACAATGACAATAGAAGCCTGCAGAACAGATTACAAGGGAAGGGCAGCTTCCGGGTGGCCGGATGTGGGGGTGACTTCAGATACCAACACAGAGAAGACAGTTAGTTGACATCGAGCTGCCGGTTGCAATGGATGAGAGCTGATAGTGACACATATGTACAGTTTTTAGAGCCGGATTGCGACTGACAGATGAACGTAACATCGATAGAACGGGGAGAAGACACACACACTCTCAAATCCAACCGTCAAATATATGTGAAATATTGGCGGTTTTTTTCCTTTCTTGTTCCATGACTTATTTTACTTCCACTTTGTGACCCACATGCATTCCGTCAGCAGCCATCAGTGTGAACCATAAGATGAGGACACGGCCAACAAGAACAATGAAGAGATGGAAGTAGTAAACCGGGGCACACAACTATGGGGTCGGCGACTTGTCGAAGGGAAGGCCACATGCTGTCACACCACTATTAAAACAAATTTTTCTTTTTTCTAGTGAAAAGAAGGAAAAACAAGTGAAGCATGTATGGTCCCCGTGAATGCACAGTGAGGCATAAAAAAAAATGAAGTTCAGTATTTGCCCCCCCCCCTTCTCATTTAGCTCCAAAAGTCCCCAGGGACATCAAATCCTGGTGAAAATGAACAAACGGTGCAGTTTAAGACCTTAACATATGTACATTTGAGTTCTTCACCATGCAAAAAAGAAAATAACTAAGTCCATCATTTGTCTCCCCCCCCCCCATTTAGCCCCAAAAGTCCCCAAGGCTTTAACATATTTGAGTTTAGCACCATGCAAAACTCCTATATAGACATACACAGAAAATTTTGGACAAATATGGTAAAATAGTCCCAAAAATGGAGTGTTTTTATTAGCCCTAAAAGAGCCCCTAGGACACACCCAAGACTTATCGCAAAGTATAGACAAACAAAATTATATAGAAATCAGTTACAACTTTTGAGAAAGTTTTATAAAAATCCAAGGCATCAATTTTTTTTAATAAGCATAAAAGTGTCAATTTTAGCTATTTTAACCTGAAAGGCATCCCTAGGGGGAAAACCAGAGTTTTCTCAGAAAATCCGTTCCATTACTTTTTTACTCACATGATGTTTAATGTTTGTACAAAATTTCAAAAAATTCTAAGGCATAGTTATTGAGAAAAGTGCAATAAGGCGACCGGAAGAACGGTCAAGAGTGAATTTACAAGTCCAAAAAAGCAATCTGGCTTCAGAAAGAAGTTGAGAGTTGATATTCTGGGTGTGTTCTCAATTATTGTTTCCACTTGCTTTCACTAATTTAAATGGTTTCAAATTTCCAAGTATCATAGAGGAATTCATTGTTTCTTTTAAATTTCATAATTTATGTTTATTACATAGAACTTTTTAAATTTTCATTTTATTTTACACTATGGCTTTCTTTATTTTCAAAGTAAACAGTGACAACGACTGCTGGCTTATGACTTAGCGATAATAGCAGTGTACACAATCAAATTGTTTACTTTCACTGAAAAGAGGTTAATATTTTTTTACGGATAGGGTAATTTAAAATTGCTACTACAAAAGGCCAGACTATTTGCCAAGAACTTTGCAGCTAATTCTACCCTATGCGACAATGACCATCAACTCCCTGTATTTCCTCCTATAATAGACAACACGCTATGCAACATACAAATATCTGTGCGCAAGGTCGCCAAGCTAATCAAGAACCTTGATTCCAGTAAAGCAACTGGCCCTGACGGCATTCCAGTTATAGTGCTGAAAAAGCTCCAACCAGAACTTGCTCCCATACTTACAAAACTGTTTAAGCATTGCCTTAAGGAGAAGTGCTTTCCAACACTCTGGAAAACCTTATCAGTATGCCCTATATTTAAGAATTCAGGTGAAAAGTCATCTCCCTTTCAGTACAGACCAATAAGTCTCCTGTGTGTCATGAGGAAGTTGTTGGAATCCATATTAAATAAAGAAGTAGTCAACCACCTCAACAGAAATAACCTTCTTAGTGACATGCAATATGGTTTCCGCTCTGCAAGATCTACAGCAGATGTGCTAATGGTTATATCACATAGGATTAGTGAATCTCTTTACAAAGGTTTCCTTTCCAGGGCAATTGCTCTTGACATATCGAAGGCCTTCGATAAGGTATGGCATAAGGGCCTACTTCACAAGATTTCCAGCTACGGTATTACTGGAAATGTTTTCTCAATCATTAAATCATTTCTCTCTGATAGGCTCATAAGAGTAGTGGTTGATGGGCAGAAATCAAAGGCCCACAGTATTAATGCTGGAGTCCCCCAGGGTCCATCCTGGGCCCAACTCTCTTCCTGATCTACATCAATGATCTCCCAAAACACATACTTAAATCATTCATTGACATCTATGCTGATGACACGACCATCTATGGCAACACATCAAAGGCCGTAAATGACAAAGTTCTCTCTAATTCTCTCTCCTCTGATCTTGAGCACATGGTACAATGGGGGAAGAGGTGGCTGGTTACTTTTAATGCATCCAAAACCAAGCTTCTATCTTTACATCATTAACGCTCTGATCCCCATCTGGCATCAATTGAAATGGATGGCTCTCATAATGGGGAGGTTCCATGTTTTGACAAGCTTCTGGGCTTGACATTTACTCCTGATCTGAAATGGAACACGTACATCAAATCTGTTGCCAGGAACGCTGGGAAAATGGTGGGATCCTTCTACCGCTCCAGAAGATATCTCACTACTGATGCAATTCTCTATTTGTATAAAAGCCAAGTATGTCCAAGGATGGAGTACTGCTGCCACATCTGGGAAGGAGCTGCTAAAAACAGCCTATCCTGCCTTGACAGAGTACAAAATAGACTTCATGGTTTAGTGGCGGATGCCCTTTTCTCTTCCCTGCAACCTCTCTCCCACAGAAGAGACGTTGCGAGCCTGTCTTTGTTCTATCGTTATTTCCATGGCAGGTGCTCGTCTGAGCTCCAATCCCTCGTCCCCCCTTCGCCAATCTTTCACGACAAACACCCGTCTGGCTGAAACTACTGTCAATAATTTTCCCCACTCTTTATCTGTGCCTAAATCCAAACGTAGATTCCATGAGCAAAGCTTCTTTCTTAGAACTGCACGCCAGTGGAACTCTCTACCGCTTGCCTGTTTCCCACCTGACTACAACTTGGACGTCTTCAAGTCCAACATAAGCAAACTCCTGACAAATCGCCCCCTTAAGTAAGACACTATCAAAACCCTCAATACTAATGATTACTACAATACTACCTCATTGATTACTGTACACGCAATAACCCTTATCCCTGAGTGGCCTTTGGGCCTTGATAAGTGGTGACCCCATGTAAAAAAAAAAGAGAAAACAACTTGAAATATTAATTTTAATGCATAAAAATAATAAAAACATTGATTTACTTACTAGGAGCGGTACAAAAATTATTTTTAAAAATGTTGCATACTCATGTTGAAGTTTTATTTTAATACAACAAAACAACGAATGGGCCAGTTTATTTCATACCCCAACAATAAGTGAGATTGAAGTTTTTCCTAATTAGTTTCTAAATTTCATTATGAAATTCCTCATAGAAACGTGGTACAGATCATTTAAGGAACAGAAGGGTTCGCAAAAAAAATTACCAAAAATTGCTGTTTAATAGCGTTAAGATTTTCATCATTTTATTTGCTCAGAACTCTTTCAATATATCATGTAGATTATTATTTATTAAACCATTTGAAAGGATTTTGAGTTCCAAACAAAATGGTGGTATTTAGAGGACTTAAAGTGCGTTGGGTTTTTTTTTTTAAATATGACCATTCAAGTAGAACTGCATTGAAATCTGTGATAATCCAAAGCTTTTTATGACCGATGGGTAATAAATATCTGATAATAATTTTAAATAATAATTCACCGTGTAAATATGAAAGTTCCACTGATGTGGTCGCATCATTTTATTCATTTGGGAATGTTTAACAAAAAAATTACACAGAATAATTTATTTCTTTTAAATAAAATGATATCCAAATTAATCTACTTCTGGCCAAATCGTTATCTCCCCATAAAATCCATCCTTATCACATCCTCTCAGGATTTCCTTGGCTTTCCTATTCCAACTGAGTCTGCTACCTCATCTACTAAGAATTCTCATCCATTTTTTTCAATGTGACCAAACCAATGAAGTATCTTATTCTGCACACATATCTCCAGATTTATATATATATACATATATTAGTGATAAAATTAGAGATTCCAATTGTTTTAAAATTTCTAAATGTTTAATATTTAATTAGAGATTTGATGTTTTTTCAAAATGTTCAAATAATTGTAACACGCCCGCTCCTGTTTGTATGAGCCCTTTCTAGTCTCGCACAAAAACGTGTTCACATCTCAAGCCATTTTTCTTGTCATATACATACGCACACACAAACATATGCGCACACATACACACACGTAGATATATTCACGCTAACGTACACACATGTACGCACACATATGCGCACACGTACGCACACATGGGCAACGTCACTTCCCCTTTAAAGGAAATCCACACATGCGCAAAAGACCACCGGAAACAACTATAAAAGCAAGAGATATAAGCTGTTTTCCTCTTTTCAATTCGGCTTCCGACCTGACAGGTCGACCAACCGGCCCCTTTCGGCGCCTGCGTGCCTCACGTCCCCTGCTACTATGTGTGGGGCAAGAGCCAACAGACAGTACGTACACCTGACACGCTTTCTATCTCCATGAACTGGATTGACTTTCTCTCTCTCTCTTTACAACAATAGACTTTCCCTCTCACCAGCTAACAGCGAGAGACGCACGCCAAACTAAACACGTGCTGTACCCTTTTCTTTCATTCGTTTCTTCACGAAATAAATCCTAGTTCGTTTAATTCAATTTAACACGTTGTACAACTGTATTTTGTACAACTGGGGGGATATATACTTCTATATCCACCAGTCCCACTACATGTTTAATGTCCGCGTGTATTTTGCAAAATGTAAAAAGTACATGGGGGGGGGGGGTTATATATATTAAAAAGTAGATTTTTTTTACTGCTTTCCTTGTAACTGGTTAAAAATTGGAAGACAAGATTTGTTTTTTCTTTTCAAACAAATCTCATTTGCATTTGCTGGTTGTATGCTATTTGAAATTTTCATAAATGATTAAAAAAAATCAATGATTGGTATGCAAAATAAGAAAACAGTGTAGAAACAGAATAGTTAACAAAGCTCGTCCTATGTCAAGAATAACTTATAAGAAGAATAAGAGTAACATGTTACTATTTAGAAAACCATTCTTTACATTGAGAGGGGTCTCTGTTAACTATTCTCAACCTCCCCTTTATGAAGAAATATTCATTTTTTTTTTTTTTTTTGCAATTATAAGGATTTTGTTGGTTATTAGATTGATTTGCATTACTACAAATTTTTTTTTTTTTAATAAGAAAAGATACAGATAAAAATAATATTAGTAATACTATTATTAATAATAATGGCAAATAGATCCACACCTTTTAACGAAATCACTCCCCCCAAAATGAGATTCTACATTTTTTAGATGACTACTTGGCAGAAAAAAAATAAACAATTATTTTAGAATTTTGAATAGGAAAGCAATTTTGCACATAAATTTAACATAAAATAATCATTTCCGACCCATTCTAACTTAATAATCTTGCCTAATCACTCAAAAATCTAAAATTAAACAAAATACTGGTAGAACATAATATTTTCACTTGATTGATGACATTTATTTGATGTGTTTCTACCAGCATTTGTTTAATTTTCGATTTTGAATAGTTATCAGCAGTCCTTTGTGCAAGGTTTATGGGGCAGGCATATTTTATTCTAATTCAACAGAGTAGACACTAAGTTCGTTTTGAATTAAAAACAATTTTTAAAATAAGTTTAAAAATAAATAAACTTATCCAGGTAAGTAGAAGAGCCTTGCTTTTGGTAATATTTGTTGCATTTTTGTTTTTCATCTCAGTTTTGTTCTGTTGATTACAGTAACAAATGCCCAAAATCTTATTACATTTTGGAGGGGAGTGGGGATGTATAAGTTTAAATGTAGATATAATTTCCTTTTTAATTTCAAAAACTTCTAAATGTTTTTCTTTTATGTAATTTATCCATGATTTTCATAAACTCATTGTGAGATTTTCATCTTTATTTTAACTTGTGTCCAAAGCAAAGAATACCATAAAACATTATTTCAGAAGAAGCTGATGACAACAAGTGTCCAACCAGTACCAATGAAAAACCTTGTTCAGAGTATTTAAAATCTTTTAATAATCAAGTGTGAACTCCCTTTCTGAGAGACATATAGATGTTTAATGAACAGATGCAAAAACGTTTACAAAGGAATATGCAAGGAATGTTTTTCTTTACAGTAATTTACCAATAAAAGAAATAAGTTAGACTCTGAGAATCAATGTTAAATCTGTGAGTGGGATTTATAACTCACTCTACAGACCTTATTCTTATATTGCAAATGAATCACTTCTAATAAATAAATTTGTGCTGGTTTCATTTTGTTTTTTTTTTGGCAAGAAAAAACTTTAAAAAATCATTTTGGAATCGGAAATTAGGCTCAAATTTTTCAGATTCTGATACCCCAAAAGATTCAGAGTTTTCTGATTAATCCTCCCAACACTAATATATATTTCTTTAATTATATTCAGAATCCTGTGAATATCCTGATTGTGGAAAATCAATTTACCCATTTACTTGGTCCAATATGGTTTATTTTGCTTGAGATTTTCTCTGAAAATACATATTTCAGTTAAAAAAAGTTATGATAAAACATACTTTTGAGGTGCCAATGTCAATCAGTATAACACTTAAGTTATTTTTTATAATATTTACAAAATCCATACATAGTTTGCTAAATAAAACTTAGCAATTTACCCATTTTTAAATACTTTAACATGTCATGTTACAATTATATTTGATATTAAAAACGAAATTATAAAAGAAATTGTTGTCTTCTATTCACTTATTCCTATATCAAACCTTTTCTGATATTATACAAGCTCACTCTCAAATTCTCATAGTTCATCAAGTCAACAGTCTTGTAATTCTTTCTAATCATTTGCTTCCAAGTTTTCTTCGACCATTCAATCTTCCTGCAATTCAAAACATTCATGTTTCTGCAAGAATTTATCCAGGCAGATAGATTGCTTCATATTATCACACCAGCATAACCAATTTGTCTTTAGAATAACTTCTACGTTGGACAAAAAACAAAATAAATCCATATTATTTTTATTATTGGGATCCTTTTGAGATGAGTAAGTTATATATTTATTTTATTTGTTTGTTTGTTTGCGGACTGTTATCCTCATCTTTGTAGTTGTTGTTTCACAAAGCTTCCTCCAACTATTCCTCTGGTCTTTGTCCGGTGGTAAACCATGACAGAATAAGAATGCTGAGTCTCTTCATTGTATTCTCAGTAATCACTGCCAGTAATTATTTTAATTAATTTATTATTATTTATTAATTAATTTATTATTATCATTTATTTATTATTTAATTGCAGGCAGTAATTACGGAGGATACATTTAAGAGACTCAGCATTCCTATCCCATCATGGTGATGAAGGCCAGAGAAATAGTTGGCCGAAATATTGTGAAACAACGATTATAAAAGATGAGGATAATAGTCTGCAAATAAATAAATTTCTTATCTCAGAAGGATTCCAATAACAAAAATAATATACCACTGGGTACGAACCCGACGCGGAAAGATAAGGGAAAAAAACTTGGATATACAAGACCAAAAAATCCAACCTTGATTGCCCTTCGGGACCCGTGGCACAGTGGATAGAGGCATTGAATCTCTACGGTTCCAGGTGAGCATTGTCTGAAGATAACGGTTTCAGTTCTACCCAAAGCAGGCCACCAGAGGATTCGTTGGTAAAAACGTGGTGAGACAACAACAACTATGGAAGGCAGTAATTACTGAGGATACAGTTAAGAGACTCAGCATTTCATATCCCGTCGCAGTTAACTACCTGACGAAAGTCAAAGGAATAGTTGGCCAAAACGTTGTGAAACAACTACGAAGATGAGGATAATAGTCCATAAATAAATAAATAATATAAATCTAATATAACTTGCAACATGTTCGAAGTTGAATCATTTAAACTTTTTAGTTATGAAATTAAAATAAAGTGATTTTCAACAAACAATCTATATATCTATGAAAGTGAAAGTGTTTGTCTGAGTACATTTCTCTACGCAATAACTCTGTCAATTTTCAGTCTACAGACTCGAAATTTGATATACAGGGTAGTGAGATTTGGGAGAATCTTTGTAATCAGTTTTCAGCTAGAAATTTGGCTGTTAAGGGGTCAAAGTTCAACGATTTGACCTTTGAGAACTCTACCAAATCCTCTGCCAATTTTGGGTCTAAACACTTGAAATTTTAGATATAGGTTCCTTGGACATGGATCTAACTTGACTTGATTTGAGCCCAAAACAATAAATGTTAAGGGGTCATAATAGGGGTCAAAGTTGAAACAAATTGACCTCTGCGGTCTCTACCAAGTTACTCAGATAATTTCTGATGTAAACATTTGAAATTTTACATAAAAGGTATTCAGAGATAGGGTAAGCTTTTTAATCGGTTTGGGTCGAAAATTTGAAGTACAAATATATAAATCTATGTATGTTTGCATGTCTGCCTAAAACTTTTGACAAAGGCGATGGATTTTCACAAGATCAGTATTGTTTGGAAGCTCGACAAATACAAAAAAATTGGCTAAAACATTAATTTTTTCAACCTGAACTGGGCACTTTTCTACAGGGAGGAGCCGCATTTTTCACCGATATTTTCAAAAGTCATCCCCTCTTTTCGATTGTCTAGCCTTAATTTAAACCTACGTCACTTCCGGTTTGGCGGTGGTCATAACAGCAAAGACGTCACTTTTTTTTTTTTTACGTTCTTTTCCTCCTTCGCAGTACAGGTTCGAGCCTACCTTCCTGCCTTCCTACTACCACTTTTTTTTTTTTTTGCTCAACACACACTGCCAAACACCCGGGCAACGCCGGGAACCCATGCTAGTAGAGAATTAAAATTGCTTGGAATTTTATTGTTGTTAACATGTTGGCTGCATTTTGTGCAGATTATTCTATTTCTAATTTGTATAATTTGGATTATTCAGACGACTGTTCTCATCTTGAGTATTATTCACATAACATTTTGGTTAATATAACCTCTGACCTTCTCCAGGTGTATCTTGTCGAACTACTAGAAACACTAGATGACCTCCAATCTATAGTGGAATGGGGACAAAAATGGACGGTCACATTCATTGTTGCTTCCTTCAATAATTACAAAAAACCTTGTCTACCACCATGTGCAATGGCCACGAACACATTACTCGAAAGTACTTCCTTTAAACTCCTCGGCCTAATGTTTACAGAGAACATGAAGTGGAATAGATATATTGAGAGCATTGTCAAGGCTGCTGCAAAGAAGATGGGCTCTCTCTACCGTGCTGGAAAACTACTTACGCCTGAAAGTATCCTGTACCCCTATAAGGCCACCATTCGCCCATGTATGGAGTACTGTTGTCACATTTGGGCTGGTGCATCTGCTACTTGTCCCTCACTCCTTGACAGAGTTCAGAAGAGAGTTGCCAACCTGATAGGTCCTGAACTGTCATGTAGGCTTCAGCCTCTGGCCCATCAATGAAATGTTGCATCCCTCTGCCTGTTCTACAAGTACTTTAATAGTGAATGCTCTGACGAACTGCAAGCACTTGTACCCCCTCGACGTGAACACCCCTGACAAACCCAACAAGCAGCTAAATGCCACTCCTTCACAGAGATCTCTAGGTGTAAGAAAGCCTTCTACTCCAATAGTTTCTTCCCCAAAAACTGCTAGACTTTGGAACTCCCTTCCGGGATTCTGCTTTCCTAACTGTACTGACATGCAGAAGTTCAAATGTAATGTGAACAGACATCTTGCTACTCATCTCCCTCCATAATGCCCCTGCAACTTATGTCCCCGATAGTAGCCCCCTACTTCAAAGTGGCATTGTGCCTTGTTTGGGGTGAAAATTGAATAAAAAGAAAACTAAAAAAAACTCGGGAATCTTTTTTTCAAACTTGAGAATCTGCATGAAATTTGGAACGGAACTGTTCCATCAGCCAAGACTGCATAGAAATCCCAGGTACTTCACAATTGTATTTTGAGTGTCCTCCGCACTGAGGATTGAACCTTTAGCCTGCAAAAAAGTAACTTACAACTGAATTTTACCAAGTATTTTATTCGTTTGTGAACAATTCTAGTAAGAATTTTGGGAGCCTTAAAACTATGTTTTCAGAACTGCAATCTTATTACTTATCGTTATTTATTATTACAGATTAGCAGCATAGATCATGTATAATTATTGTTTCTTATATTGTGTTAAATTCTATACTAGGTCTGCTTAGTAGATGATCATCATCTAGCATATATGCTGTTTCTTTGAGTCTAACTTTCCACCATTCCTGTTTGTAATGTTTACTTAGTCCCAAAAAATTCAGAAACATAATATCTTTCTAAATAGTTGCAAATCTATACGGCAATCAAGCAATTTTCAAAGTAACTTGATTTGGCTATTCATTATTTATACAAAGTGTTTGGGAAAAAAAAAAATCAATGGAATAACTTTGCGATGTAAATGAGTCTTTTTTATGGAAGGGTTGCTTTTGTAATAGTACACCATTATTTGTCTAATTTTCTTTGTGGTCCATTTCCTTTCATAGCAGCCCACTTTTGCAGATCCTGGGAGATATCATACAATATGGCCAATCGAAGACTAATTACTTATTGGCCTGATAGTGTCTTTATTCAGGTCTCCATCTACCTACCAGCACATTTGCATGAACCAGAACTGACAGTAAGAGTTGGAGATTCAGATTCATATTATTTGGATTCTTTGGACTAATGTTCTTATCGTGAATGCTACAACTTTTCGGTCAATGTATCTTGTCAAAACTTGAGTATATGTCTGTTGAACTTGGGAATCTGGACAAAATTTCGAATGAAACCCTTTAATTACTTCATGGGGGTAGCATGCTCTCATTCCATCAGCCATAAGTGGATAGAGGTCCTAAGTAATTCGCAATTGTATTTTTTGGTTGCCCACACTGAGAATTGAACCTTTAACCTTCAGGAAAAAATCATTTTTACAATTGATTTTTTCTAAGTACTCTAACCACTGAGTCACAGGTCCTTGCGAACAATTCTAGTATGCATTTTGGGAACCTTAAACCTATTTAATTTCTAGTTTTATATATTACTATTTATTATTAGTGTCCTGGTCATCAGTGTCCTAAGTCTTTAGTGTATCTTTTCATCTGTGTACCGGTAATGTCTATTTTGTTGATGTTTTGGCCCCACATAAAGACAGGATAGTGACCTCCAGCCTTAAATAAAACGTACATACAAACATCATTGTTTTGCTAAGGGTAAAAAATATGAGAGGAAACTTAGTCTTACTCATATTACAACTAAAATTTACAATACATGTTATATCGATGTCAAAAAAAAAAAAAAAAAAAAAATACATGCAAATACAATTTTTAATGATTCCAAACACATTAACGGTACACAAATGGAAAGGGACACTAATGAGCTTGATCCTATTATTGATATATAATATATATATATAGTTTTATTATTGTTTACTTATTGCTCTACATATTATCTATGATCTCAAAAATTCACAAACTGATGCAGATGTTGAGTTGGTACTCGATCCATAGAGTGGCAGCATAAAATGAAGCAAAGGCAGTTGTTGCCTATGTGGATATATATATATATATATATATATATATATATATGAGAAAAAAATTAAAACTGTAAGTTGAAATTTACAATCAAATTTATTGTTTGACTGAATACTCCACAAAAAAAAAAAAAAAAAAAAAAAGTCCTTATTTCATGGCGTTTCAAAGAATGCTATTCATGCTATTCTTCTCACCAGAGGACAGAAAGAGATCAGCAAATTATATTTGTAGCAATGCTAGAATGTGTTGGTTATGGCATTACATGAAACCGCAAATTTATTATAGTCATAAATTGCAAAGATGTTAAACTTTAAAAACAATGAGTGAAAAAATGTAAGAAATGTAAAAAAATAATAAAAACAAACCGGGCATAAAATTGCATGAAGATTCTTTCAAAGGTAATCCGAAAGGCGAAAATAATTCTTTAGAAAGAATCAAATCCAAATTTAAATCCAGTTGAATATAATTAGTCTGGTTGGAAAATTTTTAACGCAGCTGAAATTATGGAAATTGTTTTTGCGAATAGTGTAGTTGATCCCCAGTTGAATGGATTCGAGAAATAAGATGGACAGAAAATCAACATGTCATCTTCCATCATTGGCTTAATTAGAAAAGATTTCAGACGAATTTTTTAAAATCATTATATATATATATATATATATATATATATATAGATAGATAGATAGATAGATAGATAGATAGATATGACGTCTATGCAAATCAACCGTTTTCATTGACCATGTTTCATAACCATAGAACAAGATCACCCACCCCTGCTTTTTTTTTTTCCTAATTAGAAATCAAGCAAATAAAACGTACTTTATGCTTTTTTGCATATGAAGTTTTCTCCTAATAAAGTTAAGCATATCTGACCATAACAGCCCACTTTTGCCAATCCTGAGCAAAGATCATGCAATATGGCAAGCCAATTCCGATTCCATACATGTGGGTCTGGGAGTGTTGCTAGATCATCTTTTATTATCACTGCCCAGGTCTTCAACGACTATTCACTAACACATACTAGATGTGTATCATGGACACTTGCTATAAAAGAAAGTGTTTTTAATGTTATTTTTCTTATCAAAACATGATGCAAGCAAGGTTGTTTGAGAATCGTCCTGAAAAACTCATTTCACTCTAAATAATTCATGTGATTGAAATAGGAATCAACCCAAAACGTCAATGATTCAACGTTTTAATTAAAATGAATAAACTTTGTTAATTTAAAATTAATACATTTTGGAAGCCAAACAAATAAATGTTTGGTAATAGTTAACACTAGAGATTTTGTAAACCATAATTTATATAAAACGCATAAGAACGAAATTCTCTACTGAATATACCTTGTTTTAACATATGGAAACAATTCGTAAGATTTTTTAGTACAGGATACAAACATTAACATGTGGAGAGTAGAGACATTTTGTAAGTATTCTGTATTTTCACTTAATGATTTAATAAAAAGATATCGTAAGAATTGAATTTAACTTGAAAATCCTATCCGTATTCTGCATTACTGATTTTTCAAACGGTGAAAAAAAACTGTCAAAATCGTTTCCACACATTAAAACTAGACACGTTAGGTACATTATTTCAATGCTTGTGTGTTCTTGTTTTGATGGTGGGCTACGGGCTTTCGGGTGTTAACTATTCTGTATTTTTACAAAATGAAAGTGAAAACATGAAAAATTAAAATGTGTTATTAATTTCCACTCCATTTTCATTCCCTATGATTTCCATTCTCCTTCATTCCCTATGATTTCCACTCCATTTTCATTCCCTATGATTTACATTCTCCTTCATTCCCTATGATTTCCACTTTCTTTCATTCCCTATGATTTCCACTTTCTTTCATTCCCTATGATTTCCATTCTCCTTCATTCCCTATGATTTCCACTTTCTTTATTCACAATTCACAATGATAACTAGCTTTAAAGTTTGACTTTAATATTCGAAAATCAATTAATTTAAATATCAGTAAACAAAAAATTAGGAACATTTCTTTTTTGTATACAAAATGAAACTAATTTGACATTTAATTAACAAAAACAAAATAAAACCTGATCATTAAAAGATACATTTTGTCATTTTTTTTTATACGGTAAACAAAACAATCTATATTATGATAACTTCTCTCCTGTGACTGTGTTTCTCGTCTCTACATGAGTTATGATTTCATATATATAAGTCAAGATTGTTTTCTCTTTTTCATTTCCTGTTTTTGTGATGCCGATAACGACATGGTCCGTTCTGATTAATGATTAGTACAAAATCTTTACCATAAGCTATTTTGGGTTTTTTTTTTTATTATTACAAAAATTTTACTTATTGAAAGTGTAAGGTTTTTTTCTTTTCATATCAAATATTCAAACGAATTCGTCTGTTTGTCAGATTTTATTAATAAAATGTTGGTGCTAATGCACTTACTGATCCGCGCTATTTTTCAAATCTTATTTCCAAGTTTAATTAAAGTTTTATGGTATATGTTTTATTCAATTGTAAGGTTAAAGTAAAGAATAGGTACAAAACACCCGCCTATGTTAAGAATGGCTTTTTAAATAATAACGTTATTTCAGCACGGATCAATAAGTGCACTAGTACCAAAATGTTAATTATAACAATAGATTTTAAGATTTTTTTTTTGGTATTATTATACAAACACCGTGACAGCGTTAGGGTTAGGGTTAGGATTAGGGTTAGGGTTAGGGTTTAGGGTTAGGGTTAGGGTTAGGGTCAGGGTTAGGTTTAGGGGTTAGGGTTAGGGTTAGGGTTAGGGTTAATTCGCTGTCACGGTGTTTGTATAGTTTTACCTTTTTTTTTAACAAATAATCAATCTGATCATTTTTATTTTTTTTTTAATAAAATGTTTCATAATAAACATACATTTTCTTTAAAATACAGTCGGTGAAAGTTGAGGATAGTTGACAAAAAAGGGCTCTCTTCCTCGAACATGTAAGAATGGTTTTCTAAATAATAACGCTTCTTTTTATAAAACAATTCTTAACATGGAGAAGTGGGGGGGGGGCACGTTATCTGAGGGGAAGATAATCCTGAGAAGAGATCTTAACCAAGTTGTCACCGGCATCCAGTCTGATCGGTAGAAACTAAAAGTTAAATAGAGTGGATAATTTTGACAATCACGAAATTAAATCCACCACAATGCATTTCGTTTTTTTTTGGGGGGGGGGGGTCATATAAATAAGTTAGCAATTTTAATCATTCATATATTTGGTAACTTCAATGTCAATATACTAATTTCAATAATAATAATAATGGGTTTGTATTACTGTACACAGATTCGAAAAAGTTGTCAAAAAACAAATATATAACAAATAAATGGCAAGATAAGTAACTTTTCTACCAAACTGGATATATTTTTTGTGTTTTTATCTATGTAACATGTTTATTCAGCTCGAAAAACATGCAGTGTTTACCGATGTATTGGAAAATTCAAAATGGCGCCCGACTCTTTCTTTAAAATAAGTTTGGGAAAAGGTGTTATAAATAATAAACTAGACAAAATAATATTTTTAAAAAAAACACCGAATATATGTCAACTTATGTCACAGTAACATATATTGAGCGAATTTCTAACAGTATTTTGTCTAGTTTATCAGTTATACAACCTTTTCCCGAACTTACCGTGTTAAAGAAAGAGTCGGGCGCCATTTTGAATTATCCAATATATCGATAAACACTATGCTTTTCGAGCTGAATAAACATGTTACATTGAATAAAAACACGAAAAACATATCCAGTTTGGTAGAAAAGTAACTTACCTTGCCTTTGATAACATTTATTTGTTATACATTTGTTTTTTGACAACTTTTTCGAATCTGTGTAGAGTAATACAAACCCATAATAATAATAATTTCGTAAAAATTATTTTAACCGGTATAATTAAAAATAGATTAAATAAAATAAGTTCAACAAAAATCAAATGCGAGTAAAAAAGAAACAAAAATGAAAGTAAAAACACTCCCCAGTAACGCCGGGTCCGTACATATGGTAAATATGGGAGAAAGAAGAAGAAAAAAATAGGCTAAACTTACATTTTTTCTTGCAAAATTCCGTAATAGAAGAAACAAACTAGAATTCCTAAACAGCATATGAAAAGCATTTTATTGCTACCCTCGGCCATGTCGATAGTTTTCCGGTGGACGGTGACAATTTGGGATGCTGGTAACTCAGTGACGCTAATTTCTTTGAGCACGTTTGTATCTTTGTCTGTCTTCTGCATGGACGCCAGGTGCGCGGCTTATGCTACGTCAACTTCCTGTTTGGCAATACAGCCATGGGGCGCTGCCCCTCTCCAAACACTACGAACTCCTGCCTTAAAATGCTCAACAAAAGATAAACACAAGCGTAGAAATCAATTTTGTTGCTGGATTCCCTGTCGCTATGTTAAGCCACGTCAAAACGGAACTGAGGGGGGAAGTGAATACGTGCACAATTTTCATTGGTTAAAATCATGCCATTATTTTCCTCCTCCCTTCTCTATCGTTCCATATTAATATTGAATGTGTATATAGTGAAAACATTATTTTAACAAGACACAAGGTTTTTAATGTGAGAGATATCCAGCTTCGCAAAAGGGCACTCTGGTGTAAAACAATTTTTTTTTAAATTGCCTTAATCTAAAATAATTTCTCCTCCACTAACCGAGGACAGAATAGACCAAGTGTGTAGCATCAGAACAGATACTACACTTCGCTCCTATTCTTGATTATTAATCAATCAACAATGTTAATATTGAATGTGTATCGAGCGGAAATATTATTTTAACAATCACTTATAATTGTAATGATATGGTGTTTATTTAGAATTAAACCTATTTTCTATAAAAAATACTAAAAAATATTTTTTTAACTTTATGTTGACGTACCCTGAAGTAAATAAAGATGGCATATTCCGAAAATCACATAAGTTGATCAAGTAACTTTATTTTTAACTAAGAAAATTAAATTTTATGAGTTAGCAAAAAGGGACTCTCTTGCTTTGCCAATGTTGAAAAAAATAAAACAAAGGCAGATAAGTCCACAATAATTCAAACTTACGAGATCAGCTTTGTAATACTAACAATTTAAAATTAAGCCCTAAAGATCGTAAATTTTGATTTCCTTAGAAAAAAAAAACTTTATCAATTTACTTAAGTTTTGGAATATGATATCTTTGTTAAAGTTTTTTTTCCTGCAATATAGTTTGTAGAAAACAGTTTTAATGGACCTCTATTATTCCTAATACCCATAAATGACCTCCTTGACAAAGTTGTCTGTGAAACTCACTCCACAATAAAAACGTAAACCCTAACCCTAACAAAAACGACACCATCAAAGTAAAAAAAAAAAACAACTACACACTAACTACAAAACAAATGAAAAAAATAAAAACAAACCTAATTAAAAGATACACCAGACCAGAACAAAAAGATTAAACTAATAATATATTATATTATATATTATATTATATTATATTATATATGTCTGGGAGATGGGTATATATGCTGATGACACCACGCTCTATAACAGACACGACAGGAAAACAAATGAACATATATCTAAAGAAATGGCAGAAACACTAGAGGATGACCTCCAATCTGTAGTGGAATGGGGGACAAAAATGGATGGTCACATTCAATGCTGCCAAGACTAAACTTGTTTCCTTCAATGATTACAAGAAACCTTCTCTACCACCAATAGCAATGGCCAAAAACTTTTTATCTGAAAGTACATCTTTTAAACTCCTCAGCCTAACGTTCACAGGAAACATGAGTTGGAGCAATTACATTGAGAGCATTGCCAAGACCGCTGCGAAAAAAGGTAGGTTCTCTCTACCATGTTAGAAAGCTACTAACGCCCGAAAGTATCCTGTACCTCTATAAGGCCACCATTCGCCCATGTATGGAGTATTGTTGTCATATTTGGGCTGGTCCATCTGCTACTAGTCTCTCATTCCTAGACAAGGTTCAAAAGAGAGTCGCCAACCTAATAGGTCCTGAACTGTCATCTAAGCTTCAGCCTCTGTCCCATCAATGAAATGTAGCATCCCTCTGCCTGTTCTACAAGTACCTTAACGGTGAATACTCCGACGAACTGCAAGCACTTGTACCCCGTCAACATAAATACCCCTGATAACCCAACAAGCAGCTAAATGCCACTCCTTCACAGTTGAGATCCCTAGATGTAAGAGAGCCTTCTACTCCAGTAGTTTCTTCCCCAGAACCACTAGACTTTGGAATTCCCTTCCGGGTTCCTGCTTCCCCAACTGTACTGACATGCAGAAGTCCAAGTGTAATGTGAACTGACATCTTGCTGCCCAACTCCCCATATAGTACCTCTGTAGCTTATGTCCCTGATAGTAGACCCCTACATCAAAGTGGCAATGTGCCTTGTTTGGGGTGAAAATGTAATTAAAAAAAAATTTCAATTTTAAATAAGTACTTATATATTTTTTCTTTTGAAAAATTGTCTGAGCAAAAGAAATTATTCTTGAATAATAATTAACAATATATTTTTTAAACATATGGCCACTAGGAATGTTTAATTCAACTCTACTAGAAATTTTACATTTTACTTCAACTTCAACCATAAATTACAATAAAATAAAAGCATAAGAACAGAAAAGGGTGAGACATATAGAATCACTTCAAGACAAATAGAGATGGAAAGAAACGCCAGCATTCAATCCTCTGGACTCCAAACAGGCTAAGTAAAAAGATTAGCTTTTCAAGAGCCTAATAGGTAGGGAACAAGTTACTGGGCCGATCAACAAAAAAGTCTACCCCTAAAAATCTACTATCAGAGCATGTATGGAATACTTGCAATCCTCACCTGCATCTTGCTCCTCTGGTCTGCAACCTCACCTGCATCTGGCTCCCGACCATTCGCCCATACCTAAACACTGGCCCCACGTTCTCAGTGTACACCGACTGTTCCAGATCGTTCTGGCATCCAACCGATCGTTCCAGACTTAGTGAGCAACCTTAAACTACGCTACGTCTATTGCTGTATTTAAATTGGTTAATCTCTGTTCCATTTGAGAATTCTTGATAAATTGTAGAAACGTATCTGCAATTTGATTGACCCCTATCCACCCTTTTTTCTTCACTGCAACCTCTCTTTCTCTCTCTCTCTCTCTCTCTCTCTCTCTCTCTCTCTCTCTCTCTCTCTCTCTCTTTCTCTCTCCCTCTCTCAGTCTTTTTTATAAATACTATTATGGCATGTGTTCTTGAGAATTGACTAATCTATTCCCTTTATTTATTTATTTTATTATATTATATTTATTTCATCTCGTTTGATTAGTTGGTCGAGTGGTCTCTATCAATTTACTGTTTAAAATATCTCGTTGTAATACTGTGACAAGACCATTTGAAGGAGCGATTTACTCATTGAGGGGGTTGAGACCTACCTACGCCCTGAGGGAGGCCGAGTAAATATGCTAAGATATGCTGAGATTGTCTGTTGAATGTGACTTGAATCCCGGACAGCAACGGGTGACCGATCAAAAGTACTTGAAAAAAAAAACATATATTTTATTGTTAAAATCAGACATAAATTTTATTGTTTGAAAACGAAGAGACTGCAAATGTTAGAACAATGTGGAAATGACGCCAGACCTATGTTGGCCTAGAGAATATCTGACTAAGGTTTTCTGCTGAATGACGGGTTTGACCTCTTGAGGTTGTGTGAAAAGGATTTCATTTTTGGTCTCAGATTTCAGAACTGCGGACAGATTGCTGAATTGCACACACGCAATTGGGATCTGGAATTCCCCAGAAAACGTATTGGACTCTGATTGGTTGAATGGACTGCCGCACCCCAACCTGTCCCTGAATATGAAAACAAGTGCCTAGGTTTTTTGAGCAGATTGCGCCGGAAATCTCAAGAGAATGACACTCGCTCCAAGAATGGCCCCCTCTCCATTTGTCCCATCCTGACCAGACATCTAGTGACAAAGAAATAGATTTGTGAGACTTAAAATGTTTTGGTGAACTGAACGATGTACATATGTAAAACATCTGTAACTTTTATGGAATTTACCTTTTTGTAGCTAGAAAACCCCGAGTGTCTGTCTTCTCAGCATGCATGCAAAGTTTTGCTTTTGAATTCAACACAGAGACGCTGAGAATGTGAAGGACTCCCGGTAGACTTGACATCACGAGCCACAATTTCCGAAGAAGTTAGAAGTCAGTTGCTGAACTGAGAACAGGAGACCCGCCACAATACAGCTTCCTATTCCAGTAGCTTCTTTCCAAGAAGTACCATCTTGTGGAATCTGCTGACTGTTTTCCCCCTACCTTGGCCTTTTTGAAACTAAGATCAATAGGTATCGCCTGTCTTTTCAATAATCATCTTTGTTTTTGTTAGCTTCTTACATCAAGTGGCTTCGCACATTGTCTGGAGCAATTTCCATAAAAAACTCATTTGCATGCCACCTGTTATATATCTTATTTCAGTCAACCAAATTATTTAAAGTGAAAAAGGTTTTGGTGTGTTGTGGTATTATCCCAAACAAATTATTTTCACTTAAACCATATTCCGTTAACAATAAAAAAAAAAAAAAAAAACATTACATTCAGTTCCATCAAAAATGTGAAATGTTGAAACAAATACTCATCAGGTAAAATATAGTCATCATCTTTATAAACAAGTCCAGGGATGATAATTGAAGTTCATAATTTTTTGGTTAAAAGACAGGGAAGTATTTTATTTATTGAAGAAAAACATTGTTTTACCATTTTCAGGGTTGAAAACCACCCAAAATGGTAAAATAGTATTTGACAATTTTTTTTACTTTAAGGTGGTAAATTGTTATATCAAGGAAGATGTCTTATTTAAACTTATTTTAGAATGCTAAAATCTATTTTATTCCAAATAATATACGTGACTAAATGTTGAAGCTCGACTGAACACATGGAATAAATAAGTACAACACAAAAGTGAAGAGTCAGGTACGTCCAAGGATGGAATACTGTTGCCACATCTGGGCAGGAGCTGCTAGAAAGGACTTGTCCTGCCTTGATAGAGTTCAAAATAGACTTCTTAGCCTTGTAGATGTTCTTTTCTTTTCCCTGCAACCTCTATCTCATAGAAGAGATGTTGTGAGTCTGTCTCTGATGTATCGTTATTTTCATGGAAAGTGTTCGACTGAGCTTCAATCTATGGTCCCCTCTCACCAAACTTTCACAAGAAACACTCGTCTAGCTGAAAACACTATCAATAATTCCCCCCACTCTTTATCTGTACCTAAACCTAAACGTAGATTCCATGAACAAAGCTTCTTTCTTAGAACTGCACGCCTGTGGAATTATCTTCCGTTTTCCTGCTTTCCGGCTGACTACAATATGGTTGTCTTCAAGTCTAACGTAAATAAGTTCTTGATGAGCCGTTCCATATAAGTTAACAAATTTACCGAATTTTCATTACTAATGATTACTATATTGTCCAATTTCTACTGTACACTCTTTAACCCTTATCCTTGAGTGGCATTTTGGCCTTGATAATGTGGTGATACCTGTGTAAAAAAAAAAAACAGATATATTGAAGGCAATAAAATATATACAATATTTACATAGAATCCATTTGTATAGTCATGAGGAGACCGTCCCTGGAGAAAGTGTTGGCTGGGTGGTCGATAACTCTCGATCTTGTGTCTTGCTGAGTCTCTCGTTAGGTATTTCCCGTCTTTACAGTACCAACCATATTTATATAGTTCACACTCCACGTATGCTAATTAGATTGATCCTACCACAACACTAAAATGGGAATTAACTAATGATAATTGAAAAAATAAAAAAAGTCTTTGCATGAAAAATATGTATCAATTAATGTTAAATATTTGGTAATTTTGTAAATTAACACTCTTTGAATTCCTCACCACCAAAGAAATGGAAGATCCTACTTTTTCAGCTTTGCATGTGATTACCCTGGAAACCTTTTTTTAATAATTCAGATAACTTATCTCCCTTAATATGATAATTTTCCACTCTAAAGTAAAAAAACAAAAACAAATCATAAACTTGAATTATCATCTTTTTTACTTATTTATAAAGATGGCGAGTGTTCTTTTGCAGTCGAATTTTCATTCTGTGGTTTCACGTGCACAATGAAACTTGGTATAAATTAGTGATGTTAAGATTATTTTTGGATTAAAACATGATTTTACGTAAAATAATAACAATAAATAAAATAATAAATAAAATAATAATAATAATCACAAAAACAAATCCCACAAATATGAGGTAAACATATAGCAAGAAAACCTTTGTTGCAATTAAAAGTTCAAATTAAAATTCTGTTTAAAACGCCCAATGTTGTTGTTGTTGTTGTTGTTGATGATGATGATGATGATGATGATGATGATGATGATGATGATGATTTGGTTAGTGAATGCATATATAAATAAAAACAAATCCGACAATTATGCTGTAAACGTATAACAAGAAAACCTGCATTGCAATCAGTGCTTGAAAGTTCAAATATAATAATAATAATAATAATAATAATAATAATAATAATAATAATAATAAGAAGAAGAAGAAGAAGAAGAAGAACTGGGGCATTTCAACCAGAAGACCAGGAAACTCATGACCATGCACAATGCACTACATCCAAAGGATGATGCTGACTTACTCTACGTGAAAAGAAAAGACAGAGGAAGAGGACTGGCTTGTATGAATGACACTAAAAAAGAATCATAGATTTTGCCGTTCTAGCAGACCACAGAGTGAATATCAAGGAGACAAAGAAAGAGAGCAACTACACAGAGCTGGCCAGAGATCTGAAAGGGATATGGAAAATGAAGAAAGTCAAGCTAACATCAATAATAGCAGGAGCACTAGGAACAATCTCAAAAAACTTGGAAAAAGAATGGGAGAAATTAAAATCAGAGGAATTGCTGAGAAGATACAATGGATAACAATAATGAAAATGGCTGAAATATTAAGGAAATCCCTTGAATGTGGAGACTAACACGCATGATCCACAGGCGCTAGCAATTTATATAGAAACTGCTACAGAAATAAAACACAGAGAAACACTACATGGATCAAAGAAAACTGAAACTATAGAATTGTAAACTACTCCCCTCTCAAAAAATAAAATGTCATTATCAACTAATACTACACCAAACGGTCGAGGAAGCTCAAGAAGGATGGATAGACCGAGAAGCGAAAGCATTAACCAGATCTCCACTGGATGAGTGAGAAGAGGGCTGGGACCTTAGAAAGGCTTATTACCACCCAAATTCCAATAAAGACCAATGGTCAATACTAACAAAAATCAATGGTAAACAGTTGTTGCGATAATGCAAATTAATTTGCAAAAGTTATTGAAAGAAGTGGAGAGTACTGGAAATCAGGGGAGACTTGTTGTCACTCAGACTCCAGGGAACACCACAAGTTGTTCTTAAAGATAATTCTTTGGTGATAGCCTGTGTGAAAACTCCTATTGAGTGAATAATAATAATAATAATAATAATAATAATAATAATAATAATAATAATAATAATAATAACTAGCAGGACCTGTGGAAATTCCACAGAGGACTCATTCATATGTAATATATTGATGTTGGTGTTCTGTAGATGTTCAGCATAAATGGAGACGTTCTGATATTATTGTAGCTCTTTTGTTAAAACTGCAAAAGTATTTATCTAAGCAAGCAGGGATGTAAAGTATGCTTAAATACGATATTTTAAGCATCCGCCGTACTTCAACACGAACTTAATCCAAGGATGAATCAAGCTCACCACGCTTCTCAATCTGAGACTCCACCTTCTGCTAGCAATCTTTCACAGCAGAACCTTGAGTAAATAGGAAAGACTGTGCTAACACAGTTCTCTCTGGGAGATGGAGGGAGGCAACGTTACTTGCCAATCAACGTCTTCCAGAGGAGTCTGTTGATTTCTGGGAGCAGAAACTGTCTGCACCAGGTAAGCCAGACAACAGGCCAGTACAGGGACACGAGTGGTGGTCTACGCTCGCTCCCTTTTGTGAGGAAAAAGTTGAGAGTTCCCTTAAAGCCATGTGCAGCTCCTTGCCTGGCTTGGATGGGCTCTCGCCTGATGAGGCCTTATTGAGGTGGAGTCTGGTGGCAGCCATCTTAAATCTTGTGTTGCTTTGTGAAACACCTCCCCCCTCCCTCATCCAATCTAGGGTCTTCTTGATACCTAAGTTACTGGGTGCCAGCGAGCCCACCCATCTGCTGTCAATTGCTGTCTCCCTTATACTCCTGTGCTGTTTGCATAGGAGCTTAGTGCAGAGATGGGCATCGGTGTGTGACTTTTCAAACTAGTTCGCATTCCAGGCATCACCACACTCAACGCTATCACAAGAAGTGTCCATTTGGAGACACAGAATCTCTGTGCGGTGATGATCGATGTGTCGAAAGCGTTGGACACCATCAAGCATGATACAATCAATCGAGCAGCTCGAGGGTTTGGCACACCAGCTTCTTTGGTGCACTACATCCAGGTGAGCTATGATGCAGTGACCCATGTGTTATGTGACCGGGTTTTTCATCCTTCCCATGGCGCTCGCCAGGGTGACCCTCTGTTGTCTCTGCTGCTCTCCTCTTCCTTGTCAGAGTTCACATTTCCAATGGGGTCTGAAAGAGCAATGGTAGTGACGAGGTACAGGTTGTTCAGGTTGGTGGGCTTCAGACAGTCAGTGATGAAGCAGCATGTACTGTTCTAACTCATGGAAAAAAACAAACCCCAAACCGATTGCTGCAACTCACAATGGTACTACAATTACTGGATTCTCATGTAATGAAGAACACAAAAGAAAATGTGACATTAGAAAAGATAGAGCAGTCAACACTTCTGCTACTGAATCATCCAACAAATGTCCAACATGTGGAAAATACTTTAGAGTTTGAATCAGTCTAACAAGCGATCTCCAATCCCATAGAATAATTGCATGATCATGGTCATCTTTGCAAGCAATGGACAAACATCATCATTGTTCAATTTTGAGTTTAGTTTTCTGACATGTGTCAGTTGCTCTCAAAAAAGACAAACATACTCCACAGTGGAATAGCACACAATCAAGGCAATACAACTTAATGTGGTTTACCACTTGGAGTTGATCAGTTTCCGTAGGATGTTATTTTGGGAGCTGACTTTCATTTTTGTCTTCTTTACATGTTCCTCGTATGAAACAGTGCAATCCAGGTTTATGCCAAGGTTGAGAGGGTTGGTGCAATTTTCGCATTTGTTCAGCTTATGGACACCGTTTGACTTTTCAGCTTGTTTCAAAGTGTTTAGGAGAATTCGGAGTTAATAGTATTACTTGACATAGCTTGCAATGTGAACGCTGCTACCTTGATTGTGGTTAGGAGTTCCAAGCCATAAACAGAGTTCAACTCTTGTGAACTTGTGTGCATTCACTGCACAAGATGCGATCATCTACTTATTGTTTTCATCTGAATTCAATGCTTGAGTTTGACATTAACCGTACTGTCAGATCTCAGTCACGGCTTTAACAAAGCAATTTCCCTTCCAAATAAAACTACAACTCGTATATTTGGATTCATCGGACTACTGTCCTCATCTTGAGTGTGATTTTCAGAACGTTTTAGTCAATGTAACCTCCAATGCTTTTTTCCGTTAGCCATGACTGGATAGAGGTCCTAAGTAATTTGCAATTGTATATTTCGGTTGCCCACACTGAGGATTGAACCTTCAATCTTATATCACTTTTTACAATTGATTTTTGCAAGTATTCTAACCACTGCGACACGGGTCCTTGCGGACAATTCTAGTACGAATTTTAGGAGCCTTAAATCTATTTTTATTTCTAGTTGTAAACATCACTATTTATTACTCTCTCTCTCTCTCTCTCTCTCTCTCTCTCTCTCTCTCTCTCTCTCTCTCTCTCTCTCTCTCTCTCTTTTCCTGTTTTTTTTCCTCCTATCTATATCCTTGGTCTTTTCAAGATTATAGCAAGCCCCACTCTCCCCAATAGTTTACTTCTGCGTGTGCAGCTGCCCTTGCTCAAAGGCAACATGCATTCCACAGATTCAACCGACATAAGTCAAGTTCAAACAGACAGCAGTATATAGAAGTTAGAAATAATTGTAAGAGAGTAATAGCAACAGCTAAGACAGAATGCACTGAAACTACCAGAAAACGCATCGAAGCACAGAAATTAGGAACCCGTGATTTTTGGAAAATCTACAACAGTGTAGTAAATAATGGGCAGTCAACGATTCCCCCACTATCAAACAATCATGAGGTTGCTTGCACGGCAACCAACAAGGCTAATCTGCTTGCTAGTCGGTTTGCCTCAAACTCCACACTGGACCCGGCACACGATTCCCTCTCCAACTTTCCTTTGCGGACAGATGCCACACTATACGATTTGAAAATCACCCCTTCTCAGGTACATGGTATCATAAAAAACCTAGACACCTCAAAAGCATGTGGACCAGATCTCATCCCGGCTGTGCTATTAAAAAAATGCTCTACTGAGGTTGCTCCAGTTCTATCCAAACTTTACAATAAATGCCTTAACGAATCTTGCTTTCTCGACTGCTGGAAAACCGCTTCTGTGGTACCAGTCTTCAAGAATTCTGGTGAAAGAACTGACCCACTAAATTATCGCCCCATTAACCTTCTCCCACTTTTTGCCAAAATATTTGAGTCCTTAATTGATCAAGCCCTAATCCAACACCTAACAGCTGCTAAACTTCTGAATGACAAAAAATATGGATTTAGGCAAGCCCATTCAACAGCAGATATCTTAACTGTAGTCTCTGAATGTATATACCGTTCACTGGACAAAACAGGGAGGGTAGAGTGGTAGCCTTTGATATATCTAAAGCCTTTGACAGGGTATGGCACGATGGTCTTCTAAGGAAAATTAGATCATATGGAAGAATACATAATGTAATTAAATCCTTCTTAAGTAAGAGAAAAATCCAAGTTGTCCTCGACGGTTATACATCTAAACAATCTGATATAAATGCGGGAGTACCTCAGGGTCCATCCTTGGACCTTTATTATTCTTGATATTCATAAATGACCTCCCTGATAAAATTGTTTCTAAGATGGGTATATTTGCCAATGATACCACTCTCTATAACAGGCATGAGGGGAAAACAAATGAACACATATCTAAGGAAATGGCAGAAACACTAGAGGATGACCTCCAATCTGTAGTGGAATGGGGACAAAAATGGATGGTCACATTCAATGCTGCCAAGACTAAACTTGTTTCCTTCAATAACTACAAGAAACCTTCTCTACCACCAATAGCAATAGCCAAGAACACATTGCCTGAAAATACATCTTTTAAACTCCTCAGCCTAACGTTTACAGGGAACATGAACTGGAATAGATACATTGAGAGCATTGCCAAGGTTGCTGCAAAAAAGTGGGCTCTCTCTACCATGCTAGTAAATTACTTATGCCTGAAAGTATCCTGTACCTCTATAAGGCCACCATTCGCCCATGTATGAAGTACTGTTGTCACATTTGGGCTGGTGCATCTGCTGCTTGTCTCTCACTCCTGGACAGGGTTCAAAATAGAGTCGCCAACCTGATAGGTCCTGAACTGTCATCTAGGCTTCAGTCTCTGTCCTATTGACGAAATGTTGCATTCCTCTGCCTGTTCTACAAGTACTTTAATGGTGAGTTCTCTGACGAACTGCAAGCACTTGTGCCTCTTCGACAAACCCGACAAGCAACTAAGTCCCACCCCTTTACAGTAGTGATCCCTAGGTGTAAGAAAGCCTTTTACACCAATAGTTTCTTCCCCAGAACTGCAAGTCTTTGGAACTCCCTTCCGGGATTCTGTTTTTCCAACTGTACTGATATGCAGAAGTTCAAGTGTAATGTGAACAAACATCTTGCTACTCATCTCCCTTCAAAATGCCCCCACAAATTATGTCCCCGATATTAGCCCCCTACTTCAAAGTGGCATTGTGTCTTGTTTGGGGTGAAAATTGAATTAAAAAAAAAAAAAAGACTAAGCTCTGTACAACACATCTGCTATCTTTGCGTTTATCTTTCATTCTTTTTAACTCTTTACATTAAGTGGTTTCATGCCGTGTCTGAAGGTGAAAGAAATATCAATCGATATGAACTACAAGAAAGATTTTATCGAAAAAAAAAAAAGACAAAGAAGTTTCAGACTCGATTTCTCCTCAAGAGCAGAGCAATCCATGAGAATCTCAGGAAGAAAAGACATGTTTACTATTAAAAGACACGAGTACATAGAGCATGCCATAATAATTCTTATAAAATAGATGTACACAGACATGACAGAAAAGAATAGACACTAAAATAAATATTTTTCCTAAGATTAATATATGCTTATTTATATTTACAGATAAGAATAGTGCTAAAATAACTTGGAGTATCTCATTAAAATTGCATCAAACAATGTTGACACATGCCACGAACCAAAGGAGCATCAGACCCATCAGAATTTTTGTGGGCACAAATCGTGGGTCAACATGAAGATGGTCTTAGTCAATGCAAAATAGCAGGAAATCTTTCAATACCTCTATTTACTGTTAATAGAGTGATCACAAGAGGAGACAAAGAGTGCGCAAAACCTTATGCAGGTCATCCTGTGCCCTCTGAAAGAACCTTGCATCTTGTGAAAAGATGGGTACGTTTGTTGATAACAACACACGCTTTACTCTCAACATGTGCGTAAAATAAATGTGCAGATATCCAAGGCAAAGACTTAATTCTTATAAAATGATCTCCAATTTGTAAATAAAAATGGATGGTAACATTTAATGCTACTAAGACTAAGCATCTCTCTTTTAATAATTATAAAAAACTCTTCAACCACTGATTGCCATGGTAAATAGCCTGCTACCTGAGAGTTCAGCATCTACAGGTAACATAAAATGAAACAAATACATAGAAGATACTGCCACAGCTGCTACAAAGAAAATGAGCTACCTCTACCATGTTACAAAATTTCTGCCAGTATCCTATATCACTACAAGATTAACATCTGACCATGCATGGTGAATTGTTGTCACGTTTGGCCTGGTGTATCATTGACTAGTCTCTCCCTTTTAGACAGGGTCCAAAAATAATCTATAATCTAATAGGTCCCTCACTATCTACAAAGCTCCAACCCCTGACCCATCACTACAATGTTGCATCCCTGTTTTTGTTTTTATAGTACTTCAATAGAATATGTTCTGACAAATTTAGTGCTCTAGCGTCCCCTTGATGTGAATACATCTGACAAACCCAACCATCAGCTAAATATCTTCCATCCACTGCGGAGGTTCTTAGATCATATCTAAGGAAATGGCAGAAATACTAGAGGATGACCTCCAATCTGTAGTGGAATGGGGACAAAAATGGATGGTCACATTCAATGCTGCCAAGACTAAGCTTGTTTCCTTCAATAACTACAAGAAACCTTCTCTACCACCAATAGCAATGGCCAAGAACACATTGCCTGAAAATAAATCTTTTAAACTCTAATCTAATAGTTTATTTCCTCAAACTACACATCTTTGGAATCTCACCCTATTCCCTGCTTGTACCGACATACAGAAATTTAAATGTAATGTAAAAAAGCATCTTGTTGCTGAACTTCTCACTTAGAGTGGCCCTTATAAATCTGACCTGTCATCCACAGTAGACTTCTATCAATATTCTCAAGTGGTTAAATCAGGGGTTCTCAACCGGGGTCCACATGGACCCTAGGGGTCCATGGAATATTTCTGGGGGTTCACAGAATTATTATTATTATTACTTATCATTATTATCATAATTATTATAGTTGTTGTAGAATACGTTATTTGCATTAAATTAGTTTCATTTAAAAATAAAGCTTAATTATATATTTCTTTGATTATTAAAACCTCAAAATTTATATTAGTGAAAAATAGAAGATTGTCTTATGACCAATAGTTATGAAGGGGTCCACCAAGATAAAAAGAAGGGAAAGGGGGTCCATAAGTAAAAGAGGTTGAGAACCACTGGGTTAAATGAACCAAGTTTAAGTGGCAACACACCTTGTTTGGGGTGAATTAAACTAATATATATTTTTCTTAGTTTATCTCCATCTGTTTATTCCACTTTTCCTTGGAAACTAATAAGGATTAATAAGAATTAGTTACCACCATACCAAATTTACTCTAGAAGTTTTCTCAGAAACTACTTAGTCAATCTGGCTGAAATTTTTTATCAACCTATATTATATGGTACAGCGACCTAAGTTTTATGGCATCCATTCAATGCACGGTTAGAGATTAATAGGGATTGATAGGGATTAATATTTAAAGCAGTATTTAAGCATATTCAACTATCAATTTCATATAAAGTATTCATTCTAATGTTAGATTATGTCAGAACAACATTGGGTGGCCTTGCTGATAGTCAATTTAGAACATCGACTATTATTATTATTAACAAGTAAATGTTAGATAATGAACATTATCATTGTTTTGTAACTGTTATGTAGAAAAAGGTATGCAGAGAGAATGTAATTGAAACAAAGGAATGTTTAGTAAAATATATTGGTTAACTTAGAAACAATAACAAGGAAAGAATGTGGTGGACATAAGAAGAGTGAGTTTTCAAACCTAGGGATGAAAAAAAAAAAAATTGGCCAGAAAACGTGACTGGAGGTAACGTGCTGTGTCTTTGTGTGGTCGAGTGACGTAAGCACAAGAGAATATATACAAGAGAGTTAGAAGTTAGAAGGAGACAGAGCTAGAGAGAGTGTTGGAGGCAGGTCCTGTAATGGTCCTGTATGGGGGTGAAGCAGAGACTAAGACAAGCGTGCAATCTTCCGACAAGGAAAACATTTAAATAAAAGTTGTCTAAAATATAACCGAAGACTCCTGGTGATTTCTTTGGAAAGAATGTTCATTTCAGCTTTTGGCAGATTCATCAACCCAGATGAATGAAGGTAGTGTTTCCATGTTTGGCAAGATATAATTCCCCCAGAAGATGTTCTGTCCCTTTTCTCTTAAGGAAATGTTTGTTGATAAAATGTTATGTCCTGTTGTATAATGTATATCTGTAAGCATTTATGAACACTAGACGACACAAAGAAACTTCACTACATACAAGACTCATCACATACCCAACGCACTTTATATACAGTGCCTTATATATATATATATATATATATATATATATATATTTAAAGGAGATTAGAACAATAGTCTAAAGAGCAGAGTGTATTTTAATGTAATAGTAAAATTACTAGTTTAATTAAAATACAGGGAAAGAAAAAGTGCTCGTTGTAATTTAGGTATATAATAATATCAATCACATTACTAAATATTATATATATATATATATATATATATATATATATATATATATATATATATATATAGACCTTATACCCCACTAACGTAAAACTAAGTCAACTGGTTATAACTTTTGCTCGTTTTTAATGGGCTAAAATTTTAGTATATATTTCTCTTTGTCTATCTGTCCATTCTGCTTTTTCTCATAAACTACTGAGCCAATCTGGCTGAAATTTCGTATGTACCTTTGTTATGATAAAGTGCAGCGAACTAACTCTTATAGTATCCATTCGATGAAATGAATTAAATGAATTAAACTAATATATATTTCTTTTAGTCTGTCTCTGTCTGTTCATTCCACTGGTAGGGAATTAATAGAAATTAGTCACCACAATACCACATTTACTCTAGAAGTTTGGCATAAACCACTTATTCTAAGTCAACAGGCTATAATTGTTGTCCGTTTTTAACAAGCTAAAAGTCTAGTATATATATGCGTGTGTGTGTGTGTTTAAATCTATATATCTATAAAGTGAGAAAGTGTGTGTGTGTGTGTGTGTGTGTGTGTGTGTGTGTGAAGACAACTCTCAACCTATATACTTAACGAATGTTTGATCTACAAACTTGAAATTTGATATATAGGGTATTCAGATATGTGGAAAACTTTTTAATCGGTTTTCATCTGGAAAAAAGGGCTGCTAAGCGGTCAGTCAAAATTGAAAAATTGGTACGGGGGGGGTCATCAGATTTATTTCTGTTTGTCAACTGTTTCATGACTGCGCATACACGAATCATTCACACGAAAGATTAGTTATGTTAAGATTAAGTAGGTTTGGAAACACTTTTTAAAGATTGTGGCAAGCTGGCCTAATAGTTATCATACTTGGTTCATTATTTGTAGCTTTGGATTTCAATCTCACTTCGAGTATTTTTTTTTTATAAGAAGTGAATTCTTTAGAAAAAACATAATACTTGTAATCAATCAAGAATTGTCTCTATAGCAATAAATAATTCATTTTTTTTTTTTTTTCTTCCCTTGAAGATTGTAATGCTGGGTATGGGGCAGCCAAACCAGCTGCCAACATTGCCCCGCTTTTTTATTGAAACCAACCGAGAGCTCTTTTTAGTATCCTCGCTATTCCCTTAAGTGCAATTGTCTGAATCTCTTTTGCACTTGGTTCACCAGGAATATTAATTAAGTAGGACTTCAGGTTCTTCTTCATAAGTCCTGTGGCACCTATGATAACTGGTATGATCGATATCCCTTTTAGGTTCCAGTTTCTATGAATTAAAATGTTATATTTAAGCATATCTTACTATGGGGCAACGCCGTACAGCTTGCTAGTAAGATATGAAATAGCTGTTAGCATTATGGTTGCCCTTTTTTTAGTTAATTTTTTCGCTTTTCATTTTCTACTAAAGAAAACAGAATGTGTTTTACTGTGGCAAGTTTTACAAGTTGTTTGTTTTAAATCAAAATGATTGACGGCTTCAAACAACTTAATTTCTTTTGATAGACAGGAAGACATTTTATGGCATGGTTGCACATAGAACATGATATAATGTGTGTTCAAATGACTAAGGATACATCATTAAAGATAGTAATTGCATTTTGCAGAACACTGACATGCTAAGAAAACAGCTGTGTCTGATTCAAACCTTCTTAAACAAAGCGTTCATTAATAAAGAGCCGCGGGAGCTTGTTTACATCAATGATCTTTTAAACCAACACATATTCGGTGAAAACATTATTACGTACTAACGTGACATGGTAAAAGTAATATAAACTCCAAAACTTACGAAAAATGATCTAGTAGAAAATGTGCTAGATGTATTTTTAACAAAAAAAAATCATCTATAGTTACATTCGGTTTAAAAATGGAAGACACTTAATTTAGGTCAATTTAAGTCAAGGAAGATAAGTCAGTTTGGTTGCACAGATCTTTCACATTAAAGCATATGATAAAACTCAATAATTCAATAATTTCTATTTTTACTTATAATTTTTTTTTTTTTTTCTACTTTATCATTTTTCGTGATTTGGGGAATTTATACTAATTTCGCCATGACTCATAAGTATGTAATGTTTTCACCTGAAATGCGTTGGCTTAAAAGATCATCAACGTAAACAAGCATCAAGAGGTGAAGATTCACGTTTATTTGTAAATATTTTATTTTTGAGCGATATGGTATCTTATAAATTTTGTAATTGAATAAAATTATTTTTTATTTATTTTTAGATGAGGTTTCATAATTTGTTTTTTTTTTTTTTCATTCTTTTGCGGACTGTCATCCTCATCTTCATAGTTGTTGTTTGACCATGTTTCGACCAACTCATCCTGTGGCCTTCTTCAGGTGATTAACTGCAATGGGATAAGAATGCTGGGTCTTGTAACTGTATCCCAGTGATTACCACCTTCCATACCACGGCAGGTCAGAGGATTAGTTGCCCAAAACGTGGTGAGACAACAGCAACTATGGAAGGCAGTAATTACTGAGGATACAATTACAAGGCTCAGCATTCTTATCTTGTTGCGGCTAATCACGTGAAGAAGGTCATATAGAATGAGTTGACCGAAACATGGCGAAACAACAACAACAACAACAACAAAGATGAGGATGACAGTCCGCAAATAAATAAATAAATTATGAAGCCTCATATAAAATAAATAAAAAATGATATATAAAATCTTTGTTCAATTACAAAATGTAGATTTATACCATATTGTTAAAAAATAAAATATTGACAAATAAACGTGAAGCGTCATGTCTCGATGAAGATAACAGTTTGAACAAGAATGAATGAACAAAGCTTGTGTTATTTTAGATTTTAACTACATACAAAAGAAAGGAATTGTCACCAAATCCCATTTGCTTCTCTTTGAATTCCATAGAATAAAATGATTACGAACGTTGTTCTAACATTAATAACAACTTTATTAATTATCTTCGTTCTTAAAAATGTAGAAAATGAGAAGAGAGTTAATAGCATAATGAATCCATGTGTACAGTTGGAGATGAAAAGTTAGGCAGTCCTGTGAGAAGAGAAAAGAATTCATGTGTGTTGAAGTTATGGTCTGCTGCGATAGCCATGATATGGATTCTTTGTTTGCTCATTGTCCCAGCCAAAAAAGCCTGACCAGATCTTGTTACACTCCAAGAGAGGAGTGTGTTGTCAGCAGCACTAAGAGCCAGAAAGGAAAAAGAGAAAGAAAATTATTGTGGTTATACCTTTTTATAAACTTAATTACATGCTTAGCTCGCCCCTGAGAGATGGCATCTGATTGGGCAAGCCAGAAAAGAAGTTAACTGCTAGCACCAATCAGCATGGAGTTTACAAACCAAAGATAATAAAAATGTCAAACCGTGAAGTGTTGCTGCTGCTGCAAATTTCTGGTTATCAATTCTTTCCTGAAAGTCAGTTCCTCCACAACTGACTGCCCCAATTTTCAAAAGACCAAATGACTTGCAAACTTCCTATTCTATTAAAAAAAAATCTGCCCATCACAAATAACATTCTTTTATTTTGTTTTCATATTTATTGAAAATTTTTAACATTGTATATAAAGATAATTTATAGAAGGCAATACAATGCAATATAATGGATCCACACAAACTGAAGCAAATCAAGACATATAACGGTTAAACAAGATATGCAGATTCACCTTGAATTAATACAGTATATACATATATGTGTGTGTGTGTGTGTGTGTGTGTGTGTGTGTGTGTGTGTGTGTGTGTGTGTGTGTGTGTTTATAATTTTAAAATTGCATTGTGTTCTTACTTGTGTCAGTGGGATCAGATGGAAGTTCCATATTGTATGATATTCCAGGAAAATTTTCTTCTCCATATATGTGTTCAATGAGTTCAACCGCACATATATCTATATTGTATTAATAAAATATATTGTATTAATAAAATATATTGTATTAATAAAAGGCAAATCTGCATAATTTATTGAACTCTTATGTCTTAATTTGCTTCAGTTTGTGACAATCCGTTACACCTCTGCATTCTATTGCCTTCTACAAATTATCTTTATATACACACTAAACAATGCTTTAAGCAAACTACATTAACCCCTTATCTTAAACATTCTCCACTTTTAATTGGTTCTAAACCAATTAAACATTCTAAACATTTAATTGGTTCCATACTTTTTATAAATTTTCAGTGAAAAAAATTTCTTATTGACTATTTTATAAAAGTAAAACTGGTTGTCAGATGTTTTCTTCGGTTGTTCAAAATTTAGTTATAATAAAGTATTTTAGTTTATTTATTTTCATTCTAATACATAAAGTAAAGTCACTCTCTTTTTTGTTTCTTGTTCACCTTGTGTAACAGAGTATGGTAGCTGTATGCAAATGCCGAGTCATGTGCGAAGTGACGTCATCATAAGGAAAAAGAAAAAACTATAAAAAGAACGTGTATACAGCAAACGATGATGTTCAAGAGGATAGAAGTCAGAGATCATGTTTTATTCAATGAAGTACTCGAAAATAAACGTTGTTACAAAAAAAAGGAATAGAGTTATTACTTGTCTCATGTTTGTTGCGACGTACTTTGCTACAATGTGTTCGGTCTCGAGTGTGTACATGTTAACGTGTGTGTAAACGTGCATAACATTACACTTGTGCTTTTATCACTTGAGTGTTTACATATCTGAATGCTCCAGTTGCTGTAATTATAAAGGTGGGGGCGGGGACAAAGCTTTCTTATTTCCCACATGATGTACTTGAATAGTTCTATGGTAAAGGGAGATAAGCTTTAACCGACTAGTGCAAGGTAGACAATTCATAAATACATTTTATTTAGATTAATCTCCAACAAACGATTTTTTCGCAGAGCTCGGGGGCGGTCTTCAAATCTTAAAACAGGCAAAACATAAATATAATAATGGATTTTATTCTACCTTGTGAATTTTGGTGAAGATGATTATTTATTTTTGTGTGTTTACTAGGAGTTCTCACACAGGTCATCATCAGAGATTACTCACAGTGAGTGACAACAAATCTTCCCAGATTTCCAGTACTCTCTACCTCTTGCAATAATCTTTGCAAATGACTTTGCGTTATCGGAACAGCCACTTGCCACTGACTTCTCTCTGGCAAAGACTATTGGTCTTCACTAGAATTTGGATGGCAACAAGCTTCCACAAAGTTCTATTCCTCTCTGTACTCGTCAAGTGGAGGTCTGGTTGGTGGTTTCTCTCCTTGGTCTTTCCATTCTTCTTGATCCTTCGCGACTATTTGGTGGGGCACCAGTCTATGCTGACACAGTTAATTTACAATTTTTCGGTTTCAGTTTTCTTGATTCCATGTAGTGTTCCTCTATCTTTTTGTTTTACTTCTATTGCAGTTTCCAATGGTCGTTTAGCGTTTATAACTCATGTTGATTAGTTTCTGCATTCATGGGTTTTTTGTAACGTTTCAGCTGTTTTCAGCATTACTGTCTGTATGTTATATAGTTTCAATCTTCCTCATGATTCCTGTTTGTCCTAGTCTTTATTTCTTATTATTATCATTATTATTATTTTATATATTGTTAAGAAATTTTTGATTGTATTTTAATTTGTGTATCTCGGCAGAGTTTATAGTTTATCTTGAAAATAAAAAAAAATTAAAGACACAAAATATAAATGTAATTTTGTCTAGAGGATCTTCAATAAAAAATTTTTTTTTTAAATAAATGAAAAACGATAAATAAATAATGAAATAATTTATTGTGTACCTCAGTGATTAAAACAATGTCAAATGATCAGAATGGCAGGAGATGACATATTGAAATAAGGCAATGCAAATAAATTTGGAATTAAAAGAATTTTCAGCATTTTGTTTTAATAGAACACATGCAACCATACACACATATGCATATACACAAGAATACAGGACAATGTTCCAATGATACAAATGAAAATAAATTCAAAATAATATTCAATGAAAGCAGGAAATAGCCAGACGTTAATCGGCACGCAACAACAAAAAATAAAGTAAATAATAAGTAAATAAAACATTATTTGGGCATTAGTTTGTAGCATAGACAACAAATTGAAAAAGTGGTAAAGAAACAAATATACAAATGTTACCAAAGTCAAAATAAATTACTCTTCCTAGTTAAGTGTTTTGTGTTTTAACTTATGTTAAACACAAATAGTCCAGAGTTGCTAAGAACAAAAACAAAATGGTAGCCATGAGTGAGTCATCTTGAAAGATTGGATAATTGCTCAAAACTGGAAAATGAAACAAAATACTGATGGAAATGCATCCAATAAATGTTATGGTGAGTTTTGAGCGATTATCGAGACTCCAAAGAGGACTGTCTCATGCCAGCCATCTTGTTCTAGTTCTAATTTAGCAAATCGACACTACTTGTGTTTCGAACTTAAAAATGCTCGAAAATAAGTTAAAACACAAAAAAAATTTTAAAGTAAGAGAGTAACTTATTTTGCCTTTGATGACATTGTTATATATGTGTTTCTTTACCACTTTTTCGATTTGTTGTCTATAATAAAAAAAAATGTCCCATTATTTTCTTCTAGTTTCTCCTTTTCAGTGGTGTCATAGCAACGTTGAAGAGTTTTATAATCAAGGGAGATATGTGTTTGCCTTGTGCTTTTATTTGAATGTTTACATATCCAAGCAATCTGGCTGCTATGGAAGTAAAGCTTTTTTATCTCCAATGTGATGTCCTTGAAGAGTTATATAAGGGAAGGTAACTTATAACTGATTAGCATAAGGGAAATAAATAACATTATTCTCCAAGTGATTTTTATTTAACTTTTAAATTTTATTAAATTTTAGAGAAATAGATGTGAAACTGATGTGCTAGGCAAATCATAATTAAAAGAATTGATTGAATTCTGACTTGCATAGTTTGATTATTATTATTATTATTATTATTATTATTATATTATTGCAATGTGGTGGCATGGTGAGATAAAAGTGTTATGACAGCTAAGCAATTGGAACATAATCATCCCAATTTTGGTAGTCAATGACAAGGTCTCAAAGAACTGGTAAATCATAGTCTTTTCAGTATCCTGGGACAAGAATGTGATTGAGAAGGAGAGCAATAAGTGTGATAGTTACGCTCCATTGTCTTTGGAGATAAGGTGCATGCATGGTGTTGAAACCTAAGTAGTTCGGGTGGCAGTAGGTATGCTAGGTGTGATATCAAGTCGTTTTGAAGAATATTTGAAAAAAAAAACTAGCAATCTTTGATGTGTTGAGCAGTTTTCAGATCTTTACTATTGTTGGTACCATCAATATCTTTAGGAAAACCCTTGATCTTTGAAACTTCTGGTTTAGAGCCGGGTTTAAGGGAAAGTCCTCTGAGAATAAATTTTGTTTATTTTCAAGGAGTCGTTATCAAACGAAATCAGGATTATTATTATAGCATTCTTGTGTGAGGAATATTTTGTATTCATTTTTATTTATATACATATTTATTTATCATATATCTTTTTTTTTTTCATTTTCACACAAAGAAGATGTGAAACACTCAACTATTATAAGATGCTATGCTTTGATAAGATGTTGTGATAAAATGTTACACTTTCATAAGATGCTGTCATAAGATGCTGTCATAAGATGCTGTTATAAGACGCTACACTTTGGAACAGAACAAGAAATGCTAAATCATTAAATGTCCAGTTTTGATTATATTGAAGAGTTCATTTAATTGAAATGCAATTCAGATAATGAGAGAGGGGTTGCTAATACACAGAAAAGGCATCGAGAGGAAGGCCCTAGAGCGGTGCATATTCTCTCCTGATGATCCTACATTATTTGGAAACCAGAATGAAATACCCACAAGTGAAAACAACCGATAAACACAATTATATACAAGTCTACAAAGTAACTTGTTTCTTCTAAACAACAATATCTTCTGTGAGTTGTTCACATCATTGCAAGTTTCTGCTACTGGAACAGTAGCAAATATCATTCAATATCATTCTTTATTATTATAATTTAGAAAGAAAATAAATGATTGTACTTTGGCCTGTGTATCTCAATGGAACTTTGATAGATTACCTTGAAGAAAAAAAAATCAAATGTAATTTCTGTGGCGAGTACATTCAATAAAACAATTAATAAAACAAAATAATTTATTATGTGCCTCAGTGATTAAAAACATATTTTATATATTATTATTATTATTATTATTATTATGGTCATTTTATATATTATTATTTATATAATATTATTATTAATTTATATATCATTATTTTACATATTATTATTATCATCATCATTATAATTATTATTTTATATTTTATTTTAATATATAAGTTAAATAATTGATTCTACTTTAATTTGTGTATTTTCATGGAGTTTATAGTTTTTCTTAGAAAGGAAAAATTCAAAATTTGAAAAAAAAAAAAAAATTTAATTTTTGTGTAGAGCATTTAAAAAATAAATAATAATAAAAAACAATAAATAAATAACGATTGTTTCATTGTTTTTTTTATTCTGTACTTCAGTGATTAAAAAAAAATTAAATGATCACAGTGGCGGATAATGACATATTACAATAAGGCAATGCAAATAAATTTGGAATTAAAAGAATTTGAAGCAATTGTTTTTATATCAGAACACACGCACACGCGCGCGCGCCATTCCAATGAAACAAACCAAAAATAAATAAAAAATCAGGCACTTTTTACTATAGATAAAAAAAAATAAAAAATAGTACAAGAATAATTATATAACAAATGAATGTTATTAAAGGCAAAATAAGTTACTCTTCTACCTACATGGATAAGTTTTTAGTGTTTTAACTTATTTTCAAGAGTTTATCTAGTTTGAAAAACAAGAAGTGTCAAGTGTTACAAGAGAACAAGAAAAATAGCTGACACGTAAGAATTACATATTTGAAGTCTGAATAATCGCTCAAAAATAAAAATGAATTAAAAATACTGGTAGAAACCCAGCCAATAAATATCACAGTAACATTTATTTTGTTTAATTTTCTATTTTTGAGTGATTATCCAGACTTCAAAGATGTGACCTCCACACGTCCGCCATTGTTTCTAGTTCTTATGAAATACTTGTCACTACTTTTTTTATGAACTGAATAAATGATTTAAAATAAATTAAAACACTAAAAACTTATCCAGCTGGATAAAAGAGTGTCTTATCTTGCCTTTGGTAACATTTATTTGTTATATATTTGGTTTTTGCTTACTTGTATGTTTAGTTGTCCACATTAAAAAATGCCCCAGGAATCATTTACATTGGAGATATGATGAAATTGCAGAACATTAATCATCGCAGAATAAAAAATACAATAATTTTTTTTTTCTAGATTCTCCTTTTCAGTGGCCTTATGATGTAAGAGAAGATGTAATTAAATTGAAAGTTTGAAACTACAGAAAGAGGCTCCCAAAATAACATTGATACACACTGGGTGTTCAGATAACTGAACTTATCTCCTTTCAAATGTCCCTTGAGTAAGTCTTTAACATTAGGAAATAGTTTAATTATGCTAAAAATTGATTGTAAGTGTTATTATATTTATGACAAAAGAGGAGCCGACAGTAAATAGTTGGAGTTATTTGTGATTCGTTAAATTTAGTTTTTCCCAGCTAACAAGAACCTCGATAATTAGACATATCAGCCTAAAACTGTGATTCCAAGACCAAGCTTCAACTATAGAGGCAAATCTGTTGAATAAGAGTTAAAGAGTAGCCGGCAAACTCAGCATCTCATAATCGAGTGAAATGCATGTCACATCCATGACTACAACGAAAGCATATGAAGATGCTGAATTGTGCACACACACACACACACACACACACACATTTTTGTTTATATATCCTTATATCTGTATAATGACAGCTTTTCTGCTCTTCTGATGAGAAGCATTTAGTTTCAAGATGCCATGGCTTAAAGAGGTTTCTCTTCCATTTTTTTCTCATCTTCCTTTCTTATTGATTTGATGATATAATAAAGTTCTATGTAACTTTTATTCCTCATCTTTTAATTTTTATATAAATATATATGTATAAAAATATATATATATACAGCATAATTATGTTCACACACACATACACACGCATATATATATATATATATATATATATATATATATATATATATATATATATATGCAGCATAATTATGTTACACACTGGTGCTCGTTAGATTTAGAAAGTTAAGCTACAATGAGTCTGGCCAGTATCAGCTCAGTGACCATTTAGAAATACTAGGCGCTGTATATATTGCACTGGGATATAGAAATTTTCAGGTTAGTATCTGAGGTCATGCTTAAAACCATTGGGAGAGATGCATCACCAGTCTTTGTTAAGACATGCATCCAGAAGGAAAACTCTTATGTAAAACCTGAGGTTTACTGTCAGCTCTGTCCGTGGCAATCATTTGCACCGACTGAGATTAGCAGTGGTTCCAAAAAGTGTGGATGGTCCTATACAAAGCCTTCACCACTCATATGTGTGAATTTTAGACAACTTGAGATTCAATAGGAGAGTTCATATTATATATATATATATATATATATATATATATATATATATATATATATATATATAGAGAGAGAGAGAGAGAGAGAGAGAGAGAGAGAGAGATATTTCCCAAAAACCACTGGCTTTGATAGAGGGGAGACTAAAACTTGCTGCTATGGCTTTAAATGATCTGAAATAACAGCAAGGGGGACTGGATTTCAAATATTTTTCATGTATTACATCTCCCTTTTTTTGAAATAGGGTACGATTATGAATATCTCTCGTATCAAATAATCTTTATATACTGTGAAATTTACTTTATGTATGAAAACAAAAGAGCGGAGATATAACATATGAGAAATATTTGGAATCAAGTCTCTCCTTGCTGTTTTTTCAAATCATTTGAAAGCATACAGCAAGTTTTAGTCTCCCCTCCATCAAGGCCAGACGTTTGGGGAAAATATCAGATATTTTGTAATTCATATGCAAAATGAGGAAAACAAATAACTATGACTGAAACATTCTATGGCTGTAAAAAGTGCCAACAATAGGTTCTGGATGATCAATGATCCCCTTAATATGCGACCTTAAGGGCAAATGTCACATAGTCACTACACAAGTCAGGTCATTAGCTTTTCAACAAGCTTTCATTTGATAAATGATCGCTGAGATTTCGCACTTATAATATTGCCGAAAAAGGTGGTGTAAATAGAAAAGAGGCTTGCCTTTATTCTGTTGTTCTTGGCCCTCGAGCCAGGATCAAAGTGTAGTATCTTTCCGGCAGATACTGAAAACAAAGACCATATGTGGGGGAAACCCCACATATAAGACCTTGGTCAATGTAGGGGCAACCCTTCATACCAATTCTCACTATCCAGCTCCCCTACTCCCCGGGGAGTTGGTCCCCATTTTCCCTTCACTCCTCACATTAAAAATCGGCCTTGTGCCTAATTTGCTCGGTGGGAGAGCAAATAAACACCCTGTTGTTCTTTGCCTTCAGGCCGGGATCAAAGTGTAGTATCTGTTCTGCAGATGCTGCACTTAAGATAATTTGTACCAGTCAATGGAGGGAAACCCTCTATACTGGGACAATTATTATTTTTGGTCACAACCAGAGTGCCCCCTTTTTACCCTACTTTTAGGGGAGCTGGTTTTACTCCCACATTAAAAAATGGCCTTGTGCCTAATTTGCTTTCGTGGGAAAGCAAATAAATACCATATATATATATATATATATATATATATATATATATTATAAAAGTCAGATCAGCTTGCTTGTTTGGGCGTTTAAACCGTCCATCCATTTTTTGATTTCCGGTTTCAAAAAATTTGTCTTCTTACCTATTTCATGGCCACCCTATCTTAAGTCTGATCTTAAAAGTCACAGTTGATATTCAAAGCATATACAAGGTCAACAATATTTTTTTTGTTTTAACTCATTTTAGCATGTTTTCCTTACAAATAAATGTAATTTAACACTGCTGAGTTAAAAAAAAAAAAAAAAAAAAACTGATTTAAATATAAATATATAATATATAACTATAATCATATTTGTAACCATATTTACTACTTTTGGTAGCACTCCTGTAGATTCTGACGATTTTTTTCAAGCCTTACTTAAAAAAAAATTTTCTCTTCAATAACTCTCTTCCTGATCTACGTCAATGATCTTCCAAATCACATCCTAAGATCATTTGTAGACATTTATGCTGACTGCACTACCATCTATGGCAACACATCGAAAGCCGTAAATGACAAAGTTCTCTGATCCTCTCTCCTCCAATCTTGAGCATGTGGTACAATGGAGAAAGAGGAGGCTGGATTATTTTAATGCATCAAAAACCAAGCTTTTATCTTTACATTATCAACACTGATCCCCATCTAGCATCAATTGAAATAAACGGCTCTCATTTTGGGGAGGCTCCATGTTTTGACAAGCTTCTGGGCTTGACTTTTACTCCTGATCTGAAATGGAACATATACATCAAATCTGTTGTCAAGGTCGCAGGAAAAATGATGGGATTGTTCTACTGCTTCAGTAGATATCTCACTGCTGATGCAATTCTCTACCTATATAAAAGCCAGGTATGTCCAAGGATGGAGTACTGTTGCCACATCTGGACAGGAGCTACTAGAAAGACCTTATCCTACCTTGACAGAGTTCAAAATAGACTTTGTAGCCTAGTGAGGGATGCCTCTTCTCCTCTTCTCTTCCTTGCAACCTCTTTCCCGCAGAAGAGACATTGCGAGCCTGTCTCTGCTTTATTGTTCTTTTCATGGCAAGTGCTCGTCTGAGCTCCAATTTATGGTCCCTCCTCGCAAAACACGAGCTGAAACCACTATCAATAATTTCCCCCACTCTTTATCTGTGCCTAAACATAAATGTGGATTCCATGAACAAAACTTCTTTCTTAGAACTGCACACCTGTGGAACTGTCTTCTGTTTGCCTGCTTTCCAACTGACTACAATTTGGTCATCTTCAAGTCCAATGTAAACAAATTCTTGTTGAACCGTCCCCTTAAGTAATCCAATTTACCAAATTTCCAATAGTAACGATTACTACGATATTATCTCATTGACTACAGTACACCCATTAACTCTTAGCCTCGAGTGGCCCCACAGGCCTTGATAAATGGTGACTACTTTGGGAATATATATATATATATATATATATATATATATATTAGTGTTGGAATGATTAATCAAAATTGGAAAAATCAGAATTGTGAGATTTATTAGAATCGAAAATATTCCAAAAGCGATTCCTTTAATTGTTTATCATTTAGAGTTATTGTTTAAAACTTAATTTTCTATTGCTGGCACTAAAAATAATAAATATTTATTGATTTTTAAACTCTCATTTTAAAATTAAAATTCATAGATCACTCCAAAAGTGTACATTTTCTATTTGAAAGAATATATGTGCATATAATACATGCATTTTCACAGTAATTTGAAAATAAAATGATAAAAACATCTCTACAACTACATACTAAGAGATTTTAAAAGAATTGGAATTAATAACTGTATAGGAATTGGGAAATCTATTGGAATCCTCCCATCGTTAACACACACACACATATATATATATATATATATATATATTATTTTTTTACTATAATAATTAGATACCTTCAGACACTAGTGTTTCATCCTTTCAGGAATCTTCAGTGCAGGGTGTCACGATTAATACCAGTTGAACGATTTGAACCCCCGCAACACGAGACATCTCTAGCTCAATTAGCGATATATATATATATGGTGTTAATTGTGACACCCTGCACTAAAGATTCCCGAAAGGATGAAAGACTAGTGTCTGCAGGTATTTAATAACTATTATAGTAAATAATAATTGTTATAGTAATTATATATATGTTACAAGAACAGAAGCCTGTTTTTGTAAGTGAGTAAATATGAAATAGGATAGTCAAGGATTCGAACTTGTGAAGCTAGATTTGGAATTGAGAATTCCAATCATAAGTTAAAATAAATACAGAATGTTATTGAAAATAAGGAATGTGGAATTGCCATTGTTTAGCTCACACAAAATAGTTAGATATGTTTATTGAAAAAGGAATGTAATGATGAATTTTGTTTCTGTTATAAAAATGAATATTAAAATAAGGAATTTAAAAACGGACAATGGAAAATGTTATTTGTAAAGTGGGTTACGAAAATTAGGTTAGAGAGTTGGCTTTGTAAGAAACATGTGAATAACAATGCATGCTTAAACACAGAGGCATGTCATGCCATGTGTCTGAGAGGCACGTTCTGATCGTGTAGTGACGTCATGAGTTATGAATTTAGTTCATAATCAGATCAGTCAGGGAGAAGAAGCGAGGGAAGAAGCATAGAGGTTAAGACCGATTCTCCGTTATAGTCAAGGCACCCTCTGGGAAGCGAGGAGGTTTAGAAATAACCATAACAACTTTGAGTCCTTGAAATGCAAAATCATTTCCGACCGGTCGAAGAATAAATGATCATGTTTTTTATAACTGCCGTCTTTCTGTGTTCATCATAAGAACGAGAAAGGTAACGTGTTTATATTATATGTACAACTGTTAAACGTAAATGTCAAACTATCTCTCAGTCTATCTATCAAGATATTCAAAAATCTCTTCTAGTTGAATTACAGGCTTGGTGCTCTTGCAGTAACATGTACACTGTCTATTATATATATATATCCATAACTGTCTCTCTTTATATATACCCTGTTTATGTCTCCAATATGCTATCTCCATAAACATGAACATCCTAAGACAATATGAACACTCACAATGAATATATATAATATCTAACATCTCACAACATGATCACACAACATGAACCTCTAAGACACTACTAAGACTCTTACAACATGAACAATATATATAAGTCGTCGTCTAAATAAGATCAACGAAACATACTCACATATTTGGTACTCAAAAATAACACTCATATAATATAATATATATTAGATATTTTCACCTAGTTTTAAATTACAGGGTGACCCAAAAAACAAGACCCACAATTTATTTTATAAAACTGTTAATTTTATTTTTTTTATTTCTGTCAGAATATAATAGTTAACTTCTGTGCACAACATATTGGAAAAATATTTTCCCCAACATGTTATGGTCAATCAAGGGAAAACGTTTTGTATGAAAACCTACATTTTAGTGCAAGTCAAATTTTGGAGAAAGTTTCAATGTCAGTATGTGCCATCAAAAATCAGGACTTTGACTGGGTTCAGAAATTCAAAATGTTTGCAGTTGTGCATAATCGAAATTCTAAAGCTCTAAGATGCACTTATTCAAGTAGGAGCGAGTACTAGGAATATTGATGTTGTAGGGAACTCAGGGGCGACATGTACAAGTTTGTACATTTTCCTCTTTTTTATAAATTAAATATAGCCAACTTAATGCACATTTATGCTCTAAAATTCATAATTGTCGGTTAATTAGTTTCTATGTTTATTTGACACAAATATACACACAATGGACTGTATATAAAGCTTTGTACAATCATTTTTATAAATAAATATTTATTATTCACAGACATGTTTCATGATCACTAACAATCATCAGTGTAGCTACATATAACTGCATCTGTGGACAGAAATGCAACTCACAAAAATTGGGTTAGTAAGTGAGATGGAACTTCTCAGAATCAAATTTCCACTGACAAGAAGTTCAGAAGATGGTGCATGCTTGACGACACAATAAACAATGCATTACATAAAGAATTGCATAGAAACAACAATTCATCACTCTTTGATCCGAATCAACAATATTTTCTCGTTTGTTTGCTTCATTGTGAGTTTCTGCTATTGTTTCGGGAAAAAAGTTTCAGTTGCTTTAACCAACACATTTCAGGTGAAAACATTATGTACTTACGTGTCATATCGAAATTTGTATAAATTCCAAAAATTATGCAAAATAGTCCAGTAGAATAAAGATAGAATTTCTCGAATTATCGAGTTTTATTGTATCTTTTAATGTGGAAAAGTTGTGCAACCAATTCAGTATAACAAACAATGCAGATAAACCTTGACTTCAATTGAGAAATTATGGATCCACTTTAAACCAACACATTTAAGAATGTAATTGCGGATGAATTTGTTTTGTTAAAGATACATCTAGTACATCTTCTATTGGATCATTTTTCATAATTAAAAAAAAAATTATACTAATTTTGCTATGACACGTAAGTACATAATAATGTTTTAACCTGAAATGCGTTGGTTTAAGAAATCACTGATATAAATTAGCACCAATTTTCATTCTAATTGTACTCTATATTTTATTTATAAACATAATAAATCTCAGAAAATGTGCGATCTGTCATAACGGGAGAGAATTTTTGCAATATTGTTTAATCAGAAACTTTTTATATAAATGTACTACCCGTTTAATAATTCGAAATATGGACCTCAGCAACTCCAATCTGTAATTCATTGAAATCTTTGGAATTGTGAAGAAAGGAAAAAATTATTGAAAGTTAATTTTTAAAACATTTTCATTAATAAAACTTAAGTTTTAATGTTCATTGTTTTACAAATCTTTATGCAAATATATTTATTCATTTTTAAGATTTGGAAAAAAAAAAAAAAATTGTAATTAAACGTGCTGTTATTTATTATTAGTTTATTAATTTATAACGGTTTCAGTAAAAAAAGAAAATGATCTTGATCAATGAGTAAGAAAAAAACAAACAAATAATGGTCCTTATTTTATTAGAGAAAGCAAAATAACCTACTGACTCCATTCCAAGAAAGGATACTTATACAGTATAAGGATCACGCTATCATCAGAATCATCTGGGTTATTTACAGGAAACTCTAAAAGTACCAAAAAAAAGTTTTGTGTTTTTTTTGCGTGCAAATACTGGCCTATTTTTTCAATAAAAAATATATTTCTGTCAGTACAGAGCTAATTCAATGAAATATTAATTAAAAAATGAAAACAATTTCAATGAAAAATTGATTAAAAAATCAAAACAATATTAAAATTCGAACCAAGAAAAAAAAATACTCATTGTAAGGTAAGTTTCATGAATAAATATTTATTTTTTGAATAATAAACAACTGACAGTAAACAAAAATTTTATTTGAGTTTTTATACATAATTTTTTTTTCAAATCAAAATTTAGATTTCTTTAAAAAATAAACCAATGATAGCAAACAAATGTTTTCTTTATTATGATTTTTTTGTATTAGGGTTAAGGCGCTCAGTGTTTCAGCACTTTCCAACATTTTCCGTAAACCATCCAGATGATTCTGACGATAGCACGGTTTTTATACTACATAAGTACCAAACAAAAAATAAATAAATAAACAAAACAAAAAACAAGCATTTTAACAAATAAATTACAATAAAAAATATTAACATCACAATTGTTATTTGATCAACAAATATTAAGTAGATATTGAAATTATTTACAGAAATTTTATAAGACTGTTCAACAAAAAAAAGGTGTCTGTGAAATTAAATCTGCCCCAATTAAATTCCCCCCACCTATCACCTGTATAATAATATGCACATACTTTCAGTTGCACATAAGTTATCACATTCCACAGCCATTTAATAAAAAATTATAGGTATTGATTCAGAACCTAACCCAAATTAACGTTGACATCTTCTGGCAGCTTACAGTAATTTGCCATAAAAGTTTTTGTTTTTTTTCTAAGGAGTCACCACTTATCAAGGCTTAAAGGCCACTTCAGGATAAGATTAATGATCCTCCACACTCCCAGGATTTATCTTCTCTCTGAGAAGAGATTAGCTTATTGCTAATCACCTGAAGTGCCTCTACTGGGAATTTCTGATGTATACCGCCGCATTCATCTCCTGTGCTGGCTCTTCAAAAGTTTATCATGTGTCTAACCTCCTTCTATATATAATATAAAGATAATCCGAATGATGTGGATGGGTGATTTTTAATTTTTTTATATGATGATATTAAAAAGAACATTCTGGAATCCCTTTCTGCAGAATTTCAGAAAAAATATGAAAAGAACACAATGGAATAGAAAGTCAGTTACTGGAAAAACATTCAATGGAAACTGATCAATTGCAAGCGGGAAGCTGCAACACACATACTAAGATGGGCAAACATTAAAGGTCACGGCCAAAGCAGAATATGAGAAAAAATTCTATACAGGTATTAAAAATGATTTCATGTTGTTGTTTTACTTATATATTATTAAATGAAGATTCATTTCAATTTAAAATCCAGTTAGTATTACACATGTAAACTTCAGAAAACATGCTTGAAATGTGTCAATATTATCTGAATAAGGGAAACCACATGACACCAGGTCAAATTTGGTCGCCATCTTCTTTTGATTTGCTTATTCATATAATACTGACACATTTCAAGCGTGTTTTTCTCAAGTTACATGCATAATACTAAATGTATTTTAACTCAAAATGATTTCTCATTTAATATGTAATAAAAACAGCATAAAACCGTTTTTAAATGTCTATAAAAAAGTTTTTTTGCATTCTGTTCTAGTTGCAATCTTTAGCACCTACCCTAAAATCTACTGCATTGACCTCGTGCTATTCCTTGGCAGAGTATGTGTGTCCAGTTTGAGAGAGATCAGCCTATACTAATAGATTAGACTCAGCGTTGATCAACACCTGTCGCTTGATCACTGATTGTCTGAAGCCTATTAACCTAAACAATCTGCACATCCTCGTTGATATAGATGCGAAGTTGCGATTCATGCAGAGGTTACAAAAGCTACCAAGTGATAAATGCCATCTCCTTCATGGATTTGTATTTCCAGCCGAACAACTGAATTTAAGAAGCTTCCTTAACCATGTTAAGCTTCTAGCAATATCTCTGGAAGAAAGGAGGCTACATCTGTGGGTCAGAGGAATAAAGAATGGCCCCCTTCTTTTGACAAAGTTGTTATGGCCAGATGGGGTTACAAAATGGGGTTTGCGAATGTAGAGAGGAGGACCACATGATGCATCACTGCCTCGTATGCATTCTACTGCCCAACTAGTGCAGCTTAAAAGATCTCGCAGAATAAAATAATAATGTAAAGAACTGCATAAAATGTGAGGAAACTGTCATCTGGCCACATGATACACAAAGTAATAAATACAAACAGTAATGATCAATTCGTATAACAAAAAAAACACCTCATCTGAACTACTATAATCATTAGGGCTCTTGTTTTGATTCTCAGGTATATATCCATTAATATCTTATATGTTTTTATGTAGAGTAATGTGATCCTCGGTTGATCAATTATGTCTGTGCCGGATATTTACTTGAGAGTAAAAACAATGAAAAGAATCTGCTGTTGTCATAGCCCTAATAATCATCAGTGAATGTGAAGATGCCTGTGTAATGGGGAGTTTATGATGAAGCAAGGGTTGCACAATCACTTTCACCAGCAAACCTCAGATCTTCACTTTGCTCCAATTGAAATGAATGGTTATTCTTTTGAGGAATCTCCTACTGTGAAAAGTTTATGGAACTGACCTTCACTTCAGACTTAAAATGGAGGACTTACATCAAATCTGTTTCTAAGATAGCTGGAAAATTGTTTAGATCATTCTATTTCTTCAGAAAGTATCTCATACCTGACATCATCTTTTACCTGCATAAAAGCCAAATAGGTCCTAAGATGGAGTACTGTTGTCACATCTAGAGAGGTACCGCTCAGAGCACGCTTTCCTGTTTTGGCGGATTATAAAAACGACTTGGAAATCTAGTGAGAGTGAATGGAGTGTCCTCTTTTCTTCCCTATAGCTGCTTTCTTACAGAAGAGATGTTGCTAGTTTCTCTCCGCTTTATTGTTATTTTTATGGTAGATGCTCAATTATAATCTATGGTCCCTCTCTGCAGAAAATTCACAACAAAAACTTGTCGAGCTACAACCACAGTAAATAATTTCTTTGCCCTCTGTGCACCTAAAATTAAAAAAAGCTTCTATGAGCAGAGTTTCTTTCCTAAAATTACCCATGTATCTGAAATACAGTACCACAGACCTGTTTCCCAGCTGATTACAATATAGTCATTTTAAGTCCAATGTAAACATTTTTTTTTAGCTATCCTCTTAAATAATCAAATTCTTACTTCTAACAATCATTTCTAATTATCACAGTCCACCAAACAAATTAATCCTTATCCTCGAATGACCCTTAAGCCTTGATAAGTTGTGACTCTTAAGTAAAAAAAAAAAAAAAAATTTGATTCAATATTGTTTAAATCCAGTAACAGAGAAAAGTCCAAGATGACTAAAAGAAATGCTGGAATAATCTCATAGTTTTCCTTTTAGATTAGTTGCACTATTCATAGTTTAAGAATCTCATCTATTTCACAGTCTTGAATACTTCATATTTTGAAGAGTTCTATTAAAGGGAGGTAAGCAGTGCTGTATTTTATACCACAATGTCCATTGAATTTACGGGATTTAAAAAATCAACTCTTTCATTTTTATAGAGAAAATCTGCAGTAAAATACTGACCATTTTGAGAAAACAATTCTTAGTGAAAAGAATGAAACGTTTGATTTTTATTATTAAAAAAAAAATGGTATACCAAAACATATTCACTTAAAATTTAATCTATTATTAGTCTATGTCGATATTTTGGTAATGATGCATAACATGGACTGTTGTGCTATTTTTTAAATAAGATTTTCAAGTCAATTTTTACTGTATTATTGTTTATTAAATTGTTAGGTGAAAATACAGAATAGTTACAAAATGCATTTCTAAATAATAGCATCATTATTTCAGCACAGTCCATATTCAGCATAAGTACCAATATTTTTTTAAATATTCTTAATTGGTCATTTGAGTTTTTATTTATTAAAATGAATATTATTATAATAATGGCTTTGCAACAAAAAGTAAAAACACGAAAATATTCTTAACATTTTTTCCCCCTCCCAATCTTACTCATATCCTCATTTGTTCTACTTTTTCGTTTCATGCCTTTGTTTTGACCCCAGACAAAGTTGTCAAGTCTCAACTGGTAAATTCTAAACCTTACATACTTTAACGCATGTTAATGTATATGAACTGAACCAGGCTATGGATGCACTTTTCAAAATTATTATAACGATGGTGAATCGTTAACATTTGTTATAGATTGTTAATTTGAAGAAATTGAAATTATCAAGTTTTTTTTTTTTACTTCAATCTCTTCATATAACATTCTAACATGTACGACACCACATTTCCAAACACTTGATAATTGGTTTTGTTTTTTTTACATCACTATTGGATGGCGTATCCTCCAAAGAAAGAGGGAAGCTGATAACTTTGCAAGGATAATTTAGATTATTTAGATTATTCAAACAACTGTTCTCCATCTTGAAGTGTCATTTTTTCAATGTTTTAGCCGATTTAAACTTTGACTTTCCTCAGTTGTCTCTTGTCAAACTTGGAAATTTTTCTGTCAAACTCAGGAACCTATACGGAATTTCAAACAGAACCTTTTATTTAATCCACAGGAGTAGCATGCTTTCATTCAGACCTATGGGTTAACAGATAAATTACTAGGTTAAATTCAGTTCTAAGTGACACTCTTCTGGAGATTAAAGGTTCAATCCTCAGTGCAAGCGATACTTAAAATACAATTGCGAATTACTTCAGACTTCTACTCGGTTATGGCTGACGTAACAAGAGCATGTTACCCCCGTGGATTAAATAAAGGCTTCCATTTAAAATTTCATGAAAATTCCTGAATACGACAGAAAGATTTTTAAGTTGAACAGAAGGATTCCTAAGTTTGACAAAAAGATTCCAGAGTTCAACAATATATACTTGAAGTAGGTTGGAGGTTGCATTGGGTGAAATATCAAGAAAATAACACTCAAGATGATGACAGTAGTCTGAAGAATTCAAATAATATAAATTATCAATCCTTCTCTCAAAAATTCAGAAACATAATTTACAAGAATATTTGCTTTCTATTTGTTTAGTGGATATGGTTCACTTGTTGGGGAGGGTACTATTTAGTAGATGCTTATGCATAGACTATGAAAATTCATTCATTAGCAGTTTACAAATGAAACAGTGTGGAATAGCAGAGGTTTTTGAGAAACCAGTAAACTTACTGTAAGAGTTTGTGAATTTAATAGATGAAAACTGGATCTATTTAATATATAATTTTCTTTATTTTTAGAAATATTGCATCACAAATTAAATATTTCTCATTTCTTTTAGCGAGACTGTGAATTAACTCCACCAAAAATTATCAAAGATGAAATTATCAAAGATGATTTTATTGGCATAAAAATTATCAAAGATCATTTTATTGGCATTAAAAATTATGGATATAAACTAGTTTTGTCACTTACTAAATATAACTGATTTATTCTGTATAAGAGAATATTTATCTCCCTTGAAATAAAAACGCTTTTTTTTGGTTAATATTTTACAGTAATTTCAATTCGTTTCAAAGCTAAAATAATTTATTTACCTTTCAGTCTACAACTTAGATGGATCGCTTGTATGGAAATTTTAATTTTAAAGAATAAAAATAATTCAATAATAAATTAGTCTGAGGTTTTTGAAAAAAAATTTGGTAGCATTATTTGTCAGAAAAGGGGGAAATTTTCCTAAAGGTAGTTGTTTATAATATACAGTAAAATACATTTCAGAATTATTTATTTAAAATAGACAGTAAAATACGTTTCAGAATTATTTCGAAGCAACTTATCTTTACTTAAAATGATATATTTTAGCAGTATAAAAGAGGATAAATAAACAAGTACATTGTATAAGTTCATCATAACAAGTTGATGGTGCATGTGAAATAGTGAATAAAAGCTGTTCACATTTGAAAAATCCAAAATGAAATTCTGAAACTTCAAAAATTCAAGGGAGATAAGTATAAAATCACAACTAATCCAACTTCACCTCTAACTATTTAAATAAATAATAATAATAATAATAATAATAACAATAATAATAATAACAACAACAAAAAATAAAAAAAGAATCAATCCTCACTTCAACCATCTTTATTCGAAAAAAAAAAAAAAAAAAAAAAAAAAAAAAAAAATTGCGAGTTAGTTATCTCCCTTGGTAAATTATTACAATATTTATTTCTCTGGCAATCTCTCAAATTTCATGACTCCATATTGGATTTTTTTTAATGTGACCAGTTTTAATTCACTTTTTCTACCAGTCAACTATTTAATTTGTTTTTACTAAAACACGATTTTCAGGAAAAAAGTTATTTGGGAGAAATCCGAAACCTATTTTACTGTAAACAATAAGTAATCACTGTGAGAATTATTTTTAAAATTAATAGACTCAAATATCACCATTTTTTTTATAACAAAGCAAATTTATTGGAATTATTAATAAAAGACTTTTTTTAAATGGTGTAAGGTGGATTTTTCATCAATATTTTATCATTAAAATTGACATTTAAAAAAAAAAAGGAAAAAAAGTTTCTGAAATAAAGTATTTTCATTTTTTTTATAACAAATTTTGCTTTTACATTTTTAAAAAGATGTTTGTATAAGTATTTTTAAATGAGAGATGTTTAAAACTATCAAAAAAAGTAGAAAAAAGATAAATTAACAAAAAATGCTTATACATTTTTTTTTTTAAATGAAAACACCTCATTTTTGAAAAATTTTTTAAAATATATTTAAAGATTTTTTTTTACATTTAGAATTAAATTGTATCTTTTTTCTAAAACAGAAAATATTTAAATATATCAAAAAATAAATTTGCAAATAAAAAATTTTTTTAAATAAATAATTTCAAAATAAATTTTTTTTAAATTCAAGGAAATTATTGAAATGAAACAAAAAAAAAAAAAAGAAATTTGGTGCAGTTCCAGAATTGAATCTAAAATCTTTAGGATGTACATACCCGTCACAGAATGAAAATATATTCCAAAGTCATATAAATTGATCAAGTAGTTTTTTTTTATGTATAAAAATCTTTTTCCTTTTATGATTTTTATCGATTTATACTATACTATATAGACACTACAAGGCTGATTTTAAAATCTTGGTAGTTCAAATTGAATTGTCTCCTTTTTATTAAACAGTGAATGAAAACACTATGTTTCACTTCCTCATAAAATTTGATTTTCTTACTTAAAAATAAAACTACTGGATCAACTGACATGATATTTTGGAATATGACATTTTCATTCCATGAAGGGTACATATATCAAAGATTTTTTATTGTTTGTTAAGATACAGTCCACAGATCGTTTTTTTTTTTTTTAATATATAGTTTTAAGCAAAAACAACAGTACTAACTTAATTGTCATGTCGAAAATAGTAATGTATACAAAAATTATGAAAATTTATTGAGTAGAACAAAAAGCGTAATATGTGGCCACAGCTGAGATTGAACTGACTACATGAATTTGTAGTGGAATTCAAATCTTGTCCATAATTGAATACTTGATGTTTCACCAGCGCTATCAAGGGTATTTTTTATTTTTATCGTGATGCCATCTCTAGATGGGTTGCCTATCACAGCTTAAAAGAGGCCCACCGAGAAGGATAAACTGCGCCAGTTCCCCAACCTTGCGGTACATACAGCGCCTCACCTTGAGTAGAACAACTGCTATTGTGTTTTAGTAAAAAAAAAAAAGTTTATCATCATAAGGTTAAAAGAAAATGTCAGCCATTATAGTGGCGAAAAGGGAGATAAGTATGTATTCACAATCTTCAAAGTGTTTACATCTAGGGAAAATACAATTTCCCCCAATTTTCTGTAAAAATTACTTTTAACTAGAAATAATTTTCTACTAAATTTTTGGCTATATTACTATTTTCGACATGACAATTAAGTACTGTTGTTTTTGCTTAAAACGACATTTAAAACAAAAAATAAATCAATTTGTCGACTGTATCTTAACAAGCTGCCGATTTTTCTGTATTTTTTGTTTTTAATTATGTTGACTTCTGGAAAGAACCAAAAATTTAAATCATGGAAAAGGCAATAGAGGAAAAAAGAAGGTGGGAGGGTTGGAGAAGATATAAGTTAGAAAACAGATTTAATATATCCGTTAATTAAAAGGTATTTGTTCATTAAATAGCGGAATTGTAAATGATAATCAATTGATTTCTTTTTTCTTTCACTTTGGACAACAAGGGTTATCGACCATGAGGACGACATCAATTCCATAATGTTCAACTAATTCCATGAGAAAGACACGATCACCGATCGGGTCCAGCCCCATCAGCTTCATGTGATCGGAAGTCAGCTGCCGGTCCTGGGATGATGATACATCCAATAAAGTCTGAAACAGTCGGTTATTTTGCTCTGCAAAAAATCTGAAAAAGAAGAAAAGAAAATTTTTAAATGATGAAAATCTATGAATTATTGATGGGTATGAAATGTAATATTTCTTTAAGAACAAACAAAATTAACTTGTTTTTTAAAGTGGCCAGTTGTTGTGAAGGAGAATATTTTTCTGTCTGACAAACAAAGGTATAAAAATAGCACAAGTATTGCTGACGATAATTAGTCAGTTTATGGATAATTTAAAAATTATCAATTATGTTTTTTATCTTTTGTTAAATTTTTCTGCACAGAATCTTAAAAATGGAAAATTTCAGTTCAGATCATATAATTTGGTTTTGTTTAACAGCATATCAACTCTTTTTGCATTATTTAATGCCTCATTCAGTCATTTTAGTAAAAAGTTTTTACACTTCAAGTGCTTTATTATCTTCAAATATTTATTCATGGTATTTGGTTTTGTTGCTTTGTCTCACAGCATATCAACCCTTTTTGGGGTGGTTTTATGCCGAATCCAATAATTTTGGAAAAAGTTTTTATGCTTCAAGTCCAGTTCTTCTTCATTGTTGTAACGAAAAGTCAAAATATTGAATTTCAAGTGTAACCAATGCTATCTAATGAATTGTCATGTCACAGTTATGAACATATTCAAAAATTATGAAAAACGATATGGTATAAAATTAATTATTAATGAAATAATTTTCAAAGACAATTAGCGAAAACAAATTTTTTCAAAAAAAGAAACCGGAGAGTTCTAATTGTAACAAAAAGGGAGGTAAATATTTTCTGAAAAATGAAAATCTTTGCCAATTTAGCAAGACTTAATTTTTGCCAATTGTCTTTGAAAACTGTCTTCATTAATAATTAATTTTTGACATTATTGTTTTTCATAATTTTGGATATTTTCATTACTAAGACATAGTAAATACTACTGGTTTCACTTGAAACTCAATATTTCAATTTCCGATTTTCACTACAATAACAAAGAAGAACCTCAAATTTTTTATATCTTCAAATATTTATTTATCATGTTTGGTCTGGTTATTTTGTAGAGGAAAAAATTGTTTTTTTTTTTTTTTTGCAAAACATGATTGAGCTTTGCAGAAAGGAAAAACAATAGTGTCAATATTTGGTGCATTTCAGGTCAGTAAACCAGTATCTTCACACAGCCTGATCTGGTAGTACCATCATAAGATTTGTTGAACAAGAAAATCGATGAATTGATGAGTATCGTTTTAAAACAAAACAAAAAAAAAAATTAGAATGCTTGTCCAGAATTTCCCCTATATTAAAAAACAAAAAGAAAAATCCATATGATTGTCCTTGTGCACCAAAAATCATATAAATTGATCAAGTAGTAGTATTTTTTTATAAAGAAAATTATTTTTAAGAGAAGTTAAGGTATTTTTTTCTAATGTCCTCATGTTAAAAATGGTTTACTAAAATCTTGCAAGAATTATTTGTAATTATTTCCCTTATTTTCAAAATGACGTCACAAGATTGTTGATTGCTTGGCCATAAAATTTGATTTTTTTATTTAAATACTAGCTAAAGCACCCAGCGTTGCTAGGTTGTGTTTGATATTTTTTAATTTTCTGTCCTCATAATTATCGTATTGATTAAACGAAACATTAAATCATAATCGTTTATTTTTCCACATCCCCATGAGGTAGGAGCAGTAGGTGTGTTTTATTTTATAAAAGTCTCGCCAGCAGCCCTAATCCTCTTTTCTAGTTTAATCTTTTCTCTTTCAACCCTCCTCATTTCCAAATATGATGTAAGAATTGCAATGATTATTTTATATCTTATTTCATATCTGAAAACTGCTAAATCTCCTTTTGTTTTAACTATTTAATATACAATATACATAATAGATGACATTAGTAATCTATCCTGTTAATGAAATAATTAAAATTTAGTTTCAAACAGTGCATATCTGAACACCAGTAAATCTATCTGTATCATTAATTTTGAAGAACTTCTACGTAAACAACATTTTGGATGTGAACTCTAACAGGTGCGTAAATGTAGACTTTTTAAGGATTTCCAATGCGTGAGCAACCAGCATAAAACTGGCCATGAGAAAAGCAACATGTCTGAAGATTAAGTCCATCAACTTTTAGGCTTTGTCTTTGAACTTTATTTACAGACATTGCAAAACTAATTTTTATTGGGAATTGTAAACGCTTGAAACTGAAATGGCATGTCAGAAGGAATAAGGGGAATCCGAGGAATTAACAGTTTCATGTTTAAAATTTCCAGTTATTATAATGGCTTCCAGATTATTAGTTTTCAAAGATTTTATTGCTAACCGTGTGCCATTACACAGTCTAGGTGGATCAAGATTTCTTGGTAATATAAATGGAGCTCCTTCCTTCAATATCAGGTTATGATGTGGCATTCCAGGCGGTTGTAGTAAATTCTACAGAAAATTCTACTGCCTGATCTTCATCAATAACACAATCAATGGATTGATAACTCTTGCGAAAGATTATTATTAATCATATCAACAGCATCATTTCTAGGGGCCACGATTGCTCTTTCACAAAGCCATCCAACATTGTGGAAATTTTTAGCAATATCTGGGAAAAACTACCATTTGGCCACATGGTGATTTGTGCAATTGAAGATCTCTATTCAATGTTATTGAACCAGCGCCAATGAAAAGGAGGTGATTTGAGAAAAGTGCTGTAGACTGATCAAATAAATGTGTCCTCATAATAATATTCTCCAAACTGAAAAACAAAAACATAGTTACCACACTGTATTGCAGAAGTGCCAAATTTTCATACCATATTTTAAATGGAAAGAAAGATATTTGTAGTCAGTGAAAGATATTTCTTGTCAGTAAACTCGAAAACTTGTAAAAGTCGACATTTCAAATGTAAACTGTGAGTTGTAGTAAAAAATACCGAAAAATTTGTATTTTAGTCAGAGAACAATTATTTAAAAAATGCCATTGAAATTAATATTTGTTTTCTCAAAATTTAATAATTATTTATATTTTATTAGTTATGAAAATGTCTATTTTGTATTAAAATAAACCTCTATTTTGTGTTGTCATAATTTTCTTAAAAATATTTGCATTCAGTAAATGTGTAAGGAAAACGTTCTAAAAAACAACACACACATTCGAAAACTTTAGAATTTTGGTTAGAAATTTAATATTTATTTAATCGATGAATAACTAAAACAGAAAAGATATATAGGGATGTCTTTGTCTTATTTCTTTACAAGAAAGAAAAGTAAAAATTATTTATAGAAAAAAAAGAGAGAGGTTATTTAAAGTAAAGAAAAAAGTTTTTCGAGAAAAGAAAATTATCTAAAGGGATCGGGAATGATAATTTAATTTAAAAAAAAAATAACATTATTAAAGTTAAGCTAGACTATAAAAATTTATAATTTCTGAATCTATTTATGTATTACTTGGGAAAAAAAGAAGAAAAGGAACATGATATTAGCCCAAATAAGCTTTTCTATCACAATTGTACTTAGAATTTGTCCTGTCATGGAAGAGATACTTGAGAAAAGTATAAATTTTTTTCATTGAATTTTGTCTTCCTTCATGAGGGATTTCTGGCAAAAAAATAATTGTCAAAAAATATTTATCGTCTTAAAAATCTGTAAGAAATGAAAAAGAAAAGTTTTATTTTCCATGCTTGTAAGTAAATATTTTGATTGCACTTCTCGAATAATATGTTTAAATATATTTAAAATCGTGCAGATAGCCACATTTATTAATGTAAAGACATGATGGCAAATGATGACTTGGTGCCATCAGCTAGAATTGAAACCAAAACATTTAGTGTTCTAATCACGCTCTCTACCGATTTTGTTATCGAGAGAAACATGATAAAGTTGAAATATTAAAAGACTTGAACAAATGAATTTTACGTGAATATGCACAGAAAAAAGTTAACAGTTTGCATTTCAACTTGCCGATATGTGTCTACGCGTTATTCATCAACACAAACAAAGGTTGTACTCATTATAAACCGTCCTTGGTGTATAATTACTACTTCCTGTTAATTTCAGTGTTATGTGATCAGTAGTTTAATAGTTTATCTGTTAAATATTTACACACACACACATACATCTACTGTTTTATTTATATAGATAAAGATAATAAAACATATAAATTTTTCTTTATTTTTATTTGAAGGAATTCTGGACAAGTATCCAAATTGATTTTAAACAGACCAATTATTGTAAAGGCAACTATTTTTCTAACTTTGTTTTAAACTTTGTGTCAATGTCTGGTAATAAAAAAAGTTTTTTTTTTAAACAGTGAAAATTGAAATGTGGCTACATCTCTAATGAACGTAATGAAATGTAAAACTTACGTCGTAAACAATTCCTCTTCATCTATTGTTTCATTGTGTTCTTCCATAGAAAATAAATTAGCAGATCTAAAATGAAAAAAAAGGAAATTTGAAGATTAAAAAATATAAATATAAAATTGAAAATCCCATTAAGGATATTTTTTTTTATAAAAGATTGACAGTTTTTATCAAAATTATGACACTTTATCAAAGGTGGTGATCTAAAAATACAGTTTTTTACTATCTTAGGTAAAGATGGTGAGAAAGATGGAGAGAAAGAGACAAAGAGAGAGAGAAAGTGAGAGAAAAACAGAGAGGGGAAGGTAGAGGGAGAGAGGAAGAAAGAGAAAGAGAAAAAGAGAAAGAGAAATCAGATTAAAAATGTCATGAAAAAACACCATTAAGAATTGGATTCTACATCTTCCATTTTCTACTGATGATGAAGCAAAATTAATATACACTTCTTCAAGCTCTGCTGAGGGTCAAGAAAATCAAAGTAAAACTGCATCTTTTTCAAGTTTGTTTGATAAATTAACTTCAAATAAGCCTACAGTAACACATCCAAACTTAGAGCAGGTAGAGGCTGAGTTAAAACTGGAGACTGCAGCTGCAATTACAATAAAAATACAAAACGCACAATCTAAACTCAAAACAAGTAAATCCCTTATTCATAAATTCACAAAAGAACTTGGTCATTATGTAACTTTACTCACAAGAGGTAATGATCCATTTCAGCGATGGAAAAAGACACAAGAGACCTTAAGTAAGTAAGTAAACTGGCTTCAAAATATTTAAGTGCGCCACCTTCATCCATGGAGAGTTAGAGGTTTTTTAGTACGGATGGTACTCTGTATGGACATACAAGGAACAGGCTATGTCCTAAGAATGGAGAAACTTCAACTACATTACAACAAGAGTAATCAAATCTAAATACTGATGAGACTATGAGAGCAAAGGAGGCAGGCAGCAAGAATAGAAGCGGAAGTAGGGCTTCATTTTAGAAATCATTCAATGCATGCAACACATAAAATGGACATTGAATTTATGAATGTAATGAATATGAATACATCCTGGTTCCTCCTCACAAGAATATGATTGGCTAGCGTAAGTAATGAATATGGATGGGTAGAGCAGCCTGGGACAAACATTGAAGGCCTAAGTTCAAGCAAATTACCAGATACGAACTCAAACAATTGTTCATTAAGGCGACTTACTAGATTGTATTACTCAATTACTGTAGCCAAGATCACTCAGCTACTTTAAACAAATATATTCCTTTTCTGAACTTATCATTATAAAAAAAGAAAATTCTTTTTTATTTGCATCTAAAAGCATGTTTTTAAAACAGTTTATCTGTTTATTCTATATTTTTCATTTTTTCAAGATGCTTCTACTGATCATCACACTTTCAGTTTCATATTTGGCGAACGTGCACCTTTCCGGCTTAATAAATTTAAAAAACAACTGGAGAGTTCTATGAGCATTAACCAACCAATGTGACCTCAATAACACAACATGAGGATTGATTTTCTACTTATGAGGGGAAAAAAAAATAAGGACCAACAAAACTTAAGAACTCTTTCTCTGATGAAGGGTTTTAAATCTGAAATTAATTAGAAGAAAAAAAAAAAAGAAAATTCTTTTTTATTTGCATCTAAAAGCGTGTTTTCATAACAGTTTGTTTATTCTATATTTTCAGTTTATTATTATTACTAGCATAGGTGCCCAGCATTGCCCGGGTGTTTAGAGGTGTGTGTTGAACAAAAAAAAAACAGTGGTAGTAGGAAGGCAGGCTCAAACTCATACCGTGAAGGAGGAAAAGAAGGGGAAAAAAAAGTGATGTCTTTGCTGTTACGACCACCGCCAAACTGAAAGTGATGTAGGTTTAAATTAAGGCTAGACAATCGAAAAGAGGGGATGACTTTCGAAAATATCGGCAAAAAAAGCAACCTCTCCCTGTAGAAATGTGCCCAGTTGAGGGTGAAGGAATTTATGTTTTTAGCCAATTTTTCAGTATTTGTCAGCTGAAGGGTCGAGCTTCAAAATGATACTGATCTTGTGGAAATCCGTCACCTCTGTCGAAAGTCTTAGGCAGATATGATGATGATTGTAACGTCTTGTCAGACAAGTGCCACTCCCTCAGACACTTACAGTTAATGAGACAAAAAAATGACTTTTTTCTTAGTCCTACTGGTGAATTCACATGCTCAAGCAGGCATGACACTGAAGATAGTCATTGAGATCAATTATTACATGCTTCCAGCATTTCAAGCCTCCATACGTCACAACTTTTCCATCGCCACAGGACCATTTTTATAGACAAATGCCTGGGGGAGTATGTATACACAGATGATGTTACAGAGTCTTAGCTTTGTACAACAGCTAAGTCTCTCTCTCGGTTCAAAATGTTGAGATCCAGAAACAAGCAAGAGCAAGATAGTCAGCAACAAGTTAAACTGCAGACCAGCTTAATGCGGGTACTGTACTCCTGTTTTATGGTTTTTTAAATCAGAGATTTGCTTCTCCTAGAAAGGTTGCCTTCACCACGGCTTACGGGAGCCCTCTCCACCCCAACACACACGGTGCTAGTTGGCTGTTGACCCCGAAAAAGAGTTCATTTGCCCTTTGGAAGGTCTTGTTTTTAATCCTTCAGGGAGACTAGCCACCCTCCTCACCAAACAAGTCTGGTGGGGAAACCAGTTTAGTCGCCGGTGACCCGACCATGAGGCAGATATACAAACATACATACATACATACATACATTTATATATTGGTAGCTCAAATTTTCGACCCAAACCGATTAAAAAGCTTAACCTATCTCTGAATAGCCTTTATGTAAAATTTCAAATGTTTAGACCAGAAATTGTCTGAGTAATTTGGTAGAGACCGCAGAGGTCAGATTTTTTAAAACTTTGACCCCTATTATGACCCCCTTAACATTTATTGTTTTGGGCTCAAATCAAGTTATTAAGTTAGATCTATATCCAAGGAACCTATGTCTAAAATTTCAATTGTTTATACACAAAATTGGCGGATAGTTTGGTAGAGTTCTCAAAGGTCAAATTGTTGAATTTTGACCCCTTAACAGCAAAATTTCTGGCTTAAAACGGATTACAAAGATTTTCCAAAATTTCAATACCCTATATATTAAATGTCGAGTCTGTAGACTTAAAATTGGCAGAGTTATTGCGTAGGGAAATGGACACAAACACTTTCACAGATATATAGATTATTATTATTATAATTATTATTATTATGCTGCTGCTGCTGATGATAAGCATGAACAAACCAGTCACACTCGCACGCATTCATGCATCATAACTAAACATGCATCATGGTACATGTTTACAATATTATATTATCAGTGGATGCATGTTTTTTACATATTTGCACAAAAAACAATGAAATATAAACTTAAAGAAGAAAACATGCTTTCAAACTAACCTTTGGTTGTTAAGTTTTGTAAATTTGTCTCTGTCCGCTTCACTAACTTTGAGCAGTTCTTTTAGCACGGGTGAATTTGTAGTTACATTCTGATTATTTACATACACATCAAACAGGTGGGTTTTACTCTCAAAGATCTTTTCGGTTGTACCTGCGCAAGAAAGAAAAGACAACGCAAAATATATTAGTTTCATTTAGTGGTTTTGTTTTGCAACATATCAAGTTTATTCAATGCCAAATCTGGTCAAGTTTTATGTTCACAATTCTTTATATGTTCAAATATTTATTCATGATGTTTGGTTTGGTTGCTTTGTTTTATGGTGTATAATCCTTTTCAGATTATTTAATGCCAAATCCAGTAATTTTCGTAAAAGTATTTATGCTTTTATTGTATTTAAGCTGTTCAAAATAATTTTATTACACATCAAATATTTATTTGTAGTGTTCGGTTGTTTCGTTGGTTATTTAATGCAAATCTGGTCAATTCGGTAAAAGTTTTTATACTTTAAGTTCTTTATATCTTATATTTATAGATTTAATATTTACTCATGGTGTTTGGTTTGATTGTTTTGTACAAGGAAACAGTATTTAAGTTGCGAGGATGGTAACATTGTCAAAGGGAAATAACTCATTTCTATAAATGTTAAATTGTCTCCCTTACTTTAATAATATAACATTTATTTAATACTAGCATGGGTGCTTGGTGTTGCCCGGGTGTTTTGAGGTGTATGCTGAGCAAAAAAAAAAGGTCAATTTTTTTAATTTTGACCCCTATTATGACCCCTTAAAATTTATTATTTAGGGCTCAAATAAAGTTATTAAGTTAGATCCATGTCCAAGGAACCTGTATCTAAAATTTCAAGTGTTTAGACCCAAAATTGTCGGAGGAGTTTGGTAGAGTTCTCAAAGGTCAAATCGTTGAACTTTGACCCCATTAACTGCCAAATTTCTGTCGGAAAACCAATCACATCGATTTTCCCAAATCTCAGTACCCTGTATATCAAATTTCGAATCTGTTGGCTTAAAATTGACAGAGTTATTGTGTAGGGAAATGTACACAGACACGTTCACTTTTATATATATAATAGATAATTTTAATAGCAGTTATTGTGTCTTCATATGAGAATAATACAAAATGATATGCGAGCAGCATCTTGAGAGAGCAGCAGCAGACATCGATCACACAATTGCATTAACACAATTTTATTGCATTTAAAGGAATGCCTCAGGGGTTGATTCTTGGAATACTATTATTATTTGAGTTTGACATAATTTTATTGCATTTAAGTTGCTTGGCATAATTTTATTGTATTTAAGTTGCTTGAGATGATTTTAACTTGGCATAATTTTATTGTATTTAAGTTGCTTGACATAATTTTATTGTATTTCAGTTGCTCGGCATAATTTTATTGCATTTAAGTTGCTTGACATAATTTTATTGTTTTGTTAGATTCATTAAATGTGATTATGAAATAAAATGTAAACTTAAAATAAAACAAAAATTACTTATTTATACTTAAAATGCATTGAAATTCTAATAGGTAATAAAGATTGGAAGAAAGAACCTCCTCTTGCCCCTCCTCCAAAAAGACACAAGTTAACGACACACAGACTGAAAGCCTAGATGTACCATGTTCCATCCAGTTCATTCCACAAAAACACCCAACTTCACCCTTATCTTCAGACACCAATTCAAAAACATTAATCATCTTCCGTTATGTTTTCTTGCTCACTTGTATTATCATATACAGTGGGAGGTGATAGTGGCTAATTGTACAGATTAAAATCATTAGTGTGCCAAATTCAAATCCAATTCATTCATCAAAACCAACACTTGACCTTGCGTCTAACCTCCTGAGGAGAAGGTAAATAAAAATAATACAACAAAAACCGGATATACTTACAAGCAATGTATGAAACTTCTGTCTCTAATGCCTCAATATCAGCTATATTTATATAAAAATGTGGCGTCACTTCTTGACTCACAATACCTCTTATATCATGGTTACCAAGACAACACGCACAATAAACTGGAAAAAAAAATTAAAAATAAAACATTACATTAAATTGCGTTTTAAGATTAAAAAAATCATTACTAAGAATTTACTTCAATGTTAAGAAAGAAGAAACGTGTGGAGAACTGAGAAGTTGCAGATCAAATCCATAACTTTAGGAGTTTGATTTGGATGAATAGAATTGTTGTTACGTTTCTGAATGTTTTACATGAGGTTTAGTTTTTTTGGATTGTTTGGATTCTTCAGACTACTGTTCTCATCTTGAGTGTCATTTTCACAACATTTCAGTCAATGTAAACTCCGACCTTCTTCAGATGTAACTCGGGAATGTTTCTGTCGAACTCAAAAATTTGGACAAATTTTGAACGGAAATCTTTATTTACTTCACGGAGGTCCTACGTAATTCACAATTGTAATTTTTGGTCACTTACACTGACAATTAATCAACTGAAAGATATAATCACAAATTACTTAGGACCTCTATCTAGTCATGGCTGACGGAACAAGAGCATGCTACCTCCACAAGTAAATAAACCGTTCCGTTCAAACTTCCATCCAAATTCCTGAGTCCAATGGACACATTCCTGAGTTTGACAAGATACATCTGAAGAAGGTCGGAGGTTACACCGACTGAAATGTTGTGGAAATGACACTAAAGATGAGAACAGTATTCCAAAGACTCCAAATTATACAAACAATTGTTGTTGTATATGTAAAATTTTGGATAGTCATATTATGATGTGGGTGGCCTTAGATCAGAAGTTGGGGGTTACTGGTCCAAAGTTCTAAGTCAGACAAGGGTGTGTTTCTACCAGTATTTAGCTTAATTTTCTGTTTTTGAACAATTATCATCAAGACTTCCAAGATGTAAGCATCACATGTCTGACAGTTTTTTTTGTTCTCACATAACATTCTACATTACTTGTTTTCAAACTGAATAAACGCTTTAAAATAAGCAAAAACACTAAAAATGTAAAAACTAAAAGGACTTATCTGCCTTTAATTTATTTGTTCTTTGTCCCTGTTCTTCTCACTAAACCTTTTTTTTTTTCTGCCCTTCATTTTAGTATTTCTTTCTTTTTTTATTGTGATTTTCAATTCCTTTTCAATTTTTCAAATTTGTATGAAAGAATGACAATTTAGAAGCTGGTTTTATTGTGAAAAATTCTGACTGAAGGACGCTTCTTCTCTAAAAGAATTGCAGCAGAAATATGTAGCCAATAATGTTTGTATAAATAAACATACTACGAATACATTCTATATACAACCAATAATCAGTATACAAGGGTCATTCCAAAAGTAATGCCTCTTATTTTTTAACTCAAAAAGTTGAAGAGCTACAAAAGATGGATATTGTACCATTAAAATGAGCAACTTTTTAGCTCCAGAATTGATTTTTCTACATAGTCACAACTACTCTCAATGCATTTTTGCCAGGAATTCAATGACACATCTCTGCTTCTGATGCACATCCAATGCAAAGGTTGCTTTCTTAGAATCTCACATCATCAATATCTGCAACAGAGAGATGAAACAGTCAGGTCATGAATGCATAAGTTCAGTCATCATAACAAAGTAATTTGCAATCCTCTTTGATTCACTTGGGCAGAATAAAAAAATAGGAGTGATTTCTTTTGGAATGCTGCACAGAACTAATTTCGCAACTGTGTTTCCTTTAAAATAATTTATGCAGTCAATATGACACTATTGATGTCATGAATGCATGCAGCGAGGTGCATATTCGGTGAGAGAGAGTGGTTGACCGGATGGAATAGAGGAAGAGAGGGCAGAAGAGTGGGTATTGATGTCTGATTGGGACAAAACAGAAATGTCTATGGGATTTTGTCAGAAAGAGAAAAAAACAAATAATAATTGTTTTTATCTCATTGTCGTTATATATCTGTTAACATGAAAGGTTGTCTTTAAAACCTCTGTTGAGAGGTATGAAGAGATCCAGATATCCTTAGCTAATCAGCTAAGGATATCTGGATCTCTTCATACCTTCATACGATTACTATTGATATAACGACAAATGAGGGTTAAGGGTAAGGGTCGCCGCCAAGCATTGTTCAACCTGGAAAGACTAATCACTCCTAATTTGATAAGTAAAAACCTCAGTACAAATTAATAGGATAAAAGGGAGAGAGAGAAGTGCTGAGTGGACAAGACAAAGGGTAAGCTCTAAGAGGAAGAAAGAAAGGGTGTTTGTAACAACTCTCTGAAGGAGAGGTGGGGAAAAAGGGGTTGGATTTAGAAAAAGGAATTCTAAAAAGAGTAGAGTCGTAGCCAGCAAACTGAACGGCTGGGATGGTCAAGCACTCCCGATTTGGGAGCCCTCAGGGCCTGATGTTATGATGTTAACTAGTCTGTGTTAATGGGAAATTTTGACTTTACTGGTCTGGTCTTACATCGTTTCACTGTTATAGTCAGTCACCTCAATTTAGACAGTAGCTGTTATGAAGTAATGAAATTAATAAATAGTTTGTTATTGTTATAAACTGGAGTTCTGTTTGTTTGTGGTGAGGATTCTTCATTTTGCAGCAAGCCGCAAGGACCAGCGGAGTGATTGATGTACCCGGAGACTACCTACACAGGGTAGGAGACGATTCGATTGAGAAGCAAAGCGCCCCACCATGAAAACATAGGCGGTGAAGACGATCAATGGGCCAACTTGTGACGGGACAATGTACGATCGAAGGAACACCTGTCATATCGGGTGGAATCCGACAAAGTTAAGGACACCCATTGTGGTTGGTGCAGTATCGGTCTCGTTATATCAATAGTAATCGTTACCATTTACATTTCATCAAAGTTTTATGACGAGTCCTCAAGAGTCAAAATTACTCCTGGCAAAAGTGCATTGAGAATGGGGGTGACTATATAGAAAATAAATTCTGGAGCACTAAAGGTCGCTTATTTTAATGGTATCACTCCTAGCTTCATAGCTCAATTTTTTTAGTTAAAAATAAATAGGAGGTTTTACTTTTGGAACAACCCTTGTATGATAAAGTGTGCTCTGAACATGTAGACAGCCATTGTCCAATCACTGTCAAAAGTGCATTGAATATGATGGTGATTATGTAGAAAAATAAATTCTGGAGCACAAAAAGTCACTCATTTTAATGATATCACTCCTATTTTTGTAGCTCTTCAATTTTTGGAGTAAAAAAAAAAATAGGAGGCTTTACTTTTGGAATGACTTATGTAAACACAATTTATTTTTCTTTACATATTCATTTGTGACCCATTTGTGCAAAAAAATATTAAATATAAATATTTTCTGTAAATATCGATCCAGAGCAAATTAGCCATCTTTAATCAGAGGAAGTAAGGCTCATAACGGAAACAATTGGATAAACAAAATGGCTACTTTGCTCAAAATCAAAACTTACGGTAACTTTAAATACTTATAACTTACATTAAATATGAATATTTTTTTTAATCAAATAGTAGTAGGTAAACCAAAATAATTTATGTTGCCAATAATGATTTTCATTTGAACAGATTGAGGAAGTGTATTCTTTATTTATATAACTAAAACCATAGATGTATGATGTGTGTGTTCGTGTGTAAATATTTTACTGATAAACTCTCTAACATAACAAGAAATAATAAGAAAATGTTTAATAATAAAGACTATAATCTTTATAACTATTTAAATATTCGTTGAAATCAAAAATACAATAGCATAAAACAAAAAACGAAATTTAGAAAATCCTATTCAAACAAAAAATTAAATCCTATTAAAAAACAGCAAATACTGTTTAAAAAAGAAAAAAGAATGAAGGTAAAAAGACTTCTGAAAAAGGTTCAAGTAGATACAAGAGTGGTTTCATATTTTTGGTGGTTTCTACTACAATATTTAATAGGTGGATTAATTAGAGTATATCCCAAATAATATTAATGACAGTATTGACCTATTATTTTGACTATTCGGATTACTGTTCTCATCTTGATGTTATTTTTACGTTTTAACCTATGCAACCTCAAATCTGCAGGTATCTCTTGATGAACTCTGGAATCTGCACAGAATTTTGAATGGAACTCTTTATTTAATCTACAGGAGTAGCATGTTCTTGTTCCATCAGTCATGATTGGGTAGAAGTCCTAAATAATTTGCAATCGTATTCTGAGTATCTGTGACATAACAGATAAAGTGCTTGATAAAATTCAGTAGTACGAGGGGTGTGCAATAAGTAATGCCTCTGACCCACTTCCAGTTGTCTGATCTAGCTGAAATTTTGCATGTGCAATGATTTATATCTCTACGCATTATGTGGCAAATTACAGCTCTAAACTAATTGTGGTTTCTGTTTTACAGGTGTCTGAACTGAGTCAGGTGTGAAATGGAGCCTGTTGAATGTCAAGCAGTGATCTGGTTTTTGTATTTGAAAGGACGCACATGACAGGAAACTTTTGATGAAATGAAAGAAACTTATGGTGATAATTCTCCATCATATGACCTTGTAAAACACTGGCATCGTGAATTCAAACATGGCCGGAAGTCTGTGGAAACAGCTCCTAGACCTGGTCGCCCCCCCCCCCTTATGCCATTGATGAGGCATTTGTCCGTCAAGTTGAGGTTGTCATTTTGGAAGATCGGCGCATTACTATTCGATGTCAAGATTAGTACAGGGTTTGTGGAAACTATCATTCATGACGATTTTCATATGCATAAGGTGTCTGCCAGATGGATTCCTAGGTTGCTCACACCATTCCAGAAGCGAGAACGTGTCGAGTTCTCGAGGATGAATTTGGAGTCGTGCCAAGAAAATGAGTCAAAGTTTTTCAAAAGACTGATTGCACAGGATGAAACCTGGGTCCATCACTATGATCCAGAGACCAAAGCCCAGTCAATGCAGTGGAAGCACTTGGACTCACCACCTCCAAAGAAGGCAAGGGTGCAACCCTCTGCTGGCAAGGTTATGCTCACAGTCTTCTGGAACCAGGACGGAGTAGTGATGACAAATTTCCTCGCAAAGGGTACCACAATTACAGGAGCCTATTATGCTTCACTTTGGAGGAAATTAAGGGAGGCTAACAAAATCAAGAGGCAGGGCAAGATCAGCAAAGGAACCCTCCTCCTGCCGGACAACGCTCCAGTCCACAACTCGCATGTTGCCAGATCAGAAGCACAGGCGTGTGGTTATGAAATCCTCTCCCCCCCTCCCTACTCTCCTGACCTTGCACCCTCTGACTTTCACCTCTTCCCAGCCATGAAGTTGTTTTTGAAAGGAAAGCGTTCCCCAGATGATGCAGCCTTGATTTCTGAAGTCACATCGTGGTTGGATGACCAACCTGGGGTGTTCTACAAAAACGGTCTCCAGAGCTGCATCAAACGATGGGAGAAATGCATAACTCTGGGTGGTTCCTATGTAGAGAAAGACTAATAACCGTGCCAGGTTTCGTTGCTCTACTGCTATGAGAAGTGGGTCAGAGGCATTACTTATTGCACGTCCCTCGTAAGTTACACTTTTCTAGAGGTTGAAGATTCAATCCTTAGTGTGGGCCATATTCAGAATAGAATTGCAAATTACTTAGGATTTTTAAAATCCGCCTTCCATATCATAGAGTGCATCTTCTAAAACAGAAACATAAAACGGAACACAAAAATCAGAATCTTGAAGACGTACATATGGTCAATTCTCCTTTATGGTTGCAAAGTTGTTTGGAAGCAGTGGAGATATGGTTTTTAAAGAGAATTCTATGAATCTCATAGACAGAAAGGAAGAAAAACGAAAAAGTCATGCATAAGACACGATACAGCCAATCACTACTCAATATCATCCACACCAGAGAGTTAAAGTTATTCAGCCATTTAATGCAGATGGATGGTTTGGAAAAAAACTTATGGTAGGCAAGTGAAAGGATAAAAGAGTAGAAAAAGACAATGAACAAAGGTCGCTAATAGTCTCAACAAGGTCACTGAAAACAACTATAGAGCTCATCTGAAAGACTGAATGCAGAGGAGACTGGAGAGTCATGATCATCGATGTTTGCAATAACGTGAAGAACTACATCTGTTTATCCAACAGGAGCTTCATTCAACACATCATACCATTATATATTATTATATATATATCATACCATTATATATTATTATATATATATCATATTATTATATATTATTATATATATATCATATTATTATTATATATTATTATATATATATATCATATTATTATATATATATCATATTATTATATATATATATCATATTATTATATATATATCATATTATTATATATATATCATATTATTATATATTATTATATATATATCATATTATTATATATTATTATATATATATCATATTATTATATATATATCATTATATTATAGGCAGTTGCATCGCATAGTTGTCTCCAATCTAGGCATTATAGCTTTGATAGAAAGGAGGTAGAACTGTCATTAAAGCACCACAAATCTACTGAACCATAACCATGTAAGATCACATGCATTCCCCACCCGACTGCCAACAAATGCTGATCCCAAGTTTCCATGGTATTCTTCTCCTTTGTCTTCTTTTGGCCGTGTCATCATCTCTCACATTGGCGACTGCTGAGGAGGAGGGGGGGGGGCACATGAGTTTACAAGTATATAAAAAAAATGAAACAAAACATAAAAAGCAGAAACTCCGCCACATTCTGCAAATATCAGTTGCATTCTGAGTGTGTAAACCATCGACTCTCTACACCACTAGTGTTCATCAATTTATAGCAACATCTCAATCTGCTCCAAGCTACAACTTATGGTTCACTATGTTAAACTCGCAACTGTCCTCAACTGAACACTGTTCTCAAATGTTGTCCGTAAACTGTTTCTAACTGTCGCAAAATGCATTGCCACTCCTAAAACTGCTCCTAAACATATTGACTTCTATTGTTCAGTCCTTTTGTTCCTGTTACTGCCACACCTTGATTAACAATCCTATCTTAGTTCCCTACTGTAAATATACTGACCTCTATGTCCAGTCTTTTGTCTCAGTTAATACCACACCTTGATGAACCATCCTCTTTTAGAACACCTTTGTGTGCCTTATTCAACCAGCTCTCCTACTGCCTATCTATTAACCTTACATCCTATACTTTTGTTCTGTTGATCAACTTATTTCCTTTTTTTGTTAGAATTTTTTCTCTTTTTTACTTCCTAACACTTTTTTCTTGGGGGTTGGGGGAAGTCTATAGTATCACAAAGTGGTAAACATGGACTTGAAAGAAAGAAGGGTGAATAAATGTTTTCTCAATTATTAAATTATTTCTGTCGGATAGGTTCGTAAGAGTAGTGGTTGATGGGCAGAAATCAGAAACTCACAGTATTAATGCTGGGGTCCTTCAGGGGTCAATGCTGGGCCCAACTCTCTTCCTGGTCTACATCAATAATCTTCCAAATAACATCCTTACATCATTTGTAGGCATTTATGCTAACGAGACACTACCATATATGGCAACATATCAAAGGTCGTAAATAACCAAGTTCTCTCTGACTCTCTCTCCTCTGATCTTGAGCATGTGGTACAATGGAGAAAGCAGTGGCAGGTTACTTTTAATGCATCTCAAACCAAGCTCCTATCTTTACATCATCACTGCTCTGATCCACATTTGGCATCAATTGAAATGAATGGCTCTTGTCTTGGGGAGGCCACATGTTTTGACAAGCTTCTGGGCTTGACTTTTACTCCTGATCTGAAATGGAACACCTACATCAAATCCGTTGCCAAGGTCGCTGGAAAAATGGTAGGATCCTTCTACCGCTCTAGTAGATATCTCACTGCTGATGCAATTCTCTATCTATATAAAAGTCAAGTACGTCCAAGGATGGAGTACTATTGCCACATCTGGGCAGGAGCTGCTAGAAGCAGCTTATCTTGCCTTGACAGAGTTCAAAATAGACTTTGTAGGTTAGTGGAGGATGCCCTTTTCTCTTCCCTGCAGTCTCTTTCCTACAGACAAGATGTTGAAGCCTGTCTCTGCTTTATCATTATTTTCATGGCAGGTGCTTGTTTGAGCTCCAATCTATGGTCCCCCCTCACCAAACTTTCACAAAAAACACTCGTCTAGCTGAAACCACTATCAATAATTTCCTCCACTCTTTATCTGTGCCTAAGCCTAAATGTAGATTCCATGAACAAAGTTTCTTTTTTTAGAACTGCACACGTGTGGAACTCTCTTCCGTCGGCCTGCTTTCCAGCTGACTACAATTCAAGTCCAATGTAAACAAGTTCTTGATGAAACGTCCTCCCAAAGTAATCCAATTTCCACTACTTACGATTACTATGCTATAATCCCATTGACTACTGTACACCCATTAACCCTTATCCTCGAGTGGCCTCTGGGCCTTGATAAGTGGTGACTCCTATGTCAAAAAAATAAAAATAAAATAAAATAAAGGTCTGCACAAATAATAAACAGATAAATTAGTTTAGAAGTCAATTTGTAAAAGCTGTTCAATGCATGCCAACATAAAAAATGGACGTTAAGCTGATAATGATGAGAATGGAGAAGAGTAGGCGTATTGGTACACTTTCCCCTGAGATAGTAATATTAAAATAAAACGTTTAAGGAATCAATGCAAATGAAGTTAACAATATAATTCTCTGCGACTGGCAGTGCTGATTAAGTTTAATGGTGCCACTGTTTTATGCCTGCATGATTTATTTGTTTTGTAATCGATTGAAAAATGCTTAACATCTGCAGCTGTTTTTCTGTTTAATATCAAATGCACAGGTGACAGCTTGCACTTACCAAGGACGAAGCAAAAAAAAAAAAAAAAAAAAATTGCAAAAAATAAAAAATAAATAAAAATACCATTCTTAAAAAAAGAAAAGTCTACTTAACAAATTAAACAAATTTTTAAAAATTTAATTGCAGATTTGTGTCTCCACCGACAGAGGAGCGGACAGTATAGCAATATGTGTGCTGAATAGGAGACTTTATTGGTTTGGTCACATTGAAAGAATGAATGAGAATGTTTGGGTGAGTAGATGTAGAAATATTAAGGTAAAGTCAATTGGCAGGGGAAGACTAAGGTAAATATAAGAGGAAGTGATGAGGATGAATTTGAGAGAAAGAGGGATAAATAAAGACCTGGCCAGAGATAAGTAAGTTTGGAAGTGAATTACTTAAAGTCGTCTAACACAAGACAGCATATAAAACAGATATAAACCTTACATGGGCTATTGTGATAAACATTTATCAGGAATAACCCTACTGAGGAGTTGAGCAGCAATATGTTTATTCGCATTATAACCATTATTGTCGGCTGTTTTACGTGCTAGTGTATGTTGGACAGCTTTAAGAAATTAAATTACCAACTAACCTATCTCTGGTCAGGTTTTTATTTATCCATCATTTTCTCAAGTCTATTTTTATCACTTCTCTTCATCATTTCCTTGGTCTGTTACTGTGAACTGGACCTACTACCTCAACTGTTCTACATCTACTAATCCAAGAACTTGTATCCATTTTTTCAACATGACTACACCATTAAAGTTTTCTGTTCTGCACACATTTTACTATCCTGATTTAACCTTTTATTTAATGTCATAACTAAGCTTATCTCCAAGACTCATATTAGTCATCCATTCAATAATTCTCATATCATTTTTCTATGTGCAACACATGTCCTTTATCTCCAAATATATAAATAAACAAACAATTTAAAATTTCTGCATATTGGTTCAGGTGAGGAAATAGTAAGTAAGGAGAGAATTCCAGAACTAAATGGTTTGATGAAAGAAGCTACTACAGAAAAAAAATCTTCCAGCATCTAGGGACCGCTACAAACAGGTATGAGTTTAGTGCTGTGTTATGTTAACTAAGTTCATTGGAGCACATTCCATAGAAGTATTTATAAAAGAAGCATTATAAAACTTGACAACCATCACGGATTTACAAAGCTAGAAATTCTTTTTTGCATTCCAAGAAATTATTGAACTTTCTCTGATGACAGTATGGCAATGGTAGTGTAAGTTTCTTAGATTGAAATTATGGGTCAATCATGTTAAAATCGTTGACCTAAGAGGTCAATAACCAATAATAATAAGAGATCAATAATCAAGCTATTCAGGTAGTCCAAAGTTTTATCTTGTTGATATTAGTGAATCACAGTTGGAACTTATACTAGTGTGATTGTGTATCAGAACCCATAAGTTGTATGCAGACAGTCACAAAGAAACAAAAACAAGGAAAGAATTTGACTCATTTTTTTTTTTCAGTTGTAACAACAGACATTTATTTACAGGTACTTTCCAGAATAACGCCTTGTCTTTGGTTCAAAAGTCTTCTCATACTCCAATGTGCTTAACAAGACTCTGCCATGTTGAACATGTGGTACTTTGTCTTTGTCCGGCCATGTTTAGGATATGTGTTTCCCTATCGTTCTCGGGTCACATATGTAACACATCTATTTCTGCTCGCTTGTATCTTGAACATGTCTCAAATACCTACCTCTGAACACATGTGTCCTTTTTATTTTGGCTGTGTTACATCGTGCAGCCAGTTTGGTCATTTGCCTATGGCTGCTGCTGCTAACCCAGTGTCAGCAGCTCTGTTACAATTGCAAGAGTTAGGAGTGGATGGAATTTCTGCCATTACTAACTAGCAGAGCATTACCATTGTAAACCAAGAGAAGAGTCTATCAGGCATGTGTACGCAGTGTGATGATGCATATAAGTAAAACCTGACCGTCGAGAGTTGAAGGCATGTGTTGCATGGAGAAAAATGGTATGAGAATGATATGATTGGTGTATGATGTTAGTTTTAAACACGGGTTCAGTTCTGATGTCATAAAAGGAAGATTAATTCTGGAGAATTTGATCATATAGCCATGTTGAAAGAATGGATGAAAGTTCTTGGATTAATAGATGTAAAACAGTAAAGGTATTCAAAGTGGCAGAAGTAATAAAAATAGGCTTGCAAGAATGAGACAAATCAAGCAGTAATAAAAAGGAAAAAACTACTTACCTCTATAACAAACAACTCCGATCGGTGGAGGAGAAAAAAATAATATCCTCTTTTGTAAGAGGATGTATTTCCAAAGAATGAAAATGTTTTCACCAAAAAATTTGATGAATTGTGAAAAGCAACCAGCAGGATGAGTAATCTGTTAAAAGAACAAAGCATTAAATGAATTGTAGATAAGTGCATAAACAACAAATTTAATTCTTTTTTTTTTTTTTTTTTTTTACAAGGTAGGCACCACTTATCAAGGCACGGAAGCCACTCAGGGATAAGGGTTATTGCAAGTACATTACGTTGGTGTGGAGATTTGATGAAGTGTTTACTTAAGGGGGTGGTTCATTAGGAATTTGTTAACGTTGGACTTGAACACATCCAAGTTGTAGTCAGGTGGGAAGCAGGCAGACGGAACAGAGTTCCACAGGCGTGCAGTTCTAAGAAAGAAGCTTTGTTCATGGAATCTACGTTTTGATTTAGGCACAGATAAAGAGTGGGGGAAATTTTTCACAGTGGATTCGGGCTAGACGGGTGTTTTTCGTGAAAGATTGGCGAGGGGGGACCAGAGATTGGAGTTCAGACGAGCACCTGCCATGGAAATAACGATAAAACAAGGATAAGCTCACAACGTTTCTTCTATCGGAGAGAAGTTGCAGGGTAGAGAAAAGGGCATCCCCCACCAAGCCACGAAGTCTATTTTGTACTCTGTCAAGGCAGGATAGGCTGTTTTTAGCAGCTCCTGCCCAGATATGGCAGCAGTATTCCACCTTTGGATGTACTTGGCTTTTATATAGATAGAGAATTACATCAGTAGTGAGATATTTTCTGGAGTGGTAGAAGGATCGCACCATCTTTCCAGCGACCTTGGCAACAGACTTGATGTACGTGTTCCATTTCAGATCAGGAGTAAAGGTCAAACCCAGAAGCTTGTCAAAACACGGGGCCTCTCCCAGATGAGAGCCATCCATCCCAATTGATGCCAGATGGGGATCAGAGCGTTGATGATGTAAGGATAAAAGTTTGGTTTTAGATGCATTAAAAGGTAACCAGCCACGTCTTCCCCCACTGAACCATGCGCTCGAGATCAGAGGAGAGAGAATCAAAGAGAACTTTGTCATTTACAGCCTTTGATGTGTTGCCATAGATGGTCGTGTTATCAGTATAGATGTCAACGAATGATTTAAGTATGTGTTTTGGAAGATCATTGATGTAGATCAGGAAGAGAGTTGGGCCCAGGATGGACCCCTGAGGGACTCCAGAATTAACACTGGGGGCCTCTGATTTCTGTCCATCAACTACTACTCTTATGAGCCTATCAGAGAGAAATGATTTAATGATTGAGAAAACATTTCCAGTTATACCGTAGCTGGAAATCTTGTGAAGTAGGCCCTTATGCCATATCTTATCGAAGGCCGTCGATATGTCAAGAGCAATTGCCCTAGAAAGGAAGCCTTTGTCAAGAGATTCACTAATCCTATGCGATATAACCGTTAGCACATCTGCTGTAGATCTGGTTGAACGGAAACCATATTGCATGTCACTAAGAAGGTTATTTCTGGCGAGGTGGTTGACTATTTCTCTATTCAATATGGATTCCAGCAACTTGCTCATGACACACAGGAGACTTATTGGTCTGTACTGAGAGGGAGACGACTTATCACCTGAATTCTTAAATACAAGGCATACTGATGAGGTTTTCCAGAGTGTTGGAAAGCACTTCTCCTTAAGGCAACGCTTAAACAGCTTTGTAAGTATGGGGGTAAGTTCTGGTTGAAGCTTTTTCAGCACTATAATTGGAATGCCGTCAGGGTAGCTTGGCAACGTTACGCACGGATATTTGTACGTTGCATAGCGTGTTATCTGTTATAGGAGGAAATACGGGGAGTTGATGGCCTTCGTCGTATAGGGTAGAATTAGCTGCAAAGTTCTTGGCCTTGTCTGATGCTGATGAGATGACCTCAGGTCCATTGATGATGGTTGGGATAGAACACATGCTTTTGTTCAGGATTCTGTTTGCTATTTGCCAAAATTGGTGGGAACCAAGCCTCTGCTCAGCTACTTTGGATTTAACGGACTGAGCATATAGCTCTCTTGCATTTTTTATTACTCTTTTAGAGTGATTGCTGGCAAACCTGAAAGCAGCTTTAGTCTCAGTACATCTATTACGTTGGTAGCTATGGAAAAAGTCATTTCCCCGGCAGTGTTGATCAAACACCGCCTTCCTTAATCACAAGAACAAAAAAAAATGTTCCAGATATTAGATCTAATGACTTGCTCATGATTAATTTAATTTTTTAACCTATTCATTTTATAAAAATATGTCTTCCTTACCTGTGAGATTCATCCCAGTCTCCAAATGCAAGATGGATGTATACTTTTTAAATTTTGCCAGTGTTGTATTTATACGATTAGGATTAATCCATTATACTACTTATCACCCCTTACTATTATTACTATTTTATATATTTACATTCTTATTTATCATAAATATATAAAAGTTTTAAAAATATTGTGTGTGTATGTATATACATATATATATATATACACACACATACAATTTTTTTCTTATTTTTTTCTACATTTTATACATTATTAATATAGTTTTGGATTTCCTTTATTCTGCTTAACGTTATATGATTCAAAAGCATCAGAATATCGACCAAATGCTTTATTTAACTGTTTAAATATTTTAGTTTTATTCCCACCTTCCTTATTCCCATCATCCTTATTACTAATCTAGAAACTGGAGTATAAAATCTATTAATTTTAAAGTAACGCGAACAATTCTTAAAAACTCTAACATAATGGTTCCATAAAATATAAAAAAAGGGCAGGTACTATTTTTGTGCTGCATACAAACTATTTGAAAGAGGAAAGAGTTTCTTTTATCAAATATTTTATAAACAAAAATTCCTCAATTTTTATATCTAAATCCAGAAATGTAGCTTGTGTTCCTCTATGTTCACAATTTAATTCTAACTCCTTTGGATATATAAGATGCTTATTTTTTTCAAATTCCTTGTTACTGTTTATATATATATATATATATATATATATATATATATATATATTAGTGTTGGACCAATTAATAGGAAAAAAATCGGAAAAATCGACGAGTTTGGGGGTATTGGAATAAAAAAAATTGGTGCCTGTTTTCCAATGCCAAAACGATTCTTTTAATTGCCTTTTTTTATTTGATTTCATTAAAAAAAAAATCTTCCATTGCTGGTAATAATGATAAAATATTAAATATTTCTTGATTTTAAAATACCAGTAAAGTTAAAATCGATAGATCATCCTCCACAAGTGTAAATTTACCTTTAGGAAAATATCTACATAGTTAATATGCATTTTTTATAGAAATCAGGAAAAATAACAACTTTATAGTTAAATATTTAGAGATTTATAAAGAATCGGAATCAGTAATTTACTACGAAATCTGTAAAAATATTGGAATCGTTCCATCACTAATATATATATATATATATATATATATATATATATATATATAATTATTAAAATTAAAAATGAGATTAATTAAAATAGATTCCCAAAAAGGTATAATTAAATAAATATATCTAAAATGTGGTATTTGTCATAAATTAGATCAAGTGTCACTTTTTATTATTGCATGCAAACTTTTAGTTAATCATTAAACATCTGAAAAATGAAAGTAAAAATAAAAATAAATATTTGTACATAAATTTCATCATTCAACCAAAGAATTTTGTTGATCTCAATCTAATGATTATTTGATTTTATTTGCTGCATTTGTATAAACAGCTGTCGGATATACTTGATCAATATGAAATGTGTATATTTATTGTTTTTTGGCATATCATTTTTATCCTTTATTATTACAATGTTTCAATTGATATATTAATTGGTGTTCACTGGACCATACATCTAAAAGTTCAACTACAATTACAATAAAAAAAACAGAAGAAAAAATGGAAAAGAAAAAAAGGAAAAAAAGAAAAAAGTTGAATAATCATACAGAATGACTTTTTTTAGAACGCTTGCTTGCTGTTTTTGCAATGAACATGATTTAATTTAATATCGATTCTCTTTTTGAGAGAACAGTATTTTGTTTTGCAAACTTTAATATTAGAAAAATAAAAAGCTATCTTAAATCACAGCCTTACTTTTTATTGAATAAAAACTTTTGAGTGCACATTTAGGAAATTGACTCCACCTCTAAATTCCACAATCTACACTTTTTTTCACGTTAATCTCATGATTTTTATCGTCAGGGATCAGTTTTCAATTATAACGTTCTACTAAATTGAACACTTACTTTGTGACCATCACAGAGAAAAATATTGCAACTCTCATGTGACCGGTGATTATTCCCATCTAAAGAAAGATTTTTTATTTTTATCTCATATGCAGGAGAAACATCCCATGTGAACATTTTTTTTCTTTTGTTGCATTCTTTAAATTATTTGTTTGTTGTTTTTTTTAAATAAATTATTTCTTGCCTTTGATAACAATTATTTGTTGTGAATTTAAAAAACTACTTGTCTGCCCTGAAGCATCAGAAAAAAATATTTTTTGATTCTTGAATTCTTTAATCAATTTGTTATATAATGTTATAAACTGAAAAAAAATTCTTAATGCTGCAATATTTTAAGTTATAAATTTATTCTCTTTTTTACTAGAATGTCTTGTCCTTTTCTTTTCCAGTTTTAACAACTAGTCCTTTATTTTTCCATGTTAAGCTTAACTTTTTATGCTTGCAGTTTTCTATTGTAATCCATGATTTTTCCAGGTTTCTAGTAAATTCACTTGTTCTTTGTTTAATTTCAGTCTTATTTTTTTGCCACCATAAACAGAACATACGCATCTATATCTATAAAAGTGAACGTGTCTGTGTATCTGTGTGTGTGTACATTTCCCTATGCAATAACTCTCAATTTTAAGTCTACAGACTCGAAATTTGATATACTGGGTACTGAGATTTGGGAAAATCTTTGTGATCAGTTTTTGGACAGAAATTTGGCTGATAAGAGGTCAAAGTTCAACGATTTGACCTTTGAGAACTCTACCAAATCCTCCGCCAATTTTGGGTATAAACAATTGAAATTTTAGATATAGATTCCTTGGACATGGATCTAACTTAATAACTTGATTTGAGCTCAAAACAATAAATGTTAAGGGATCATAATTGGGGTCAAAGTTTGAAAAAATTCGACCTCTGCGGTCCCTACCAAATTACTCAGAAAATTTCTGGTCTAAACATTTGAAATTTTACATAAAGGGTATTCAGAGATAGGGCAAGCTTTTTAATTGGTTTGGGTTGAAAATTTGAAGTACAAATATATAAATCTATGTATGTTTGCATGTCTGCCTAAAGCTTTCGACAGAGGCGACGGATTTTTACAAGATCAGTATCATTTTGAAGTTCGACCCTTCAGAAGACAAATACCAAAAAATTGACTAAAAAAATCAATTTCTTCACCCTCAACTGGGCACTTTTTTACAGGGAGGGGGGGGTCGCTTTTTTTGTTGATATTTTCGAAAGTCATCTCCTCTTTTCAATTGTCTAGCCTTAATTTAAACCTACGTCACTTCCGGTTTGACATTGGTCGTAATAGCAAAGGTGTCACTTTTTTCCTGTTCTTTTCCTTCTTCACGGTATGGGTTCGAGCCTGCCTTCCTACTACCACTTTTTTTTTTGCTCAACACACCTACAAACAACCGGGCAATGCCGGGCACCCATGCTAGTATTTAATAACAATGTATGACACTCATCTGTTTTCAATAAAATCCTCCCCAATTATCTCCCTTCCATCCTCTCATTCTCTCTATTTCATTTGTTACTTCTTTTCGCGAGAGCGGTGAATTGGTAGCAACAGTAGTCGCTGAAGCGACGTGGTTGCTATGGAAACCAGTCATAAAAAACATTGCTCACCTCCACATGTTTTTTACAATTTTGAGCACTATTAACTTCATAACTTTTGTTTTACTGAACAAAAATTGAAATTTTTTTTTTCACAATATAGCTGAGACGGTGATCCATAAACTGTAATAATTGTTTGAAATTTGGTCGAAAAATGAGTGACCGGTGAAGCTTTAAAGCAGTTCTAAATGACTAAAACTACCACTTACCCATATATTCAAACACAGTAGTGTTTGAATGATTAACCCATATTAAAAAAAAAAAAACATTATTTATTTTCAATTTTTCACTCCTCATTATTGTAAAGGTAAAAGAGTCATCTGCTCCTGATAACAGGAAGTGCCTGTGGAGTTACCTCCCCTAATAACAGGAAATAACCAGAGTGTGATATACCTCTGATAACTATATATAGAAGAGACATAGGTGCAGCTATTTGCTTTTTGTCTGGTTCTCAGCAATGAGCTGGAAGGACACATTTTCCCACTTTACATGACGCTACGAACATAATTAATGTTGTAAAGCCTGGAACTTCATAAAACATGATTGAAAATACTCGTCACCAAACACCACGGAGCAAGAAAGCATGCATCTATTACAGCAACTTATTGAGCTTTAGAAAGAAAACATTGAGCTAAGAGATGCTTCAAAGTCGTCCCAACATATCACAGGCAGAAAAAAAAAACAGGATGACTCTCGTAAGGACTGGATATGGCTTACTGAGAATGGGCATTAGTTTTGGATAGCCAAATACATGTATGTATGTGTATTGGAAGATTCAGCTGTAATCCGGAATGAAATTTGGGAGACGTGTACACTAGAAACAAATAGGCTATTCTTTGAACTTGTAGAGATAGAAAGGCTCCACTCTATCACAGAGGAGTATCTTCTGTGTCAGATACAACTGTTAGCTGTGAGAGGATTATACTAACAAGTCCACCAACAGAAATTCCACTCTATGAGGCAAAACAAGGGCGAGTCAATAATGGATTTTATATTGAGGCTACATGGCCAAGCCAAATTTTGTGCCGGCAGCAATCAGACAACATGGTTGCTAGGTAGATGATAGCTGAACTGAGAAATACTTAACACCAAAAGAGGGTACTGGCAGAGATAGCTTCACTTACTACATTGGAGCAGAAGTTTTCATAGTTGGTCAACCTGGAGGCAACAGACAAATCAACTCCACACTCTCATTGTTGTGGAATAGCTCCTTGAGGAATATAAAGGAATTCACCCTGTGTAGATGCCTGTGTCTGCCCTGAAGAAACCGGAAACTATCCCATTTAACAGACATGAATTGAAACAATGGCTAATGGAATATTTTAAATCAAGCATGTTCAACACATGTCCACATCAGCCACAGCAAATAACGGATGGTAAACCCTTAGAAATAAAATTCATCCCAGGGGTAACAATAACAGCAATTCACACACCAATGTTTGTTTCTCATTACTGAAGAAAAAGGTAAAGCATGACATAGAGACATTGCACTGGAGATAATAGAACTGGTATCAGTAGACACACATACTACTTGCTTAATTATTTATAACTTTAAATTCATCTTAACCGAAAACATTCTTCTGCTATTGAAATATTTTGTTATTTCCATAACATTGTTACGAGTTTGATTATTCATATTTCTACCCAAGACAACCAACGTTGCCCAGGCCATAATCCAACATGAAGATACTGGCTTCCTGATCAAAAGTCTATCGATGTTATTTACTATTTAATTATTGAGATGAGATGAGTAATTTGTATATTTTATTTATTTACGGACTATCATCCTCATCTTTTGTATTTGTTGTTGTTTAACAACCTGACGAAGGCCAGAGGAATAGTTGGCCGAAACATCGTTAAACAACACCTATAAAAGATGAGGATAATAATCCACAAATAAATAAATAAAATTGATGTTATTGTTTTTTTTCTTGAAACATAAAAACTTTTTTTTTCCAAAATTACTGGATTCGGCATTAACTAACCTAAAAAAGGTCGATATGCCATAAAACATAACAACCAGATGTAAGCTGACTTGGCATCAATGACTGAACATTGAATATTCTTAATATTAATTTATTAAATTCTACAAGCAATCATCTTCTGCTGGGTTGTTAAATTGCATAATAAATTCCTAGAGGTCTCTCTAGGGTGACCGTTGATCATCACCAACTAACTGTTACAATGTATTCCAGTCTTCAACCCACGTTTGATGAGCATCTAAAGCATTTTACACAACGGCTGCAATTCATTTTAAATTTAATAAAAAGGAAAAGTAAAACAAAAAAAAAAACAGAAAAACAATAACACATTAAAATGATGGGTTACTTATGCAGGCAAGAGAGAGTCATATATCAAATGTGTGTGCTGTGTACTTCTTAGGTTATGTCATGGACCTCAAAATGGAGCTAAAATAGAGAAAAATTACTTACGCATCATTTATATTTGATGTGTCAACAGAAAGGGACCAAACTCTCTGTTCTGGAAGTTACGTGGTCCCACCAACTTCTGCTAACTAAAGGTTAAATTCTGACCTTCCATCCATCAATCACAGCCCCATTTGACTAATGGTTTTTGTTATGTAACATAGCAACTTAAACACTGACTATTTAAAAAAAATTCTCCCCTAGTACATAATCTTATTGGGACAGCTGTTCTTTCCTTTTATTTAATCAAAAAACAACATAAGCAGATACATTCAGATAAATCGGAGAACCAACTAGACTTTGAATCCACCTCCTGTTCATATTTATCTATGCCCAATATGTCAACCAACCTACCTTCAATTGCGGCAAAATCTCATGGTTTGGAGTGGATGAACCTGACCAGGACTCATTTGGTTGTGCTACAGTCGAAGGACAGAACGTTGCCATGATTGTCCCGTCTAACTCTGAAGAGATATTTCTGTTCTCATTGCAAGGTGGCAACAGGCCTTTCTTATCATTGTAGAATGCTTGAAGTTGATCATATTTGCCGGGTGTTTGGAGCTGATGCCTGAAAAAAAGAAAAAAGAAAATCAGCTGAAAGAAAAACTACATCAAAATTAAACAGATAAAAATGCACCGTGATGCTAGAAGCGATGGTCAGACTGCAAACAGTCAAACTGGTTGCATCATGCCGCTGACTTTTGGATATTTACCCTCACTTGAGCATTAGATGATGTGAGGAGACTTGATTCTGGCATCAAGCATCAACAGAATTTAAACGTATTTTTTAAGGAGTTTTTCACTCCAGTGCCAAGTTGTGGTCGCCACAGAATCTAGCAGAAAGATTGTCTATAGTTTTTTCTCGAGGAATTAATCCCCATTTTAGTCATGTAAATTTGTTCGAATTGAGAGCAAACGACATCCAAATTGTGTTTGTATTTCTTTCATGATGAAACGTAGACTCCTTCTCAAAGCAATGAAAGCAAGAAGAAAAGGTTTGGATTTAAAATTCTTAATCAGCATTCAGATAAAATGTTAGTTAGTTTACCCTTCGGTGCCCAAAATTAAAATGCATCAAATCATTTATCTCAATGCATTTACTCACATTTAAAAAAAAAATAAATAAATAAATAAAATAAAAACATTTTAAGCCAACCAGATACATTTCTCTGAATTTATCAAATTTGCCCTTTTGATTCACTCCAAGTGCCTAAAAAGACAGCTTTTTCTTTCAATAAAAATATAAGGCAAAGTCCATGGCAAAGCTTACATGTGCTTTACTCCAAGTTTCCCTCACATTGGGGGAAGCTAACTAATACATCTCTCAACTCACATATTTTGACACACACACACTAACTTTTTCACTTTCATCTTCCCATCCCCCCAAAAATGTATAAACTTATTCATTTTAATACTAACATTTCTCACTGAACTTCCTATAATAAAAACCAATGAACACTGATTCTTATTAATAAATTTTAATCAAATGTAATTTGTGTACTTCAGTGGAGAAGTTTCCGTGGATAATTCACGGCTCTTAAAATCAACTTTTCTTGATAGCTCCCCTTTGTTCTGCAAGAACTCTCAAAATATGAACAAACCTTCTGTTTTCCTATGTAAACTTCCATTTTAAACATATATAAAATATCTCTTGTGAATTTATGTGCTTGAACTCATTATTTTGTTTGTGTTTATCATCTAATATTTCTCTCACACTTGAGTATTAATTAAAATAGTTTTCCCTAAAAGTGTTTCTTTAAATCAGCTCTCCCCAAAAATCTCTTTCCTAAACTGGAACTCTAAAATGGGTCCCTCCAAATATTGATGCCTACTATATGCAGTTTTAAAGTTGTACTAGACAAACATTTAGGTGGTACACAAGTGTACACATCTAACTGTTCTTTTACATGGCGTGTTGCAATTTGCTATATTTTATTTGATGCCAATCAAAAGTAAAAAGTACAATAATCATTCGTTATAATCATATTAATGTTTCATAGAAAAACCTGATGTTGTTACCATTTTGGGGCAGAGTAATAGTTTGTAGATGGCAAGGAGAGTATTTATAATTCATGGAAGCCCATGGCTGATAGGTTTTAATTAGTATTGGGCTGATTAATCAAAACTGTGAATCAGAAAATTCAAATTCTTTTTTAAGGAGAGGTGTATTGGAATTTGAAAAATTTGAGCCTAATTTTTTATTCCAAAATCTGGTGTTACCATATCAGGATGCCTAAAGATATCAGCTTCTTAACCTAAATGCATCAAACATTAATGTTATTGCTTTTCCTTTTCCAAAACTCAATTATGTTCTGCAAAGCGAAATGCAAAAACGACTATTTTCTCTACAAAACAATCAAACAATAAACTATGAATAAATGTTTGAAAACATGAAACAATTTAAAGCATAAAAACTTTTGCCGAAATGATTGAAAACAAAATGTGTTGATATGCCATAAAACGAAACAACCAAATTTATCCCAAAAACGATTCTTTTACTTTTCCTTTTTTTTTTTTTTTTTTTTAACATAATGCTGGAGCTGGAAAAGGAAAATCAATTTGAAATAGATATGATCTTTGTCCAAAATTCTTCTATATTAAAAATACAAAAATAAAGAAAAATCTCTACGATGTACATACCAATGATCAGAAACAAAAATATCATATTCCAAAAATCACATAAGTTGATCAAGTAGTTTTATTTTTATAAAGAAAATAATTTTGGGGATTAATGGAAATTCATAGGCATTACAACTAAAATCTAGTATAAATTATTGAGTAAAATCCCTTATTTTTTGAGATTTTTTTTTTAAAGGTGGGTCACTCCTTGTACAATCATAAAATTTGATACTTTAGTAAGTTACGTGATTTTTTTAATATATTTTCGTTTTGTCACAGATATATACATCATACAGATTTAACTTTATTTTCGTTTTTTGATATAGGAAATATTCTGGACAAGAACTCAAGATACTGCTAAGCCTTGATGGAGGATTGGTGCTCTCCAATTAATTCTATTTTAACTTTTAAATAATTTGAACAATAAATTTAAATTTAATAATCATATTTTGTAAATTATCTCAATGTCAAATAAAATGATTTGTCCCGTGATAAGAAAGGTCAATGTTAGAAAATGCTGTTGTTCTTATGAACATTTAAGACTTAAAGTTAAAAATAACTTTCTCTGTAATGGATTAAATGCTTCTTAACTTTTGAGAAATTTCTCTCATAAACCTTTAGCACAAGAATTAAACATCTAATGAACTGTACATAAACTCTGGAAGCACTCTTCTATGTAACAGTCAACATTCGTGGGATTATCAAGTAAATGTTGCTTGTGTAGAGAGATTGAAATGAAACAAGGATATTATTTTTTTTTATGGTGATTAAAATTTAGGATTATCAAGTGACTGCCACATAATCTAAAAACCAATCATTTATAAAGCAATTAATGTTCATAGGATTATCAAATAAGCATTACCAGTAAATCATGATGAAAGACTATATATATATATATATATATATATATATATATATATATATATATATATATATACACACACACAGATTAGTCCTTACGTGAAAGAGCAGGACACAAAATGTTTTAAATAATAATAGAATAACAATAACAAAGACTTTCGCTGGCAAGGACTACTATTGACCGTAACCAGTTATACAGTCCTTTTGAAATTTTCATCTCTATTTTTCTCGTTATGTACTGAATATTTGTTAATGAAACCTATATGAAATATGTTCCTTATTAAATTTTAAAGATTTTCTATTCTGAAAGAAGTTTACAAAAATTTAATCTAAAAAAATTATTTTAAAGTTTTTATTAAAAAAAATTCAGATTTTCTCATTATTCAGACCTGTATTACAAAGAGGGAGTTGCAAAAAATGAGTTGTGGTGTGAGGAGAAATACAAACTGAAATAGAGAGAAGGAGAATTTTAAAATATAATCTTAAAAAGATAAGATACAAGTTAGAAAAGCATTTCATCCAAAGAATGAAAATTGTTAAACAAAATGTTTTTACTATAGGCTTTAAAAATAAAGGTAAAATATTCAATTTGAAATTTATCTTCAAAGTGCACTTTTATAAATTTCACAAAGTAAGGTATAAAAATTTAATTTAAATTGAATCAAAAAATTACCTTGGATTTATTTTATGTAATGTACATTTTGTTGCAATTTAAAAACATTATCTTTCATCTAGCAATTAATGATATAGATATAAAATTTTCAATGATTTTTTAAAAAAGTGCAACAGAATGTACATTACATAAAATAAATCCAAGGTAATTTTTTGATTCAATTTAAATTAAATTTTTATACCTTATTTTGTAAAATTTATAAAAGTGCACTGAAGATAAATAAATTTTAAATTGAATCTTGTACCTTTATTTTAAAGCCTATAGTAAAAATCAAAACTGTAAGTTGAACTTTACAATCAAAATTTTGATTGTAAAGTTCAACTTAGTTTTAATTTTTTTTTTCTTTATATATATATATATATATATATATATATAGTAATTTATAAAATATATATGGCGATTAAGCTACACTGAATATTCCACGTTTCATCCACTCTAGGACTCTTCAGGCTTATGCGCGAATTCTGTGGTTGTTTATCGTTTTTATATGCTCCTCTTCTATTGAGATTTAATTAGCCAATCAGCTTTCTAGTATCCATGTATTTTGGACTAAATCATTGCAGGGAGGCATGTGACATTTCTTCCCATCACAGTGGTCCCCAACTAGAGCAGACAATCAATCAATTTGATTGAAAAATGGGTGATTTAACCAATGTCTTCCTGCCGGTATATAAGTGGTAGTACAATTACTTTTACAGGGTGAATCGATAAAGTAAACTCAAAAGTGATACGGATATTAGGCTTCTGATATCCATAATATAATCTTAACCAGATGTAAAAGCTCAATAAAATCAAATAGAGAGTAGAGCTTATTGCATAGGTTTAATAAAATATATTGAGAAACACTTTTGCAAGAGTTAAATACACATTTATTTTTCGGAAAGGAAACACAAATAGAGCTGAAATTCTTTAATCTACAGTGTTTCAAAGAAATATTTTTCTTCTCACCAGAGGGAAGGAATTAGCAAAATGTATAAAGAAATTTTGCCTGTAAAGAATTTAAAGAAACTAAGTATGAAAAGGATCATACTAGCATGAAAGTGAGATGTAGAATAATGAACCAGATAGGATGGAGTAAAAAGGAAAAAATGGTTTTGACGTGAGAGTGTGTTCTCATGGTTGTTTCCAAAATCCGAGAAAGTGGTAGAAATAAAATATCCATGTTTATAGTAGTCCGAGAGCATGTTGTTTGAGATTATAAATGGTCCAAAAAATAAATATCTTAGTGGATGAAGTGGTCTGTGAGGTTATCCAAAAAGAAAATGATTTGAAGAATAAATGTGGAATATTATCATGCAGTGGACCGAGTTCATTCAAAGGTGAGGGAGAGTATTGGCCTAACGTCAAGGTAGTTCAAACGCTATGTAGTGAGGGGAGATGATGATCTGTTTTTCATGACAACCTATCTCTGCGAAAATAGAAAATAATAAACTAGAGCAGTGAGGTGGGGGCGAAGTCGAGTAGGTGAGTGGGTATGGTTTGGTGAGATTATGTGCCATATTTAATGAGGGTGAAGCATAAATATTTAAACAGGGTTTTTTTTTGGGGGGGGGGAAGAATTTCGGGGCTATAAGATTATTGAGGAAGAATTTTTCTGGGCGATTAGGTTTTTATTGAGAGTATTTGTGGATTGTGCAGATTAAGAAAAGAATAAATAATAATTAGAGGGAGAAGCGGGCAGCTGATGCTTGTGGATTTTGTCATGGGAAAGAATTATGCTTAAACTTCTGTATAAATGTATGTATACTTATGCATAAGTACACCCAAAAGCCAACATGAATACAAGCATTAGAGCGCATATACACGTCAGAGCATAGATGCCCAGGTCAACATATGCACAGACGATAAATACATGTACACATGTGTAAGCATTCCAGCAAAGTTTGTGGGGAGGTAAAGGGGGGGGCAGCCAATCAAAAAGGATAGGGAATATAAAAAAATATATGATAAGGATAACATAAAGTGCTGAGGAAGTAAAAGGGAGAAATCTGTATTTGATGGAAATAAGATTTTAAGGGAATTATTCAAACTTAAGTAATTTCAAATTGACCATATTTAAATTTAGTCTTATGTCTGCAAAAGGAGACGAGTTCGCTTTTAGAGTTTATTATATTCTTGCTTTGGATTAATACATGTAAGAGTGTTGTTTAGAGGGTGGGGTATCAGAACTATTAGTGTTGGGATGATTGTAAAGAGAATCATTTTTATTACTACTACTACTATTTGTACTGGAGTAGATGGTCGGCTGACTGTTCAGCTTGCTTATTGGATCAGTGTTCTATCAGATGGAGGATGGAGAAGAAGGGAAGATGTCGACAGAATATTAGAGCCTGTTGTGGGGGAATTATGAGGTAGCTCTGTTATTGTGCAGGAATATATAACATCCCTAAGAATGCAGTCATTGTTGAGTGGGTAATTAACCTTGTTAATTCAGCTGCAATTGGGAAAAAGATTTTTTGGACAATTTGATTTTTTTTTATTGTTAGATGTTAAGATTCTTTGCTCTAAATTGGGTATAGTTGAGTAGGAAATCCTGATTGAGTTTTTATTAAAGATGGGGCAATATCTGTGTGGGTACTTGAAGGATTAAGGACTTTCACCTCTATTTGTGTTTCCTTTCTGAAAAATAAATGTGTGTTTAACTCTTGCTAAAGTATTTCTCAACATATATATCTTATTAAACCTATGTACTTATATATATACATATATATATATATATATATATATATATATGAGAAAATAAAAAAGGAACAAACCGTATTATGTGTTCACCAACATTTCGTCTTTATTTCGAGACTTCCTCTGGATAAAATAAAGACGAAACGTTGGTGAACACATAATACGGTTTGTTCCTTTTTTATTTTCTCTATTTTGTCGGAATACTATTTCCATTATTTTCATCATATATATATATACATATATATAATCTGTGGAACACAATACCATGGAGTTGCTTCTCAGCTAACTATAATATGGCCATTTTCATGTCTAATGTAAATAAATTCTTGTGGAGCTGTTATTTTAAATAAATGATCAAACTCTACCCAAGTTCCACCATTACTGATCATCATCGTGTTATCTTACTGGCCACCTGACACTCATTAACCTTTATCCTGGAGTGGCCTTTTAACCTTGAACAGCAGTGACCTTTCTCTTAGTAAAAATTATATATATATATATATATATATATATATATATATATATATATATATATATATATATATATATAATCTGAAAAATTTAATTCATGAAGAATATGTGGATCAATTAAGGCATCCCAGAATGGGTGATTACTAAAAGGACATATTTTGCCTTAACACAAATTTCTTTTCTTATTTGAATTATAAACAATATGATACGCACTTCCTCAGAGTTCATCATGTGAATATGTATTGAAGACTCATGTTACAAATCCATTGTATCATTCATAAATAAATTTGAAGCTAATTGCAATTTTTTAATTTAAGTAGATATATCTGGTAATTATCGAGTTGAATATAATAAATTTTTAAGCTTATACTTGTAATTAATTAATAAAAACGTGTATAAATATATATTAGTTTACATTGAAATTGGTTCAAAATATCCTAGTTTAAATTTAAAAAATAGCATCAATAAATAAAAAAAATAAAAAATAAATTCAAAAATAGAGAAAATGAAGTTGAAAAGATTAAATTAGTGAAATACAACCTTTAATCAGTACAGTTAAAATTCATAAAATATAATTACTGAATAAAATGATTATAATATGTAAGGGGGATAATACAGTACACTTTTAAAGTGAAATAGCATCCCTTATGTTGAAAAAAAAACAAAAAGAAACAAACAAATGTAACAAAAAATTAAGAAATCTCTCATATTAATGAAAATAAAAGGTTAATTAATTCTAGCTAAATTGCATCAATTAATAGATGTATGTTTAAACATAGAAATACCCATAATAAAAATATTTATTCAGTGCAATAATTAGGTTAAAGTCGAATACATTCTTAGATCATACAAAAGTTGAAATAAGAAAAACAAATTCTGTGAATTAAAAATTAGTTTTGTATAAAATCCTAACTACACATATTCTAGATTTAACCACCATTAACATTATCTTAGACAATAAATATTAACTATTTATAAATAATAAATTAAAGTATTATATAAGATAGTTTTAGTGTTGATTAAAACAATATGACACATTATATTAATACATTGGTAAGGCTTGAATGGTTCTGCTATAAAATAAAAACCGGCAGAAACAGCCATAAAAATCAAGGATATCATAAAACACAATTGCAACTACTGTTCAGATTTTTTTCAGATTCAAGTAATCATGCCCAATTCTTTTTTCTTTTCTTTTTAAAGAGCGGAAAATGTTCAAAAATTGACATGATTATTATGATTGTTTCTGTGCTATGGAACATGTGCTGCCAAGAATTGAACCTTTTAACATGCTGAAAGAAATAAATGGTAAGATAAACACCTTAGAATTTGGAATATAGACTTTTTGTCATGTCGTCTATTTGCATATATATTTATTGTCCGATAGGATATACAAAGAAGACATTAAGATTTCCTTAATCTGCGGTGTTTCAAAGTTTGAGAAAATTGACTCTTATGATCATTTCACCTTAAAAATACCTAACCACTCCATATGCTTTCATCTGAATTTTTAATCTTTAATTTTCATTTACTTTTTTCATTATTTTTCTCCATTTCATGAACTCTTTGTATCAAAAACCTTTTTTGCATATATGACTAGTTTTCATATAATGCAGTTTTAATTTATGCCAGTATTAGCAAATTCATAGCTTCACTATAATATTCATTTGCTAATACCTTTTCTCTGATGAGAAAAACACATTTCTTTGAAAGAAATCTTAATATTTCTTATTTGAGTATCCTGCCGAACAATATACTTAATAATTCTTGTTAAGTATAATTTACAGTCTTAAATTGTGTTTTATGACAAGGTCTATTTTCCATTTTGGTTGTATTGAGTTTTTTGGGGGGATTACTATATAAATATTAATATTCACTTACAGAAGTTTTTAGTTTGTAAATTGAAATTTTATTTTTTGCTTATATATATATATATATACGCACACACAGGTGGCATTCCAAAAGTAATATTACCTTCTGTTTTTATTCCACCCAAATAGATCAGAGGGAATTATAAATTTCATTGTTATGATGACTGAACTTATGCATTCATGGCCTAAAATTTTCATCTCCTTGTTGAAAATATTGATGATGTGAGACGCTAAGAAAGCAATCCCTGTCATGATCATGCATCAGAAGCAGAGATACGTCAGTGAATTCCTGGCAAAAGTGCATCGAGAATGGTGATACTTATGTAGAAAAATAAATTCTGAAGCACAAAAGGTTGCTTGTTTTAATGGTACTACTCATGGCTTCATAACTCTTCAACTATTTGAGTGAAAAAAAGAAATTACTTTTGGAACAGTCCTCGTATATATTTTTTGTTTTATTTTACTTCAGTCGAAGTTCCCAGAAATCAAGGGTCTAACACTTAAACTCTATATGATACATAAATATTCAAATGTTCCATTAAACTTCTTTATCTCTCAAACACTGAGTTAGTAAAGAAATTGAAAATATAGTTTTCTTCTCCCCAATTAATCATTTTCATATTGTGTAGTATATCTTTCATTTTGGTCTCTTGGTCTTACTGGATTCCAAGACAAGAATTTATCTTGTCTGGTGAAGGATCCAGCTTCATGCAGTCACTTGAGGTAACATCACTTGGAGAAGGTGCGTTGTTTCTCATAAAAGCTAATGTTGGTTAGCCATAATGAAGAGATCTTATTTGAGCAGCGAATACTATGTGATTTTGAATATTTGGTCAGGGTTTACTTCTAGGGAAAAGTATCCTCATGCCAGGTGGTTCTGGCAAACCCTGTACAGAAAGACCTTAAGACACTTGAGAATAGTGTCCAGTAGGCATTCAAGTTCTCTCCAGTAGGCATTTGTGTGTGTGCGCGCACGTGTGAATAGTAAAGACAAGTGCATTGTGAGAAAGCAATTTGCTTGAGTCAACACAATAAAAGTTGTGCTGATGGCTGCCAGCAATTTTGCTTTCATCAAACTCTTAACAAGCAAGCTGAAAGAAAAAAAGAAACACATCATACAAAAGAAAATCCTTTTTTACTCTCCCATTTGGATTTGTCGGCCATTTTTCCACTTCCAAACTCCACCCCAACTCCTCATCCATACAATCAAGAAAATAATAATTATTTATCTTTTTTTAGCAAACACCTTTGTCGATCAGTTTGTTTGTTGGTCACGATTCAGTTTTGAAATAGCAATTTCATCATTCAACTTACAGTTTGAATGGATATATATATTTTTGATTGTTGGCCTAAATACTTATTTTTGTAATGACTTTTTGTAGGTCTGTCATATATCTAAAACCAGTCTGGGTGCCCAGCGTTGCCCGGGCTTTTATAGGTATGTGTTGAGCAAAAAAAAAAAAAAAGTGATAGTAGGCAGGCAGGCTCAAACTCGTACCACGAAGGAGGAAAACAATGTGAAAAAAAAACAAAAAAACGTGCTGTTGCGTCCATTGCCAAACAAGAAGTAGCAAAAGTTTAAATTAAGGCCAGTCAATCAAAAAGAGGAGATAACTTTTGAAAATATCAGCAAAAAAAGCGCCCCCCTCCTGTAGAAAAGTGCCCAGTTGAGGGTGGAATTAATGTTTTTAGCCAATTTTTCAATATTTGTCGTCTGAAGGGTCAAGCTTCAAAACGATACCGATCTTGTGAAAATCCCTCGCCTCTGTCAAAAGTTTTAGGCAGACATACATACATACATACATACATTTAAACAGACAGGTGAGATTTATATTATAGAAGATGGCATTTGGAAGGTCTGTCATATACTTAAAATGACATTTTGGTAGATTTGTCATATCTAAAATGACCTTTTGGTAGGTCTGTCATATATTCAAAATGGCATTTTGGTAGGTTTGTCATATTTAAAATGACATTTTGGTAGGTCTGTCTTATATTTAAAATTACATGTATTTAAAATAGCATTTTAGTAGGTCTGCCATATATTCAAAATAGCATTTTGGTAGGTTTGTCATATTTAAAATAACATTTTGGTAGGTCTGTCATATATTGAAAATAGCATTTTAGTAGGTCTGTCATATATTTAAAATAGCATTTTGTAGGTCTGTCATATATTCAAAATGGCATTTAGTAGGTCTATCATATATAAAAAACAGCACTTTGGTAGGTCTGTCATATACTTAAAATGGCATTTTATTTAGATCTGTTATGCTTATGTTTAAAATGAAAAGATTTAATTTAAAAATATGTTTCTTATTTATTTATTTTTCTTTCTCGGATCTCTTAATAATAAGCATATAAAATATATCATGTCCTGTCAGAAAGAACACAAAGCCATATATAGAAGAAAAAAAAAAGAAAGAAAGAAAGGAAAACCTAGACAAGATGGAAATCTGAAAAATATCACAAGGGCCTCAGTTTGGATAGTTTGATTAATAGTAGGAAATGCACGTTTCAGACTGTTCGTGTCTGAATATTAAAATGACTGAAAAGGTGGGAGGTGCAAGTGGTGGTGAGAGGGGGGTGTCAGTCGTTAATTATATCTCTAAAGGATTGGCATAAAAAAAAGAGTGAAACTTACTAATAAAATACAAAAGCCGAGATTGTTCCATCTCACATCACGTGAGATGATTTAGTTAATGTGCCTGTGTAGGGGAAGAGAGGGATGCGGCAACCTTTTGAAAAGAAATCAAATAATCCTTTATTTTCATCCCTCGTTATAGCATTTTAATTGAGAATCTAGTGAACGTAAATTATTTTTTTAAGCAAGTATTATTAGATTTTGTAAGTCATCTTCATTGAGTATTTCTAATTGTTAATAAAAAAATCTTATTTAAAATATTCATTCTAAAATGTTAAGATTAAATTCTAATTTTACGCAGTGTTTCAACTGAAATTACTATCATTATCCTCTTACACGTTGCCATATGCTGGATGTTAAAAGTTAAGTGTTAAAAATATCTACTTTTAACATTTCACCGGAGTAACATGCTCTTGTTCTGGCAACCATGACCAAGTAGTAGTCCTGAGTAATTCACAATTGTAATCTGAATATTGCCCGCACAGGGGATCGACCCTTCAGCCTTCAGAAGAGCGTCACTTACAAATGAATTTTACTAAGTACTTTATCCATTATGCCATGGGTCCTGTGGACATCCGTGAATTAAATAAAGGATTCTGTTCAAAATTTTGTGCAGATTCCAGAGTTTGACAAGAATATTCCAGAGATTAACAAGATACACCTGAAGAAGGTCATAGATTACATCGGCTGAAACGTTGTGAAAATAACACTCAGGATGAGAACAGTAGTCCAAATAATAAGAATTATCAATCCTCATCTAAAAAATTCAGAAACATAAAAAAAATTTTATTTCAATCTTTCTCCATGGTTGGAAAACAAGAATTGATAATCCAGCAACCATTAATCACTTTATAAATGAGGGTATTCAGATTATTCATTAGATAATCCTGTCAAAGTTAAAATGGTTTTATATCTCCACAATTAAATAATGCTTAATTGATAATCCTATAAATGTCAGGCTAGTCTTTATCTTTACGAATCTACTGTCAGACCATGTATGGAGTATTTGAGCTGGTAAATATCTGTCCCATTTGAAACGATTTGATAAAGTACAAAAACATATCTTTAATTTGATGCAACCTCTTCCTCACATACATGATGGTGCTAGTCTCAGTCTTTTCTATAGATACGAGGGGCGTGCAATAAGTAATGCCCCTGACCCACTTCCAATTGTCTGATCTAGCTGAAATTTTGCATGTGCAATGATTTTTATCTCTATGGGTTATATGGCAAATTACAGCTCCGAACTAATTGTGGTTTCTGTTTTACAGGTGTTTGAACTGAGTCAGGTGTGAAATGGAGTCTGTTGAATGTCGAGCAGTGATCCGGTTTTGTATTTGAAAGGACACACACCACAGGAGATTTTTGATGAAATGAAAGAAACTTATGGTGATAATTCCCCATCATATGATCTTGTAAAATGCTGGCATCGTGAATTCAAACATGGTTGGAAGTCTGTGGAAACAGCTCCCAGACCTGGTCGCCCCCCCCCCTTCTGCCATTGATGAGGCATCTGTCCGTCAAGTTGAGACTGTCATTTTGGAAGATTGGCGCATTACTATTCGATGTCAAGATTAGTACAGGGTTTGTGGAAACTATCATTCATGACCATTTGCATAAAGTGTCTGCCAGATTGATTCACGGGTTGCTCACATCATTCCAGAAGCGAGAACGTGTCGAGTGCTCAAGGATGAATTTGGAGATGTGCCAAGAAGATGAGTCAAAGTTTTTCAAAAGACTTATTACACAGGATGAAACCTGGGTCCATCACTATGATCTAGAGACCAAAGCCCAGTCAATGCAGTGGAAGCACTTGGACTCACCACCTCCAAAGAAGGCAAGGGTGCAGCCCTCTGCTGGCAAGGTCATGCTCACAGTCTTCTGGGACCAGGACAGAGTAGTGATGACAGATTTCCTCGCAAAGGGTACCATAATTACAGAAGCCTATTATGCTTCACTTTGGAGGAAATTAAGGGAAGCTATCAAAATCAAGAGGCGGGGCAAGATCAGCAAAGGTACCCTCCTTCTGCAGAACAACGCTCTGGTCCACAACTCGCATGTCGCCAGATCAGAAGCACGGGTGTGTGGTTATGAAATCCTCTCCCCCCCTCCCTACTCTCCTGACCTTGCACCCTCTGACTTTCACCTCTTCCCAGCCATGAAGTTGTTTCTGAAAGGAAAGAGTTTCCCAGATGATGCAGCCTTGATTTCTGAAGTCACGTCATGGTTGGATGACCAACCTGGGGTGTTCTACAAAAACGGTCTCCAGAACTGCATCAAACGATGGGAGAAATGCATAACTCTGGGTGGTTACTCTGTAGAGAAAGACTAATAACTGTGCCAAGTTTCGTTGCTCTACTGCTTTGGGAAGTGGGTCAGAGGCATTACTTATTGCACGCCCCTCGTACTATTATGGCATGTGTTCTTCGGAATTATCTGATCTATTCCCTGCTTCCTTTGTTCCAGCTCATTTGACTTGTTGGTCTTGTGGTCTCCATCCATTTGCTGTTTTGATATCTCATTGTAATACATTTTCCTATTCCAGTAGTTTCTTTCCAAGAATTTCAGGCTTGTAAAACTTCTACCTATAATCTAAGTCAATAGGCATCTCTTGTCATTTCAGTAATCGTCTTCTTTTTTTTTTTGTTAGCTCCTTACATCCAGTGGCTTCATGCCTTGTCTGAAGCTATTTCCATTAAAAATAACATGCTTGTGCAGCTAAATATATAAATATATATATTTAATTATAATTAAATAATTATTCATTTATACCTATAGACACTATCGTTTCATGCTTATGCAATCATCAGTGTATGATAACAATTCCTGCTGGTCATGAGATTTGAACCCAGCTACAAAGCCGCCTTTTGCTCCATTTGCTGAGCCTCTATCACAGGGCCAGCAAACAATTACCATGGGAATGAAGGGAATCAAGAACTATTAAACACTGAATTCAGGAAATACAAGATTATGTTCATTGAACACTTTTATTTGAATGGGTTAAAAAATAAAATTCATATTTTTTCTTTAATTAAAAGAACAAATTTTGAATTCAATTTTCTGTTGACAGCATTACTTTCATAAACATCATTTTTTTTATAATTTCAATAATTAAATATATTATAACTTAAAAAAAAAGAAACAATGCCAAATATTTTATTAATAACAATACCAATAGGTATGCCAAATATTTCTAAGAACTTCCCATCCGTGGGACACATTCCTATGAAACTGCTTCCCTGCAGGCTACAATGTGAACTTCTTCAAATCCAACATCAACAAATACTTGTAATAAATGGTGCACAAAAATCGAACTTTGTCCGTACAAGAAATCATTTCCAATCCTCTCATAATATTCTTCATCAATAAAACGAAAATCCATCCATCATTAACACTTATCCACAAGTAACTTTGGACTTGATAAGTGGTAAGTCATCATTATCAAAAAGAAATATTTTTATAATTATTTTAATTATATTTAAAAACGGTACTTATGCAGAATACGGACCATGCTAAAACCAATGCTTTATTGGTATATTTCGTCAGTTATATAAACTGCTGAAAGGTATTAAAACGCTTAACCAATGGAATAGCAGAAGGCAATAGTTTCTTCCCCAGAACTGCAAGCCTTTGGAACTTCCCCCCAGGACTCTGCTTTCCCAACTGTACTGATATGCAGAAGTTCAAGTGTAACGTGAACAAACATCTTGCTACTCATCTCCCTTCATAATGCCCTTGCAAAGTATGTCCCCCATAGTAGCCCCCTGCTTCAAAATGGCACTGTGCCTTGTTTGGGATGAAAAATGAATAAAATAAATTAAAAAAAAAAAAACGGTTAAAATCAAAATAAATCTAATAAATTTAGGATAGATGCTTTAGACTTCTGCAGCAAATGTTGAATTTTGTCATAAAAAATGGAAACTTATAGGTGAAACAAAAAGTTGCTAACATGTGCATATACATGCAACTTATAAAGACAGAAATTATTTAAAAGGCAAGTATACTTGAAAGCGTACAAATGCAAGACAACGTAGCCCTAACCTAACTCTAACAGAAAAACAACCTAACCCTCACAGGTGCCACCATTCTGAATTAGTGTGGACTTGAAAATAATGGCAACTCCACACATCCATAAAATTCCGAATTGATGTAATTTAATATCATACTCAAGGCATCTTGGGATCGGTTGGCAGAAATCTAAGTGTTGTGGGGCTGTTACCTACCCATTGATGGACTGCTCCAAATCCTTTGTTAATCGAGAGCCAAGTACTCTCATGGGTAAGGGGATACTTTACCAATATTTGACTGACAAGTAAGCCTAGCTTACATAGACACTTTTCTCTGTATCTTGTTCCTTTTTCAATATATTTGTAAACTTATACCGTGTGCAGAGTTGTCTTTTCATGGTCCCAACCTGGGTCCACATCACTAAGTAACTCAATAAAAGGCACAATGCTTTCAAAAGGCTACTTGCTACCTTATCTAACGTTTTACATTTAATATTCGAAGGCATGTCACACACCTGTGATCAAATTGGTAAAAAAATATTTTCAAGAATAATGAGCATAAAAATATTAATTGATTGCGATTTACAATGAACATAAGATGTGAAAGATGATACAAATATAAAGGTATTATAGAATTCAGGCTTTCTATATAAAATACCTCCAAACAACCCGACTAGCGGCAAAATCACACTCCTTCATTATAGAAGTCCCTATAAATTAAAGCATTCAAGTGTTACTTGTTTTATTTTTGGTTCTGATGTCAATAAATTCAACTCCATCACTCGTCACTCTGCTGCCAAAAATTTAACACCAACGTTCGACATTCTGTTGTCTAAACTTTCAACTTCAAAATGCAACTCCCTGCTCACAAGACTCGCTTCTTCAATATCCAAATCTAAACTTCCCAGTCTCTCAAAACTCAGTCTTTTTATTCCTAACCAGAGCATCTCATTTGCATATCATGTGACAAACTTGACAAACTCATAACCATATAAAGAGAAGAATGGCTATTATTTTTCTTTCTTCTTCATTCTCTCCAGCTGCTCCAGAACAGGTTTGTACTAATTTTTAACATCTTGTCTTTGGTAACATTTCACACCACATATTCCAAGACCAAATAAGATCATCTCCGCATGGTCAACACACTGGCTTATACGATTAATGGTGCACCTATTCCAAACTAAATCAATTAATCACAATCCCTAGATGCCAGAAGTTTTTCTACTCTGGTAGCTTTTTTCTTCAAACTGCTTGCCTTTAAAATTCCCTTCTTGTTCTGTTTCCCCCAACCATACTAACATGCAGAAATTTAAATGCCATGTGAAACTCCTTCAAAGATATTTTAAAATAAGGACTTTTAAACTGATACTTGCATAATCTTTAGTTTCTCTATTATCAATCAGGATAAGAATGGACTTGTAAGTAATGGCAACTACAGTGTAACTTCACCCACCACCAAAGTTCCAAATTGGGGTGTTCATCACCAAATCGCGTGTAATATCATACTCAAGTTGGAACCAGTTCGTAGAATTCTAAGTAACATAATAAAAGGCACAATACTTTCGAAAGGCTTTATCATTTTTACTTTTTATCTTATCCAAGGTTTTACATATAATATTTGAGTACATAAACTATGTCACACACCTTTGATCAACTTGGTAAAAAAAATTTCAAGAATAATTAGCATAAAAATATTAACTGATTGCAATTTACAATTAACTCTTTTTTTAACAAGGAAGTCACTGCTTATCAAAATCTGAAGGACAGATTAATAAATGTCAGGTGGTCTGTGAGAGGACAGCTCAGCAAGACCTTTTTTATATTGGACTTGAAAGCTACCATATAGTAGTCAGTTGGGAAGCAGCCCCACAGGTGGGCAATTCTAGGAAAGAAACTTTGTTCATTTAATTTGTGTTTAAGTTTTAGGCACAGAGAGTAAGGAAAATTGTTGACAGTAGTTGCAGCTAGACGTATGTTTATTGTGAATGTTTTACAAAAGGGAACCATAGATTTAAGCTCAGCTGAACATCTACCATGAAAATAAGAATAGAACAGATGAAAGGTGATTTGACGACAGTAAATATAAAGGCATTTTTGAATTCATGTTTTCTATATAAAATCCAACAAACAACAAAATCACACCCCTTCATTATAGAGGTTTCTAGATGGCAGAAGTTCTTCTATTCTGATAGTTTTTTCTCTTTTTGCTACCCCAACTGTATCAACATACAAAAATTTAACTGAAATGCGAACAAACATTTTGCTGCCCAATTAGTCATCTAGGCTGCCTCTCTCAAATCTGGATCCTGGAGCAGTAGCCTCCTTTATGTTTCAGTGACCACATGCCTTAAGAAAAATTAAAAATAAATAAGATAAAAGTGTGACTTAATTCAGTATTATTAAAATAAAGGATATATTTTCTTTGTTGGTCTGTGTTATAGTAAAATGGTATAACCAGATTAGAATATCTGATCTGTTTTCTCATCAGAGAAAAAAAGAAATTATTTATTTTTTTTTTTTTTTTACACACATGGATGTTATAATTTAACTTTTAAATCTATTTATTTTACTTGTGTACTCTGTAACTTTTATATTCATATCAGGTCAGTGCAAAAGTTTTTGTCAGCTTGTAGGGACATTTTAAACCATTGTAATTTATTTTATGCATATTATTATTATTAAACATACTACTATAATTAATTTATTAACTTTCTCTCTTAGATTATGAAAATATCATATTTTTATGCAATATTCTCACTCATGTTGACCTGAAAACAACCTTTCTCAGTAGAAAAGGAGTCATCTTCCATCATGATAATGCTTGTCCTCATACAGCACTGATCAAAGATCTCCTAGGAGAATTTGGTTGGGAAATCTTGTATATTCTCCTGACCTAGTTCCCCTGCATTATCATTTATTTCAAGGATTACAAAACAATTTGGATGGCCTTTGGTTAACATAACGAGAGAATATTGAACATGAGTAAGATTCATATTTCACAACCAAACCTAAAGAATTCTACAAGTGAGGCATTTATAAGCTCGTTGACAGATGGAATCAAAATATAAAGAACAAAGGCTGTCATTGTTATAAATAAAAATTTTCAAAAAACACACTTTATTATTTTCAAGATGTAATGTTACATCAGAAAAAACTTTTGCACCAACCTGCTTTAAGAGTGAATCACATTGTTTTTAGTATTTGTTTCAATTAAGCATGCTTCTTTGTGCATCTAGTACATAAAAGGCATTCGTTTGAATAAGTCATTGTTGAATATAACATTCTTATTCCATTTTGCTGGTGGCATTCTAAGAATAGCTTATTGATAAAATCATTTCCTTAAGCCACAATAAAATATCCAATAAATTTGCAAACATCAAGGGAGAGGGGAATAACTGTAAGACAGAAAGCAATCGCGTTTCTCTTTTTGAAAAGATCAGATTACAACATACATCAGTGGTTAATGACATCAAACTGCATTGTAATCTTGCAAACATATATCATGAAAAGAAACATGATTTATAATGACGAGATGAGGATAAGCTTCAGATATGTTTACATGACAGATCAAATGAAATCAGTGATGAGAAGTTTATTCATTTCTGAATTTTTTAGATGAGGATTAATCTATACATCTATAAAAGTGAACGTGTCTGTCTGTCTGTCTGTCTGTCTGTCTGTGTGTGTACATTTCCATACGCAATAACTCTGTCAATTTTAAGCCTACAAACTCGAAATTTGATATACAGGGTACTGAGATTTGGGAAAATCGATGTGATTGGTTTTCGGCCAGAAATTTGGCTGGTAAGGGGTCAAAGTTCAACGATTTGACCTTTGAGAACTCTACCAAACTCCTCCGACAATTTTGGGTCTAAACACTTGAAATTTTAGATATAGGTTCCTTGGACATGGATCTAACTTAATAACTTGATTTGAGCCCAAAACAATAAATGTTAAGGGGTTATAATAGGGGTCAAAGTCAAAAAAATTGACCGCTTTTTTTTTTTTTGCTCAACATACACCTCCAAATACCTGGGTAACGCTGGGCACCCATGCTAGTATATCTATAAACATGAACGTGTCTGTGTGTCTGTCTGTGTACATTTCCCTACGCAATAACTGTCAATTTTTAGTCTACAGACTCGGAATTCTATATACAGGGTACTGAGATTTGGGAAAATCTTTTGTAATCCATTTTCGGCCAGAAATTTGGCTGGTATGGAGTCAAAGTTTAACGATTTGACCTTTGAGAACTCTACCAAACTCCAACAATTTTGGGTCTAAACACTTGAAATTTTAGATATAGGTTCCTTGGACATGGATCTAACTTAATAACTTGATTTGAGCCCAAAACAATAAATGTTAAGGGGTCATAATAGGGGTCAAAGTTAAAAAAATTTACCATTTTTTTTCTTTGCTCAGCATACACCTCCAAACACCCGGGCAACACCAGGAATCCATGCTAGTAATCTACATCTCTATAAAAGTGAAATCGTATGTGGGGCTGTGTGTACATTTCCCTACCAAACTACTCTGCCAATTTTCAGTCTACAGACATGAGAGATTTGACATAAGGAGTCTTGAGATTTGGAAAAATCTTTTTAATCAGTTTTCAACCAGAAATTTGACTGTCAAGGGGTCAAAGTTCAACAATTTGACCTTTGAAAACTTTACCAAACTCCTCCACTAATTTTGGGTCTTAACACTTGACATTTTAGATGTAGGTTACTTGGACATGGGTCAGACTTTAATTTGATTTGAGCCCAAAACAATAAATATTAAGGGGTCAAAATTGGGGTCAAAGTTTTTAAAAATTTGACCTCTGTGGTTTCTATGAAATTACTCAGCCAATTTCTGGTCTAAACATTTGAAATTTTACATAAAATGTATTTGGACATAGGGCAAGCTTTTTAATCGGTTGTTGGGCGAAAATTTAGTTGCCAAAGGGTTTAAAAGATTTGACCTTTGCGGTCTCTAGCAAACTATTCAGCCAATTTTGTGTCTAAACATTTGAAATTTTACATAAAAAGGTATTCAGATATGCAGCAAGCTTTTTGATCAGTTTTTTTTTTTTTTTTTGGGGGGGGTGTTGAATTTGGCTGCCAAGAGATCAAAGTTGAAAGAGTTGATCTTTGCAGACTCTACCAAATTCCTCTGCCAATTTTGGGTCTAAACACTTGAAATTTTAGATGTACATTACCTGAACATGAGTCAAACTTTTTAAGATATATATACATATGCACATAAGTTATGAACAGTACATAGGGCCCGAGTAAAGCCGGACTGAACTGCGAGATTACATTATTTGAGTTATTCATACTACTGTTCTCACCTTGAGTGTTATTTTCATATTTCGGTTGATGTAATCTCGACTTTCTTCAGGTGTATCTTGTTGAATTCAGAAATCTGTTTTGGTTTGATTGTTTTCTTTTATGGCATAGCAACCTTTTTTCGGGGTATTTAATGCAAAATCCAATAATTTGGGGAAAAAGTTTTATGCTTCAAGTTCTTTATATCTTCAAATATTTTTTTTATGGTCTGATTGTTTTGTTTTACAGTATATCAACATCATAAAAATGTTATTTAATGCCAAATCCAATAATTTTGGAAAAACTTTTTATGCTTTAAGTTATTTATATCTTCAAATATTTATTCATCATGTTTAGTTTGGTTGTTTTGTATGAATAAAATTTGTTCTTGATTTTGGTTTTGCAAAAGGAAAGGAAAAAAAATAATAACATCAATATTTAGTGCATTCTAAGTAATGAAGCCAATATCTTCAGACAGCCTGATCTGGTAACATCAGTGTGTCCATCAGATGCAGATCAAATGATGAGTTTTAGATGTGTTTAGACATCTTTATAGGAAGCTATTCGTCGGATGCAAATCAAATGAAATTAATGACGAGGAGACGTTTATTAGTTTCTCAATTTCTGAAATGAGGATTGATAATTCGAATTATTTGGATTATTTTGAATGTCATTTGCACAACGTTTCAGTTGATTTAATCTCCGATTTTATTCAGCTGTCAAACTCAAGAATCTGCATAGAATTTCGAACAGAACCCTTTACTTAATCCACGAACATAGAATGCACTTGTTTTGTCAGCCTAAAAGGTCTGTGGTGTAACTGATATAGTACTTGGTAAAATTCAGTTGTAAATTACACTTTTATAGAAATTGAAGGTCCAATTCTCAGAGCAGGCAATACTCAAAATATATTTCTACCCAATCATGACTGACGAAACAAAGGCTATTTCCATGGATTAAATAAAAGGTTCCATTCAAAATTCTGTACAGATTCAAGAGAAAGATTTTTGGGTTCGATAAGACACACCTGAAGAAGGCTGGAGGTTATATCAACTGAAACATTGTGAAAATGACACTCAAGATGGGAACAGTAGTTGGAATAATCGAAATGTTGTATGTGTAGATGTCGCATTTCCTTATTTGTTACGAAGCCCCCTCTCTCCTTTTCTGATGAGAAGCATCAGGCTTCGAAATGCCTAGGTATAAAGAGTATTTATAACCCTTTCTCCCATTGATGTATCTTCCTTATTGAATTGATAAATAAAGTTATACGCACCAGTATATTTTTTCTCATATACGTAACCTCCATCTTATATGTTGAGATTTTTATTATCTCAATAAGTTTTCATTTAAAGAATCCTTCAATATTTTATTTGATAACCTGATACACACACACACACACACACACACACACACACACACACACACACACACAGAGTGTTTCAGCAAAATCCGACACATGGCAAAAAAAGTAATGTTCAGATGTTCTTTAAACAACATTCCTCGCCACTGGTCATTGGATTTAAGGCTGCCCTCCTAACTTGACTGCAACATCTTTGACTAATTTTTTTTTTTTTAATATCTAGTATGTAATCGAGGCTAACACAAACAAGTGTGTCTTACAACATGGTCAAGTCTCTGAAGGCTACCATCATGGAGGCGTTCACGGGTATAGATACGATCAGCAAAGCATGCAACTTACTTTGTCAATAGTTACATAAAAAATTAATGTAGTACATAACTAACTATTGTTAAATAAACTGTCATTTCTCTGCATATATAATTTTTGTTTTTATTGCCTATTTTGTTTCCATTTTGTCAAATGTTTACTTTTGCTGTAACACCCCATATCTATATTATATTTCTCTTTGTCCATTCTACTTTTTCTCGAAAACAATCTGGCTAAAATTTTGTATGGACCTTAGTTATGATAAGGTGCAGCGGACTAAGTATTATGGTATCTGTTTGATATACAGTTAGGGATAAATAGGGATTAGTCACCACATTATGACATTTACTTTAGAAATTTTCTCAGCAACTACTAGCCCAATCTGGCTGAAATTTTGTATGGAATTTTATTAAAATAAGGTGTAATAAACTAAGTATTATGGTAGCTGTTTGATGACCAGTTAAGAATTAATAGAGATTAGTATTTCATGGAAAAAAATAAGCACAAATTTACCCATATTCAATGTCAATTTGGCATAAAGCACTCATTCTAAATGAACAGGCTATAAAGCGTAGTATATATATATATATATATATATACTAGCGCGGAGGAGGGGGGGGCGACCGGCTTTGTCTGATCGTAAAATACACTTAAATACGATATTTTCATTTGCCCATATTTTGTATATATTAATATAGAGTTGTGATTTCAAAAGTTAAACAAAAAAAAACGTATTTGGATGCCATCAGCTAGAATTGAATCCAAAAGCAAAACTGTAGCATTCAAAGCTGGTGATGTTACCATTGTACCAACGTGATATGCATATAAACCTATTAGACGTAAAAAATAAACTAAGTTGAATATACAAAATGCATAACAATGTTTTCAATTTTGACCCATTTTTGAACCCTTAAAAACTATTTTAACCGATTAAAGACCCATAAAAAAAGGTCCATAAAAATTCAATCATTTGAGGCTCTGTGACTTTTAGTTTTGGCGGAAATGGAATTTTAAAATATGGAGGAAATGGAATTTTAAAATATGGAGGAAATGGAATTTTAAAATATAGCCTTTTATATATATATACAGAAAAAAAAAGAGAGCTACTATCGCTGAACTGAATAAGAGTAAAATCAATGAGGAATTCATAATATAAACATTTTTTACACTAAATTAGCCCTTTTGCATTTGTATGTTTTTGTCTCCCTTTTTATATATTTCTTTTCTCTTTTTTTATGGCTTTCAAATTGTAAACTACTTTGGCTATGGTTTGTTCAGTACATCAGAAACCTTTGAGCCAATATAGATCCCTAGCTATAAAAACACTGACATTCTATGCAACTCTGGTGGATTTTTAAACAAAATTATTTTTTTTTCTCTCCTAACTTTTCAATTGCATCAAATTAGAAAAAGCAAATGCAACTTACCGAACTTGTGACTCCAAGAATTGCATATGTCTGTAGAGGGAGATGTAAGAAGGAGATAAAATGCCGACAGATTTCATCCGGGCGCCACGTTCAATCTCACTTTCCACTGGCATATTTTCAAAACAGGCAAGGCCATAAAGTGAATCTTTCTTAAAATAACTGAAAAAAAAAAAAAAAAAAATTTAGTATAACTCTTATGGACAAAAATGGAGGATTTATATTGTTCTCATCTTGAATGTTATTCTCAATTTTGTTTTTAAATCTTTGATTCACTACAAACAAGGCACGAATTACAATTGAGATATAAGAGGCTACTGTGAATTATGAGCCACACCTACAGGGGCATATTAATTGGAGAGTTGTGCAGTGAAGTGTTTGTTCACATTACATTTAAATTTCTTCATGTTAACATTTAGGCAGATGCAACAAGCAACCAAGTGTGTCTTGTCAAAGTTGGGGAAACTGTACAGAATTTTGAATAGAACCCTTTATTCAATCCAGCCATAAACAAATAAAAATCTTCAGAAATACTGAGCCTGTACCGAGGATTAAAGTTTCAATTTCCTTACTTACTTAGAACTGATTACTACTGAACATTTATATTTATTGCATGATACAATGAATGTGAAATATGAGTCTTAAAGACTGGTTCAGATCTGATGATATTAAAGTTTAAATTGAGACAGTATAGAGAGATGTGTAGAGAACAGGAGACTTTGATGGTATGACCACATAAACACAATGCATGAGAGATGAAGAACAGTTGAGATAGCAAGTTCTGTTCATAGAGGAAAGCCAAGAAAAACATGGGAGAAAGTGATAAAATTGAACTTAGAAAGGGTTGGTTGGTTGTTTTACGACATATCAACCCTTTTCAGGTTATTTAATGCCGAATCCAAAGATTTTGGAGAAAAATTTTTTAATAGAATATTTGTTATTTTCAAGTCGGTTTCTATTTAACCCATAGTTGGGACCCTAACAGGTACTACCACTCCGGGTAGAGTGGGCCTGGGAGCAATGGCAATTAAAGGGTGGTTCCACACTCCCCAAAGCCCGCAAGCTGGGGCCTCACCACTCGATATAGTTTAAGGTCATATCCAGGACCCTTAGAAAGGGAGATAAATAGCAACCTGGCTGTAGATAAGTTGGTTGGAAGTCAATTTTTTAAAGTCGTCCAAAACATGCCACATGCCAGCATGAAAATGGATATGAAGACAGGTATGATGATAATGACTCTGGACAAAACATGAAACCACTTGATGTAAAGAGCTAAAGAGAAGAAAGTATTCACAACAAGATCACCTTTTAACCTGATTTAAGACTGATAAATTCAAAGGCAAAATATATCATCATATTCTGTTTAACGTCTGTTTTACAAGCTACAATGCATTGGACAGCTTTAAAAATTTTAACTTTCAATGTAATTTATCTCTCAGATCCATTTTTATCACTTCATCCCAAGTTTTACTTAGCCTTCCCCTATGAACTGAATCTGTTATTTTAACTATTTTACACTAGCAGTTCAGTTCGGCTTTGCTCAGGCCCTATGTACTGTTCATAACTTTATGTGTATATGTATATACATACATTAAAAAGTTTGACTCATGTTCAGGTAACGTAAATCTAAAATTTCAAGTTTTTGGACCCAAAATTGATGGAGGAGTTTGGAAGAGTCTGCAATGGTTCAACTTTGACTCCTTGGCAGCCAAATTGTCGCCAAAAAACTGATTAAAACGCTTGCTGCATGTCTGAATACACTTTATGTATAATTTCAAATGTTTAGACACAAAATTGGCTGAATAGTTTGCTAGATATCACAAAGGTCAAATCTTTTGAACTTTGACTCCTTGGCAGCTAAATTTTCACCCCAAAAACTGATTAAAAAGCTTGCCCTATGTCTAAATACATTTTATATAAAATTTCAAATGTTTAGACCAGAAATTGGCAGAGTAATTTGGTAGAGACCACAGAGGTCAAATTATTTTTAACTTTGACCCCAATTTTGTCTCCTTAATATTTATTGTTTTGGGCTCAAATCCAATTAAAAAGTCTGATCCATTCGTTCAATGTGACCATATCATCAGTTTACTCTCCTGCACACATATCCCTGTACTATCCAGATTTAATCTCTCTCTGAGATCAGAACTAAGCCTGCATATATTACTAATATAACATCGTAAGATTCTCATTATTTCTCTCTATATAATGCATATTACCAACTCTCATTGACCAGGTTTTTTTTTTTTTTTTTTTTTTTTTTTTAATTCAATTTTCACCCCAAACAAGGCACAGTGCCACTTTGAAGCAGGGGGCTACTATTAGGGAATTAATTAGCGGGGTCATTATGAAGGGAGAAGAGTAGAAAGATGTTTGTTAACATTACACTTGAACTTCTGCATATCATTGCAGTTGGGAAAGCAGAATCCCGGAAGGGAGTTCCAAAGACCCGCAGTTCTGGGGAAGAAACTATTGGAGTAAAAGGCTTTCTTGCACCTAGGGATCTCCACTGTAAAGGGATGAGACTTAGTAGCTTGTCGGGTTTGTCGGGGGTAGTTACGTCGGGGAGGTACAAGTGTTTGCAGTTCGTCAGAGCATTCACCATTAAAGTATTATTTTACTCCCATACATCATCACACTGCATACACATGCCTGAGAAATTCTTCCCTTTGATGACAGTGGTAACACTCTACTGTTGACAGTGGTAACACTCTACTGATAGTAATTCTTTGAACTTACTCCATTCACTCCTAATTCTGTTATCACATCAGCAACAGTCCACCCAATGTTGTCACAAAAGATAAAGTTTCTAGACAACTTCAATAGCTTTGCTATCCAGATACATTACATCAGAATCCTCATCAATCTCCGTGTGACATAGTTAATGCATCGGACTCTTTGCTCTATCTGAACAGGGGAACTTTCCTCTACAATCACTGATTATCATTTTTGTTTCAGTAACTTTCAGATCTTTACTTTTCATAACATTTCTCTGAGTCTACAGAATTAAATAAATCTTGTGAATATTCAATGTGCCATATTCATCAATTCAGCCACAGTCAGCTTCCAGTTACAAAGAATGAAATTCAAAACCACCTGGCGAGTTTCACTTGAAACTAATCAGCTCTCAGTCTCTAGACATTAAAACTGACTTTCCAGGAAATCTAGAAACTTCTGTAGACATAAATTTCACAAAATTTAAAGTGAATTGCTTTCCCCACATGTGGCCCTACTTTGGAGAAGCATTTACTTTTCCAAAGCGAAAAACTATATTTTCGGTGGCCTCTCTCCTCATCCAAATAATTTTCTCATTATGAACTTTCATATACATAATACTAAACATATCCCTTGATGCAGGTAAACAATATAGTATTAGACTGAATGATCTCTCAATTGTGAAGCACAAATAAAATGTAAATAAGAAAATGGGAGTCAAGTTTAATAGCTTTTTGTTTTCTAATTACATAGCTGTAGGAATAGTCATAGCGGCTGGTGTATGACTTATTTCCAACTGTTCTTTCTGGTATATGTTCTTAGGACATGCTGCTACATTCGATTTAATATAAGCAAAAAAATGGAAAGGAAAATTCAAAAGGCATATATGTTTATTTCATTTATGTTGGAAAAACATATTGTTTGAGTGACATCAAATATGGTGTCAGAAGCAGAATTGGAATGATGAATGTACCCTTAGAAAAAAAAAAGTTTTTTTCTGCTTTTTTCATTAAATAAGGCTACGATATTGAGATAAATACACACATTTTTTAAAAATAATTTGGTGATTGTCCAGAATTTTTCCTATATTAAAAAAAAAAACAGAAAAATTTTTATGATGTACACGCCATAAAGATCATATTCCAAAAATAATGTAAATTGATCAAGTAGTTATATTTTTATAAAGAAAATCATTTTTAAGCAATTAATAAGAACTCATAGCCATTACAAGTTTGCATTATTCTGGAGTTATCTATCCTTGTTTAAAACGGCGATACGAGAAAACTTGATAATGATTTTCTTACTAATAAAAAAAAATCTTTTTTAAATACTTTGTGATTTCTGGAATATATTTTTGCTCCCTCACAAGTACATCACATAGATCTTTTATTTTTGTTTTTTTAATATAGAGGAAATTCTAAAGAAGAACCAAAAATTTAAAAAAAATTGCCAAAGTACAAGAGACATTCTAAAAGTAATGCCTCCTATTTTTTTTTATTCTATACAAATGAATCAGAGGAAATTGAAAACTGCATTATTATGATGACTGAACATATGCATTTATGTTTCATCTCTCTGTTACAGATACTGACAGTATGGGACTCTTATGAAAGTAACCACTGTCATGAACATGTGTCAGAAGCAGAGATGCCTCATTGAATTCCTTCCTGGAGAAAAAAATTGAACTGATCAACATTCACCGGCGCCTGTTGAACATCTATGAAGATGATGCAGTTGATATCAGCATAGTTAGAAGATGGGTTTGCCAATTTCAGAGTGGCTACAGAAATGTGAGTAACAAAATGTGCTTCAGACTTTTACGATCGAGTCATCAAAAGAGACTGGCAAAGGTGCATTGAGAATGGTGGTGACTATGTAGAAAAATAAATTCTGGAGTACAAATGGTTGCTTGCGTTAATGATACCAATCCCATCTATGTAGCATTTTAAGATTTTAGTTTTTTAGTTTAAAAAATAGGAAGTGTTACTTATGGAACCACCCTTGTAAGTTTTTGATTTGGGGGAATATTTTTCTGATGAATCATTATCCTAGAAGATTCAAGATATAGCCGAAAACCTTGACTGTCTAGACAATTATAAAATGGCCATTAAAATGAATCTGCTTGTGAAAATGAAGAAATCATCATAGGAATCTACATTATTTTATTCTGTTTTTATAAATTTAATATTTTACAAATAAAAATAGAAAACAAAAAAACAATGCAAATTATAGGTGTTATCTTAGCTTAAAATGTGGATATTTCTGACGATCACTCTACAAAGTAGTTTTGTAAAAAAAAAAAAAAAAAAAAAAAATATATATATATTGCTTGATATAAAAAAGGTTTGTAAAACATTGTCAAAAATGAATCTGTTTCCTATAAAATTTTTTTCAGCCCAAACAAGACAGTGTCACTTTGATGTAGGCGGTTACTATCAGGGACAGTAGTTGCAGGGATACTATTTAGGGAGTCGAGCAGCAACATTACATTTGAACTTCTGCATGTCAATACAGTTGTGAAAACATGGACCTGGAAGGGAGTTCCAGAATTTAGCAGTTCTGGGGAAGAAACTATTAGAGTAGAAGGCCTTCTTACATCTAAGGATCTCTAGTGTAGGGGTGGGACTTGTAGAGTTTGTCGGAGGTATCTACGTCGAGGGAGTACAAGGGCTTGTAGTTCGTCAGAGCATCCACCATTAAAATACTTGTAAAACAGGCAGAGGCATGCAACATTTCATCGATGGGACAGTGGTTGAAGCTTGGATGACAGTTCAAGACCTATCAGGTTGGCGACTCTCTTTTAAACCCTGTCCAGGAGTGAGAGACTAATAGCAGATGCACCAGCTCATATGTGACAACAATACTCCATACATAGGTGAATGGTGGCCTTGTAGAGATACAGGATACTTTCAGGGGTAAGTAACTTTCTAACACGGTAGCGAGAGCCCACCTTCCTCGTAGCAGCCCTGGCAATACTCTCAATGTATCTGTTCCAGCTCATGTTCCCTGTGAATGTTAAGCCAAGGAGTTTGAAAGACGTACTCTCAGGTAATGTATCTTTTGCCATAGCTATTGCTGGTTGAGAAGGTTTCTTGTAATTATTGAAGGAGACAAGCTTAGTCCTGGCAGCATTGAATGTGACCATTTTTGTCCCCATTCCACTACAGATTGGAGGTTTTCCTCTAGTATTTTTGCCATTTCCTTAGATATGTTTATTTGTTTTCCCTCATGTCTATTACAGAGTATGGTGTCATCAGCAAATATACCCATCTCAGAGACAATATTATCAGAGAGGTCATTTATGAATATTAGGAATAATAAAGATTCAAGGATAGACTCCTGAAGTAGATAAAGAAATCATTGGAGTCTGATCTTTTTTTATCGTCTTTTTATAAATGCTCTGAAATTATAAATTAATATTTATTGTACTTAGTGAAGGTCTGACTACAAAAAATAAAATAAATATACAGGTATACACATACATCTATACACATATTATAGTGATGTCATCATTTTAAATGTTTGTTCTGACAACAGAATTTCAAAATAGTTGGATACTTACACAAAATCTCTCATTAATGTATGAGAGCCACTGGCAATAGCCTTGAATTCAACACCATCTAAGTCAGTTTCTTCTGGAAGACACCATTCCATCATGTTACCTAGAAGAAGAATATAATTGTAAGGATAAGGAAAACTAAAAGAATGTATAAGGTTTTGTTTTGCGCGCGCATGCGCACACACACACATGCGCACACACACACGTGTTAAGTTATGAGATTCTGTATAACATGGGTGTGTGTGAATCGTGTATATATTTATGAATTCTATTATTGTCTAGTGTATGATTGTATGCGTGTGTGTATACATGTGACCTGTGACTGTCTAGCTGGAGTTTGTTGTGGATGTATGTACATTTAAATACAGTTCATGACAGGACTAGAATATATATAAATACCTTTCCAATACAAAAGAAGAATAAGATTTATTTGAGGTTTCAACAGCTGGTTAATCGGGAACATATCTGATCCATTTTTGATCTTGTTTAATGGAAAAGCTTCAATAGAAATTTTTCCCAAGAAAAAAAAGAGCCTTAGGCTTTATTTACAGCGACATTTTATTCCAGAGTGATTTTTTCCCCTTTTGGAAAGTTGCAACGCTGATTCTGACGATCGTCATTTCTAACTTTCTCTACTAGGAGGCATCACGATCTGTAGACCATCTCTGTCTCTCTCTAACTAACTCTAACTAATTTCCATGTCTCTCAAAAAGACAGCCTCCCACTCTAAATGATGCCATTAGTATATGTCACAAAGATAATCACATGTCATTATTTCTAAGTTGTCAACTAAATTATGACAACATTTTTAATTTAACTTTCCTAAATTAATGTAAATAAATATTTATTCTATATCTTGATTATTCTAAAATATATTTTAGCTGACAAAACTTTTGGGCTTGAATAATCATAATGATCATCGAACAGCTACCTTTCAGTGTTACCCAGTCAATATCTAATATTTAGAAGTATAAGAAAACATATATATATATATATATATATATATGTCATAAATTATATTTCAAACTGTAACAAATATTAAGCTCAGTGAAAGTGAATTTCCAGACCATTAGTTTTCATTTCAAAAGCCAAACGATAGAATCAATTCATAAACTTTTATTATTTTTTTCATTGTTTCTTCTAATTTTTTTTTTTTTTTTAGGCAAGTGCCTATAATGAAAATTTAATTAAAAAAAAAAATTATAACAAAATAAAAAAACTTATAAAAATTGTGTGAATCAATTCCATCTTTTGGCATTTGGAATGAAAACTAAGGATATATATATATAATTTTATTTAAAAACTATACATTACAGTGTTTGTTGGGGACATTTTTTTGTTTAACAAGAGATTCACCACTTATCAAGGTTCAAAGGCCACTCAATCAGTGTACAATGGTTACTGAGAGAACAGTGTAGTAATCCTTAGTGGTGAAAATTAGATAAAATTTAATTATTTAAGGGGACAGCTCAACAAAAACTTGTTTACATTGTACTTGAAGACGACCATATTGTAGTCGGTTGGAAAGTAAGCCAACACAATAGAGTTCCACAGGTGGGCAGTTCTAGCAAAGAAGCTTTGTTCACAGAATTTGCATTTAGATTTAGGCACAGATAGAGAGTGGGAAAAATTGTTAATAGTGGTTGTAGCGAGATGAGTGCTTTTTGTGAAAGTTTGCAGCAGGGGATTATATATTGAAGCTCTAACAAGTACTTGCCATTAAAATAAGAATAGGGCAAAGATATGGCTCGCAACGTCTCCTGTTGAAAGGTTGCAGAGAAGAGAAAACAGCACAATCTACTAGGTTTTGAAGCTGGTTTTGAACTCTGTCAAAGGCAGGATAGGGTGCTCTGAGCAGCTCCTTCCAAGATGTGGCAACTACTCCATATTATGCTGTATTTGGCTCTTATACAGGTAAAGCATTATATCGGGAGTGAGATTTCTTTCTGGAGCAGTAGAACTTTTTTCCAGCAATTTTAGTAATAGATTTAATGTAAGACTTTCATTTTAAGCTAGGGGTGAAGGTCAGACCCAGAAGCTTGTCAAATCAGGGAGCTTCTTTGAGACAAGAGCCATTAATATCAATTGGGGCCAAGTGGGGATCAGAGTGTTTATGGTAAAAATATAAAAGCTTGGTTTTGGATGTGCTAAAATTAACTAGCCAACTTTTGCCCCATGTGCTCAAGTCGGAGGAGTGAGAGATCTTGGTCATTGCTGGTCTTTGAAGTGTTGCCATGGATGGTAGTGTCATCTTCATTTATGTCAACGAATGAACTTAGAATGTGATTTGAGAGATCAGTGATGAAGATAAGGAAGAGAGTTTTTTTTTGTTTTTTTTATACAGGAATCACCACTTATCAAGGCCCGGATGTCACTCAAGGATAAGGGTTAATGAGTATACATTAATCAATGTGATTATAGGATAGTAAACATAAGTAGTGGGAATTTTGTAAATTGGATTACTTAGGGGGACGGTTCATCAAGAACTTGTTTACATTGGACTCGAAGACAATCAGATTGTAGTCAGCTGGAAAGCAGGCAATCGGTTCCACAGGCATGCAGTTCTAAGAAAGAAGCTTTGTTCATAGAATTTACATTTAGGTTTAGGCACAGATAAAGAGTGTGGGAAATTATTGATAGTGGTTTTGGCTAGACGAGTGTTTTTCATGAAAGTTTGGCAAGGGAGAACCATAGATTGAAGCTCAGATGAGCACTTGCCATGAAAATAACGATAAAGCAGAGACAGGCTCGCACCATTTCTTGTGTGGGAAAGAGGTTGCAGGGAAGAGAAAAGGGCATCCCTCACTAGGCTACGATCGGTGTAGCATTACCTACCCTTTACTACACTTATATGCATATAAGTATCAGGGCACATTTACCACCCAAATTATCTCCCCTTTTATACTGGTAGAGGGTGTTATATATAAAATGGAATGCACAAAGCACACATACACTATACACATGCACTTTATGGTATGTAAGATATTTTTCCTTAACTGACGCACACTTTATTGTACACGATTTCAAAGCAAATGAGTTAGTGAGTTATCAAGGAATAAACATTTTTTTACCTACATTATTGTTTTCATGTTGTTTCTTTGTTTCATTCCTAAATTCTTATTGCATTAAAACATGTATAAGGAAGAAATGCTTTCCAACCCTTCGCTAACTCCTCAGTGTTGATTTGACGGAACAAGCATGCAAACCTTCACTGTGACAATGCATACTTGGTTATTTTCACTCACTCTCCCATTTCAGCAAAAGAGCCACTCCAAAAATGATCAGCAAATGATTTGTACAGCCTGAGACAAATAAAGATGCCAGACTTTGGACTGGCAACTATAAAAACTGCCAGAGTTGCAAAATTCACCAGCATACCAAGTATGCTTCCATTGTAACATTTGGCATCCTCAGCATATGGTGCTATCATTTGCACATAGTGTTGGATCCTTACCATTTTACCAGAATTACTGCCATTTTGCCCGTTGGTCCACTACAACCCTGTTAAAGGACATCTCGGCACAATAGCAAAAACCATCCTGAAGAAATATCATTAATCTCAAAAGTTAGTTGGTCTTTTACTTCTATTGTTTTAAAAAGCAACAAGATTCCACCTTCTGTTCTCTCAGCCTCAGAGAGGTTGTGTTCTCATGTTCTCTATGTTTTTGGCTACAAAGGAAGTTTCACTGAACCATGCATCAGTTTAGGTGAAAAGAGAGGCAGGTCATATCTACTCTCATAACCATTCATAGAAAGAGGTAAATGCTTAATCTGTTTCTAAAAACGCAATGCTTTCAAGTATGTGTAGAAAAAATGAATAGTTACATATAACCAAAATCATCATGACTATTTGTTAAAATGTTTTTGACTCCTAATGGCGTCCAATGATTTTGACAATCGTTTTTATAACTACAAGTTATAATAACCAACCAATCAGAAGCTTCCAAGGTTACTATAAAAATTGTAGAATTTTGGATTCAATCAGTTCGCTGGCGTCTCTGTCACGAACCTGCATTTGATTCTTCGCCGCCATCTTTGTTACTAGGAATTACTTAACACTCAAGATCAGACCTGCACTGATTCTTCACCGCCATCTTTGTTCAATATAATGTCTCAACACTTAACACTAATAACAATACACAGTTGGATAAATTCAACCTCATTCGAGACATCATACTTATATGAATGATTTTGTACTTTCCCTGCACCATCAAATATTGGACGAATATCGCAAAAAGTGGTATTACCAGTTATTTGATTCAGTTGCAAGAGAGAAATAATGCATTTATTCTGCTTCCTGCAACCATAATGATAGGTTTTTGGCCTGAAAAGGTTTGGCTATTTTTAGCTTTGACCAAAACATGTCTGCAAATATAATTCTCCTTGATTTTGTTTCTTGTGGGAATTTGATCAATTTGACTATTTTTAATTTTGGCATTCATCGAGATATATCTACAGTGGTAAATTATGTTCTCTTTATGTCAGTAACAATACCAGATAATTTGGTAATTTCATATATGTATATTATTCATTAATCTAAAAAGTTAGTTGGTCTTTTGCTTCTGCTGTTTTAAAAAGCAACAAGAGTTCGCCTTCTGTTCTTTAGCCTCAGTGGAGATTGTGTTCTCAGAGCAGTGTTCTATGTTTTTGGCCACAAAGAAAGTTTCACTGGACCATGTATCAGTTTAGGTGGAAAGAGAGGCAGGTCGCATGTACTCTCATGACCATTCATAGGAAGTGGTAAATGGTTAATTTGTTTCCGAAAACGCAATGCTTTCAAGTGTGTGAAGGATATTCCAGCCCATATCATCCAGCCCTCACACCACCACCCTCAGATTTTTTTTTTCCTATGAAAAATCATAAAATTTAGGTAAAAACTAAGAGAAATCTGCATTTTCAGCTATATTTGAATAAAGGAACCCATTTTTTCAGAGGGTTGATTTTGGTCCAGAAATAAGAAATTGGAGCACCGCAACACCATATTTTGGAACCCATACGTTTTAGAAAATTTGCAATTTTGGGGCTATAAATCCTCTTGAGCCTAAATTTCACCCAGTTTCTGTTCCTTTGGACGGGACATATTTTTAGAAGTGAGTATTTGTAATGTGTGTGGTGTGGAGAGTTTATATACATATATATATATATATGTGCATATTATCATTATTATAATTGACATTGTGTACAAAGAGCCGCTCAGGAAGGTAGCATGGAATAAGTAACCAAGATCTAAATTTAAATTTTGTTCTGTTATGGTTTTTGCCGATTAGAGGAAATATATTGTAGAAATCATTTCATTGTTTAGAGTTTATGAAGAGTGTAGATTCAAGAAGTCTTTGTTGTGGCTTGTTTAAATGAATTTAATTAAATAAAATGATAAAAATTGAAAGAGTGATTCTGTTGCAAAACATGAGAGAAGTGCATTTAGAGAATTGTTTTTTTTATATCTCTTCTAAGTTTAGTAAGTCTTTTTTTTTTCATATTGCATTTCACTTATGTAAATATTTGGGGGGCAGTCATTGCATAGTACAGTCTGCATTGTATGTTGATAAACTCATCAATGTTTTAGGTTTTACCTCTTATTTCCCTTTGTATACACATATATACTATTATAGTCACGGTGTGTGTGTGTGGTGAGAATTCCTTCCTCATAGGTTCCAAAACGGCTGAGCCTATCTTTTTTAAATTTCACACAAAGCTAATTCATATTTAATTTATATTTATATCTAAGAATTAAGAATAATAATTTATATTTATATAAACAGTGTTCTTAGATTTTCTTTGTATAGAAATTCAGTATTGAAAATCTGAAAAATCTGATCTTAAAAATAGCTTTTCTCTCTTATAGATAAAAAGAATACAGAATATTTTATGTTACACTAGCCAAGGGAGATAATACAATTTTAGTGAATCATTTCTTCTTAAAAAAACAAACAGATTTATTATAATCTGGAGACATAGCTTAGTGGTAGAGCATTCGACTACAGATTGAATGATCCCCTGTTCAAGCCCGGGTGTACCTCACCATTTTATTTTAATTTTTTTCTTATTAATGAGTTCAATTTACAATAAAAGAAGAGGTACCATTTAAAATTGCTGCAAATCATTTCTTCATTTGCATATTTTAAAACTAAACATTAATCAAAAGTTACTTTTCTAGAGCATTCATCATCAAGCCCAAATATCAGCTGTGTGATATTGTAAACAAGCCCAGACGGAAATATATCGTTCAAAGTTAAAACTTTTGTCAAAAGATAAGAAATAAGTGACGCTGTGGATATAAAAACAATTTTTAAAATATAATAATAATTAAATAAAACAAAAAAAAGATTATCGCACATCTCCTACCAACAGTGAACTGGTACGACTCAGAGTGAAGCTATGATGCTTTTTAAACAAAAAATGACTATACATAAAAGATGAAGAAACAACTGATGAGACAAAACAAGCTAGGAAAATATGCTGTGCTATAGGGGACCAAGGGTTAAGATGCCCAAATGCAAGTGGCCTCACGGGTTAACAAACGAGGTCACTCGAGCACCTATGGAACTTGAAAGCCAGTTTAGAGGGAATATCAATTTTAGGATCTACAGACTTCACCTTATGCAATATTGTCAGAAGTCAAACGAATCATTAGACAACTTCATTATAAGAGGCAGAACATTAGCACACAAATGTGAATTCATAGATGAGGAACTGAGTGAAAGACTTAGCTCATCATATTTTCAACATCATATGACGCTTTCCGGAACAAGCTCTATAGCAAACCAAAAGGTCACAGTATAACCAACATACTGACTGAAGTTTGGAAGTATGAAGCCCTTACTGGATCTTCAATAGCATTCGCTATAGTCAGTGTGGTGCTGAATGCAATGGTTTAGCACATACTGTAACCAGTGGCTTATAGTCCGTGATAATGGAAAAAAAAAAAACTTTCCTATAGAGGTAGGTATGATATTATAAGAGAACAACAAAATTGCCACCATTATTTCTAGGTCATCATGTATGGGTACTAAATGAACTCAGCATTGCATGGCACCCTGGAACCATCGTCAAGAATGATGAAGGACCTAGAGTCACTCAATGGAACTAAACTCCATTGCAATTGCATTCATTTTCAGTGACAAATAAATGTTCACTTTGATATCCCTGAATCTGACACCATACAGATCAAGGGAGATTGATGTTGGGGATGAAATCACCAAAACTACATGTTTTGAAAAAGCTAAACTGATCATTTCAACAGTCTTACAAATAATATTCAACTTCATCCAAGAACTTCTTGTCACATGCTTGGCAAATGGCAATGGCACTTAAATCTGCTATTCAATGGTACGAATGAATATTGCAGAGATGTATGTGCCAGTAAAATGCTGAATGACAGGGAACTGATTGGCGGCCCTGGATATGTAGTACAAATCGACGAAAGTCTGCTTTTCAAAAAGAAAAACCATGTTGGGAGTTGGGTCATTGGGTACGTGTATCAGAATTTGGGGGAAATTTTTGTCATCCCTAACAGAAAACTGCGAATAAAATATAAAAAAACTCTAATTTCTCTTTTTAAAGTGGGTTGTTTATTTTCTGTATGGAATATACTTCCAAAATAAACTATTAAAGTTGTTTAAAAAATAATGCAAACATTATTTTTTTATTTTTTAAAAAACAGTGTTTACAAAGTGCCGGTGCGTGTTCAGACATTTTTTTACGTATGAAATCAATTGAATTTTACGAGTGAAATTTTCTTCAATTTTTAAACTTTAAAAATCTATCAAAATTTTTTTATTGGTTCAATTTTTACAATATTTTCAGGGTCAATGTGAAATTTTATGCTCTTTCCAATAAACCGAATATAATATTTTAGACAAACGTTTTATTTTAAAATTACCCCACCTCCATTTTGAATTGTCTATTAAAATTTAATGGTGATGACAATTTTTTCTATTTCATTCAATGTTTTCTTTTTTTAGATATTTAAAAAAAAAATTCACTCGATAAAGTAGAAATAAAATATAATAATCAAAACCTTGTGTATTTCATTAAGAGAATTAAAAAAAAAAAAAAAAAAAAAAAAAAAAAAAAAATCGGTCGACTGGGTTTTTTGCTTAACGGCAAAAACTTATAAGTGAATGTGTGCTTTTTTTTCACCTACGGAGGCCCAAAAATACTAATTTTGGTTAACAGCACGCAATAAAAAGACAGATTAATTATGGCGTTTATAAGTCATTGTAAGATAATCGCCAAAAAATCAGTGATTTGTCTCCCTTTATTTGAACAGTAAAAAAATTTGAGTTCGCGTTTTGTTTTTGGAATCCTTGTTTAAAAAAGTATTTTATTTGAAAAGGACATGGAATATAGGTATAAATATGGATAAATTCTTAACAATGAACAATGGAATTACACAGTGAATAGAATTTTTTATAGGTAAGTCATTTTTTGGAATTTATATATATTTTTTTATAATCGAAGTAAAATTTCATTGGTTTTATTTAAATCTTTTTTAAAGAAAACCGATTTTAAAAAAAAAAAAAGCAAATATTGCATAATTTGCTATTAAACTTGTTATTTTTTTTAAATTTGATCTTTGCTCCTTTAATTGAAAAATAAATTAGGGTTTGAATTACATTTTTCAAGTAGTTATAAGCTTCGAAAGATAGTAAGTTGATTTATTCAAGTTCATATACGGCATTTTTAATGGCCGCTTCTGATACACCTAATTGGGTTTTATGATCAAACCCAAAAACAAAACAAAACAAAAAAAAAAGGGGGATTTTTACAGCAAATCCCAAATCACTCAGCCACAACACTGGAACGTGTTATTTCGGAATGTGTCATTGCTGACTCTTCCTACCGACCAGTGGAGGAGCTATTCAAATTTGGGAAATCGAGGCTACGTGCATGGGACCGTCAACCATTCCAAAAATTTTGTGGACCTCATGTGTTTGCACTAACAATATTGAGGCTTACTGATCTCACATTAGAAGAAAATTAAAGTACACATCGGGATCAGCGGGCGATATGAAATGGTGTCGTGTCGACGAGGCCATATATCGAGAGGCATCTTCTATATATATAAAAGCGAAAATGTATGTTCGCTTTTTGTGTATGTACAAGAAAGACTTTTTTCAAAGAAGCGGTCAGTCGCCTAACAACTTTTTAAAACTTTTTATATCACATGTAAATCATAATATCTCAGATTTAACAATGGAGCTCGACTGTCTATTTAATTTGCTCGACTTCGGGAAGATAAATATTCAGCAGTTTTCGCTCACCACATGTAGGTTAGGCCTTTTCCTACAATGTTTCTCCCTACCCCCAACGTCTTGGGGGGAAAAAAAAAAAGCATTCCCGCACTAAATGAAATCCTACCCCGCAGTCAAAAGTTGACCTCATTCATTAAAACGTGCACCTGCTAATTTAAGTAATTAAATAAATTCAAACGTGTTTCCGTTAGCATCTCGCGCTGGCGCAATGGTTAACGTCGCACGTTTTTTTTTTTTTTTTTCACACTTTAATTTACAACTTTGCCTCAAGGGTTCGGGTTCGATCCTCATACTTACCTACCAAAACATTCTTTTATTTGTTTTAACCCCCCCCCCCCGGAGTTTTGATTTACCCAAAACCACACACACCTCCAAACACCCGGGCAACGCCGGGTACCCCTCGCTAGTACAATATGAAAAGCGAAAAAGGACTTGAAATTTTCGAAATATTTCTACAGCATGTTCGCAAAATTTATAGCAAATAAAACCCCCAAAAAACTCAATGTTCATAAAAACAAAAAAGTTTTTAAACGACAAAAAAAAATTACTTTTCATAAAAAGTAAATTAAAGAAAAAACTAATTTTTCATTGGAAAATTGTAAAATAAAAAATTTTCTAAATTACAAATGCGGTTCATGTCATTTTTATTTTCTATTCTTTCTTGTTACTTTCTTTTGATTTTCCCGCGTATCGATTTACCAGGACATTGTAACTAAAAAAAAAATGAGCACCCCTTTCAAATGTTTAAATATCGATTTTTTTTTTTTCTTTTAAGAATCTGGTATATTAATGTCCAATCGATAATAATCCACTGAAAAAAAATAGAAAAAAAAAAAAAAAAAAAAAAAAAAAACAGAAAAAAATAGTAGGGGGGGGGGATTCTCGTTCAGGTCCGTTAATCAAAATATACATCTTTACAATACATTTTTTGTGAAAACTTGGTCGAATAAAATGAAAATGTAAAAATAACATGTTTATATAGATCAGCCCCTATGGCTGCGAATATTGACTCTGTAAAATCCGGTAAATAGTTACAAAAACAGCCGGGAAGATGGTTACACAAAATTAAAGTTAGGTTCCTGAAATGGAAAACGAAAAAAATATATACTGATATATTTACATGATTGCAGTTTTAATTTTATTTTTATTTATTTTGTAAAAATCCTATTTGTATTTTGTGTTGCCATAACTCGTTATCGGATTTTATCGAGCCAATATGGACAGCCATGGGGGTTGATATATATAAGCACACCAAACAAATTAAGAAAAAAAAAAAAAAAAAAGAAAACAAGTGGGGATAATAAGGATACCTGAGCAATCTACCAAATAGAATTAAACGAAATATATTTGAAATAATAAATTTGTGATTCTTAATTCTTAAATAAGTAAACATTATTCTAATTTTGATCACGTGTTTTAGTTTTGTAATCCGTATTTATAAGAAAGAAATATGGTTGCCATTTTTTTAAATATGGACAGAAATGGGAGGGGGAGGGGTAAATGTTTTACATTGAATGAAAGAAAAATAATGAAATTAGAAAATAGAATTGAACATTGAAAAAAAAAAAAAAGGTGGAATTTAAAATGTAACAAAACAGGTTGAGGTACTATTTGCCCCCACGCTGTCAATGAGAAATTTAAGATTTTATTTTTTTATTATCTTGAACTTTTCAGCTTTAACATAGCATATTTTGAAGCAACATTTATCATAAACAAGTTGACTTTAGTTTTATAACAATCCGGTCCAATTAATAAAATAATGACCAAACAATATCGTAATAATTTAAATATTACCATGTTGCTTATGGTCATTAAATTATTAATTGAAAGCTAAAAATGTTCACTTATTTTCTTGCGATTACTCTTATACCTAAAAATACATGGATATTTTTAATAAATAAAATAGTTAATATTTTATGGTAAGGGTTTAAATTACTATAGCGTAAAATAATCACACACTTCATGGCCCAAAACAGCCTTTGATCACCCAATACGTGACCACCTACAATTAGGCGGAACGAGTAACAATTTTTTTTTTTTTTTTTTTTTGTATTTCCAAAATGGCTGCCATAAAAAAAAAAAATCAGAACGTATTCTCGTATTGTCCCCCTGCACCGAATTTTTTCTTTACTAAATATTCTGCTTATCTTTCTGGTAAAAGAAAAAACAGAGCAGGAGGAGGCATTTAAAACTACCTTTAACCCTAAGTCCGGTCGACAATACAAGCTAATAACTTAAAAATATACTTGAATTTCTAAAAAAATAAAAAATAAAATTAAATTAAATTAAAAAATTATTGGCAGTCATTTTGGAAATATAAAAAATTAGTTACCAGTTCTGTCCTATGCTGCGTGACCAAGAGCCGAGTTGTTTTTCTCGCTAACTTTATATAATGATTTGAACCTCCAATCTAAAGGGCTTTTTTTTTTCAGGTATTTGCAGAATGTTGACATAATCGCACGAAAATATAGAATCGCAATTTATTTTTCCACTGAGAACGTAAAAAAAAGGTTTAAAGAAAAAAAAAGGTTTAAAAAGAAAAAAGAAGGTTTAAAAAGAAAAAAGAAAAGGATTAAAATGCCTATCATCGTTTTTTCTAGTATCTTCTTCTTATATCTTCTATAATATAAATCTCACCTGTCTGTTTAAATGTATGTATGTATGTTTGTATATCTCACAAAAACTTTCGACAGATTTTCACAAGATCGGTATCTTGTTGAAGCTCGATGTCTCGGATGACAAATATCGAAATATTGGCCAACAACATTAATTCCTTCACCCTCAACTGGACAGTTTATTACAAGGAGGGGTCGATTTTTTGCGAGCCATTGTATTGGTTGGATTGACTTTGCCTAATTTTAACGTTCCCAACTTCCGGTAGTGTCATGGAGTAGCGGTAAGACGTCAGATTTTCTTTCACTTTATTTCTGCCTTCGTGTCACAGGTTCGAGCCTGCTTGCCTACTACCACTTTTTTTTTGCTCAACACATCTACAAACACCCGGGCAACGCCGGGCACCCAGACTAGTTTTATATAAATAGCATTCGATGAAACGAAAAATATGAGAACGTTTTGTTTTTTAATAATTTTTTTTCAACAAGATTTATTTTTATATATTTCCCATTCACACAAAATAATTACATCAGATGAATTGAATAATGTAATTCATTTAAGCAAATAAATTAAAACCGTTGTTTCTTTAATTATTTTATAACTAGCAAGACCTGTTAACCAGTGTTGTCTGGTGTTAGTATGCCTCCCAACCCCTCGCTTACAAAATTAAAGTACTTCTGTTGTTGTAGTCCAACTAGGAACCTCCTCACATTTAGAATGGCTTTCAGGATGGACACCACCAACCTCCCTATGTTAAGAACGGTTTTCAAAATAAATGCCCCTTTTTGTGAATGGGGGAGTAGTTGGTCATTTTATGTATTTTTGACAGACATATATTTCACAGCAAATTAATTAGATTTGTGGAAGTATTTGCGTTTAAAAGTACCTAAATTACACTCAGGTATATTTCATCTATATATACAAAAGGCAAAAGCAGCACGCATTTTTGTATGTTTTTTTGGGAGGGTTCTCGGGGGGGGGGTTACTATCACTTAGAACTTCTTATATACCGTGTAGATCATAATATGTATGAATTGCAAACATGCATCGTGGCTAGATTTATTTACAGCGACTTCTACAAAATTATTGCTTTTTCGGCTTCTCACGTGTTGATTCGGCTTTTTCGTATAAAAGCGAAACTGCTGTGAAACTAAGGCGCTGTTCTCGGCCCATGGGCCGGGAGCGTCCAGAAAGCGATGGATGTTTGGTCAATGTTGGTTTTCACCGTCATATCAAACAATTGCTTTCATTTGGACACTCCCCTAATAAAGGGGGAGCTAGTTGGGGAAACAACAAAACCAAACAAAGTTGGGTAAAAAAAAACAAACCCAAAAGAACTATCCCGTAGTAAAATTAAGTGCGGAATTAAATTCCGCACACACCTGCCACTTGTGCGGTTATGAACGTTTCATTCATTGTAGCAGTTGTTTGACCTCATTAAACACGCACATGTCAAATCACTTTTTAAGGATTTTATTTCACACATTCTTACTTCTCTGCCATCATAGTGTGGTGGTAAGTCCTCAGCCTATTAACTTCAAGGATTCAGGTTCGAGCTTACCTTGCTACCAAAACTTTTTTTTCTTTTACACCTCCAAACACCCCGGCAATGCTGGGTACCCTCGCAAGCCTATAATATAAATCTCACCTGTCTGTTTAAATGTATGTATGTATGCCTCACAAAAACTTTTGACAGAGGCGACAAATTTTCACAAGATTGGTATCATTTTGAAGCTTGACCCTTTGGACGACAAATATTGAAAAATTGGCCAAAAACATTAATTCCTTCACCCTCAACTAGGCACTTTTCTACAGGGAGGTTTTCTCAGATATTTTTGAAAGTCATTGCCTCTTTTCGATTGTCTAGCCTTAATTTAAATCTATGTCACTTCCGGTTTGGCAATGGGAGCAACAGTTAACACATCACCTTTTTTTTCCACTTTCTTTTCCTTCTCCGCTGCATGGGTTTGAGCCTGCCTGCCTACTAGAACTTTTTTTTTTTTCAATTTTCCTTTTTTTTCACACACCTCCACTTTCTTTTCCACCTTCGTGTCATGGGTTTGAACCTGCCTGCTTATTACAACTTCTATTTTTTTGCTCAATACACACCTACAAACATTCGAGCAATGGTGGGCACCCAGACTAGTCTATATATATAAAAGGCAAAAGTGATGCACACGTTTTGTATGTCCAAGAAGGGGAGGGGGGTCACGTTACTATTTTTTAGAACTTTTTATTTACTCCCTAGATCATAATATCTACGATTTGTTTACGCCCTAGATCATAATATCTACGATTTATTTACTCCCTAGATCATAATATCTACGATTTATTTACTCCCTAGATCATAATATCTACGATTTATTTACTCCCTAGATCATAATATCTACGATTTATTTACTCCCTAGATCATAATATCTACGATTTATTTACTCCTTAGATCATAATATCTACAATTTGTTTACTCCTTAGATCATAATATCTACAATTTGTGAACAGACGTCATCTCTACATTTATTTTGATCGACTTTTATAAAATTCCCTCTATTTCGTCCTTTCATGTTTATTTGCCTTTTCCATATAAATAAAGTGAAACTAAATTGAAGCAAAAGCAACCGCTTCTTGGCCTTCGTGGCTAGGCCATCTAGAAGGCAATTCCCTTTGATCAATGTGGGGAAAACTCTTCATATCAGACAATTGCTATTCATTTGGACACTGCCAGAGTTCACACTTTTTGGGAGGAGCTAGTTTTCCCTCACATTATAAACGACCTTGTGGGGAAACAAATAAATACCACAATAAAAAGCGAAAGCTTAACTGGTTCCAGGCCAGGTTTAAAAGTCTTTTCATTTCTGCGCCAACGCCTATGATTCTTAACTTAATTTCCAACTCAATAAATTCACTGTCCTCTTTGGCATAATGGTTAGCGAGAATGACTAATTACTGTACATTCTCGAGTTCGATCCCACCTCTCTCTATCTTTTTTTAAAATTTTTTTTTTATTTCGTCTTTGAGCCAATATCCTCCATCTGGGCTAAAGTTAATTACCAACTCTTTTTTTCACGAACCGTTCGTTTAATGGTGGAAGAAGCGAATAGCAGAATTTTAGAATGTCTGAGCCACCAATCAGATAGGCTGGATTTCAGTAAGGGAGAAATTATTATCTATAATTAGGAATATGTGAAAGTTATGGGAAGTGCATGTGTCGAATAATAAGTTAAAAGCAGTTATAACTCAGTAGAGTAGGAATATGTAGGAATGGTATCGGTGTCAAGTGGGAGCGGTGGAAGTACAGGAAAGGGAGAGAGGGAAATAGGAACTACTTCCTCTGAAGATGGTGAGATTTTGTTTACAATTTTTTAGTATTTTGTTTTGGCTAGGGAGTAGGAAGAGAGTTCCACAACTTTGCAGTTCTTGGAAAGAAGCTACTGGAATAGGTAGCTGTATTACAATGAAGTATTAAAACAAGAATTCTGGCAACCATCTTTGGAGTGGTAATTACAGAATCAAGAGTCTGATCAATTGTTGAAGGAAAATCCAGAAGAACAGCACTAGAATCATCGATAGAAGAATTGTCAGCAAAAAGACAAACAAAGAGATAAGCCTTATCCTTAGAAGATGAAATAACCTGGAGATCATTAAAAAAGAAGAGGAATGCCAGACTTGCCACTATTAATAATAAAAGCTTTTGAGATAAGATAGAGTTATGAATCCTTTGAGAATAGCTAGACTGAGCCTCAGAAATTGCTCTCTTGCAGGCATTGCTAGTTTTTCTGTAAACCTCAGAACCATCCTGATGATACTGATTAAAGTAATGATTACAATGGGCAATGGCAGAAACACAAACAGATTAAAACCAGGGAGGAGAATGAGGTTTAGTTTGAAACTGACGATGAGGAATGAATGTGTCAATTCCAACAAAAAGCCAGTCAGTAACTTCCTTAGCAGCAGCATCCGGGGACATACCAAAAATAGAACCCTGCGGAACATCAGAAACGAAGTTGTAAACAAAGAGGCCAATCAGCAGATGCTTGAATGAGTTCCAATGTTTGGTTCCTCCTGGAAAACATTCACAACAAGAACTCGCTTTGCTATCACACAAAAAACTTTGCTTTTTCACTGGTTGTCATGTTTATTTTGGCGTGTGCACTCAAAAAACAAACATTGCAATTAGAGAAAACAATATAGAATAAAGGTCTTAATATAAAAACTAATTTTCGGTGACAATTTTAAATGTGATATTCATTCAAAACTGACCCGAATACTCTAAAAATCAACTTTTTAGAGGTAAGTCTTTAATTGACACTTTAGTGCAGTTTGACTAAATTATTTTTAAAGCATTTATTTACTTTAAAGCAAAAGTAGTGTCAAGTCTGTTGAATTAGAACGAAAAAAATGGCGGTTTTGTGATAGCCATTTGGAACATCAGTAATCGTTCAAAAATAAAAAATTAAACCAAATATTGTTAGAACATTACATTTTCGCACGATTTGTGAGATTTATCTTTTTTTCTTCTTTTTTTTTAAACATATTTAATTTCTAGAGTGAAGTTCAAGGGTGTACTCAGCTTCGATTAGATGGAAGGAGATATAAGTAAAATTACATTACGTAAATATATATTTCGGTAAATTTATGGTTTTCAGCAACATTCGATGTTTTCCAGGAATTTGCATTCATTTCTCTTTCAAGCCATAAACTCTATTAACTTCCTTTTTTTTTTTCCTATAATTTTTCAAATTAAAAAAATAAATATAGATATTTATGTAGAATATGAACGGTGCTATCTTTTAGATAAGATTTCCAGACTTACATCAAGTTCTGAACGTCTTTGTCGATATTCTCCATCAACTGATCTGATCTGATATGTAAAAGTCACTTCTGTTAATGTTTACCAGTTTTAAAATATTCGTTTACGTATTTTAAAATTGGTAAACATGAATCAGAAGTGATTTTTTTTCCAGAGTAATCATATGTATCAGATCAGCTGACAGAGAATGTCAACAAAAACGGGCGGAACTTGATGAAAGCCAATTTTCAAGTTAGATTCAAATTTTACGATATCTTTTGTTAGGTGAAAGTATAGAATAGTTTTACAAAAATCCCTCCACTCTCATGTTAAGAATGGGTTTCTTTTGAGCACAGTCTGCATAAGAAAAAAAAGTCGTATTTTCTTTTTATGAGTGTTCGGGTGAACGAAGACCTCACGATAATGCCCCCCCCCCTCTTTATCAAGATGAAACATATGTACACCGTGGGTAAGGTAGTTTAAGAATAGATACGGTTGGAGGAGGGGATCTATCTCCAAAATTCTGAGAGGAGATTATGAACAGGCAGGAACTACAAAGCAACCTTCTTATAATCATTCGCAAATAGTTGTTTCGTTGTTTCCCGACTTATCAGAGTGGCTAGACATAGTGAGCTCATCAACTCCGAGATTCGAAAATCGGACGTTAGGCCACTACCATCTGGTCTTCAATATCAAATATTTTCAGCTAATTAATCTGCTACTGTTTTCTAGTTTAGACAAGTTTTTATTAACTATCTTTACGATACTGATAACCAATTCTTTTTTTCTTTTTGGTACTTCTACAGTTTATCGCCGAGAATGGAGACGCCATTTTTTTCGGGCACTTGTCATGAGAATGAGAAATCAGTATTTTAAACTATGTCCGAAGTATTAATTACTTCCGGAAAGAACTATGAAAAAAGTAAATAAAGAAAGTGAAAGGGAATATATATCCGTAATTGTTTAATTGGAAATGTTTCGATTTAAGTAATGGGGAACTTTTCATGAAACATATATATATATATATATTATTATTATAAAAACAGAAAATAAAAATGACATATTCATAATTATTTAAACTAGGCGAGCGAGCGCCGTTTGAAAACCACAACATTGTATAAAAAAATCTATCAAAATATAATTGTAAAGACATTTATTTGAAAAGTCTGCGTAAGAAAATATAATTTAAATAAAGCAATTTTGTAGATGTTTTGTTATTTATTTCCTACTTCGGTCATAGTTTAAAAAACTGATTTCTCCCTCTGATTTTCACAACAGGTGCCTGAAAAAGATTTTCGGCGATAAACAATAGAAGTACCCTTTTTTACGGAAAGTGTCATATTAACACAAAGTAGAGTATTTTATAAAGACGGAAACTGTGGAACAACCTAATAAAAATCTGTTTAGTCATTAAAGGTAGTTTTATGTTGTTTTCGTTAAATATTATTAAATGAAGAATCATTTCCATTAAAAATCCAGTTAGTATTATGCTTCTAAAATTGAGAAAAACACGCTTGAAAGGTGTCAATGAATGTAAGAAGCAGAAGCAAAAGAAAATGGCCAACGAATTTGAACTGATGTCGTGTTTATCTAACAACGAAACTCGAATTTTAACTTGGAATGACTCCCCATTTAATAATATAAATTATATTTAACGAAAACAACAACATAAAACTATTTTTAATATCTAAACATTTTTATTGCGTTCTTCCATGGCCGCGATCTTTACAAATTACTATATAATATACAACTGTTTTTACACATTGTTTTTAACCTTTTGAAATATTGTAAATTTAAAGTACCTATTTACAATGCCTCCCCACGGGACAGATAGACACAAGGATCGTTTTTTAACGTGGAGAAAGTAGCTAACACGTGATCATGTCTTAAATCCGGCATCTCATCGTCCATAAATGAAAATATCGCACCGTTCGAACTACTAATACCCTGCTGGAAGATGATTGAGAGAGTCAATCGAAAATACTCTCAAAAAAAATATGTAAAAACAATAATATTTTTTTAATTAAAGAAAAGGAAACACATACGGAATCTACATACAATTCGACAGAAATACGCAATGGATCATCCGAAAAATCAAGTACATAAAAAATATATAATGATGAATAAAAAAAATTAATTAAGCAAAACATTCCATGCTTTAACAAGGACAATTGTCTAAATGGAAATATGTTGCCTAAACACACACACACGTGTGTGTGTGTGTGTGTGTGTGTGTGTCTTACAGAAGATGAGAACACCTGTACCTGTACCGTACATTAATAATTGTACTTTTTTTTTCTAAATAATTGAGTACTTTGGTGGGATTCTGACTCCCACTAACTTAATATATATATAATTGATTAACTCCAAGATCAAAATGAAGTTCTAATACTACACTTCAATTTTTTTGTTCTCAGTTAGTGGAGGAGAAATCCTTCACGACTGAGACAATTTTTTTTTCCTTTCTCCACATTAAAAAACAACCTTGGTGTCCAACTTTGCCCTCGTGAGGAGGCAAAGTAAATAGGAACTTCAAGAATATTGTTAGCATGAAGTAAAAAAAAAACAAAAAAAAAACAATTTTTATTACAAGTTCTCAATACATAAAGAAAATTATATTTTTAAAATTAAAAGAAAAATGAGTTCTGACAAGACATGAAAATGTTGAAACGTTGATCGATCCGGGTAGACTCCTTACAATGTTTATATAAATTTACGGTACTAGTGCAAGTGCACTTATTGATCCGTGCTGACTGATGAAATAATAACGTTATTATTTAAAAAGCCATTCTTAACATGGGGAGGGGAGGGTGTTTTGTACCTATTCTATACTTTAACCTTACAATTGAATTAAAAAAAAACGTATAAAACTTTAATTTAACTTGGAAAAACGATTTTAAAAATAGCGCGGATCAGTAAGTGCACTAGCACCAAGTTTATTTATGTGTGTGTCTTTTATATATATATATATATGAGAGAGGGAGAGAGAGAGACATATTATGGTTCTTACTGTTCTTCGGGATATGCTACATCCTATAAAAGTATTTTCACAATCAAAACAAACAAAAAAGATGAACTAATTTTGCAATGAGCCAGGACGTTTCTCTTAATAATTCCCGACAGGGTAGAAAGGAAATTTAAATAACACAACAAACCTGATCGTGAATCGAAAGTGACAACGAAGATAGCCACGATATTGTCGGGTGCCAGGGTGGTCAGTGGACTACCGGTAAGACTGATCCTGGTATCGTTGCCATTACTGTATGCGAGGTTGCCACTTTCGTAAAGATAGTGGATCTTTTGTCGCGGGTCGTCAATGGCATTCGGCCCGACATTTCGCAGGAGAGGAGTGTTGTCCTCGTCGTCGGCCATTGCTGTTTATCGATCGACAAGCTACACTTCCGCCCACGTGACTTTCTTTGACGGAGGGGGTGGGGGATGGAAGAGTAGATGAGAAAAGAGAGAGTGAACTAATGGAAAAGACGAAGTATGGGGCGAATGGAAAGGAAGAGGGAAAGGTGCTAATGTGAAAGAGGAAAGAGAAAGAGGTAAACGGGAGGAGGAGGAGGAGGAGGAGGAGAGATAATTATAAGGATGGAGGAAAGTGAAATAATGAGTAGGAAGAGATATAATGAAGAGAAAGGATAGAGCGCAAATGGAAGAGAGGTGATGATGAGGAGGAGGAGGGGAAAAAGCGTTTAAAATAAAAAGAGGGAGATTATGAGAGAAGAAGGGGAGAAGAACCCAATCGGGAAAACGAAGAGGAAGAAGTTAATGAGCGAAGAAGGGAAAGAGAGTTAATGAAGAGGAGGAGGAAGGGGAAGAGATAATCGGGAGGATGAAGGAGAGGGAGATAAGGGGTAGGAGGAGAGATATAAGGACGTAAAGAGAGAAAGATACCGTGCATATAGAAGTATGGGGGGATGGAGCTTATAATAAAAAGAGGGAGAGCGAGATTATAATAGAAGGAATCTAATGGAAGAAGGGAAGGAAGACCCTTTATTACAGAGGGTCGTGGAAAGACCCAACCGGGCAAAAGGAGGAGGAGGAGAGAATTAATGGGCAAAGAAGGGAGAAGAGCTTAATATGGAGGAGGAGGAACAGAAGGATGATGACGAGAGTTGATTGGACAAGAAGAAGAAGAAGAAGAAGAAGAAGAAGAAGTGGAAACATTTTAGCGCTTTACCCACATATGCACCTGTCGGTCCTTTGGTATGCCGTGCGAAAATTATTGCCTTCCTTAAGGTAAGGAGAACCAGTGGACCATGTGAGAACATACAAAATAATCCATAATGTATGACCATTGCTCTTTTAATTCAAGACAGAAATTAAGTTACGTTCTAAGCGACAGTTTTAAGGTATCAAATTCTCTTTCAAATTCACGAAGTGGACAGATTCCAGTTATTTATTTATCCATTCATAATCAGCGTTCGGCATTTGAATGTAATTTTGAAGCCTTTAAGCTGATGAATGGGCATTTGTTTCTGTCTTGAATTTGTGCAAAGGCAAAAAGAAATTTGCAAAACGTATCTCTATTGTATTCATGGCTCAGATTTTTTATAAACCCATTTGTGTACCGGATGGTGACGGAAGTTTTTCAAACCCTCTTGACCTTTTGTATTATCTGGATTATTCTGATTACTATTCTCATCATAGGTGTTATTTTCATAACGTTTTGGTCGATGTAACCACTGACCTTCTTCGAATGCATCTTGCTGAACTCTGGAATCTTTCTGTCAAACTCGGGAATCTACACAGACTTTCAAACAAAACCCTTTATTTAATCCATGAAAAGAGCATGGTCTTGTTCCAATAAGCCATAACTCCGTAGAAATCTGTTTACATATCATCAGCACTGAAGATTTGAACTTTCACTCTCCATAAGAGCATAACTTACAACTGAATTTTACCAAGTACTTTAACCATTCCACCATGAATCCTTGACCTTTTCCTGACAAATTGCTTTGAACAATGCACATCTAGTATTCTACCTGTTCTGCGATCTTCTGATCATTTTAAGACTCGGACACCTTTCCATTGCAGAGCGTATCAATACTCAAGGGCTGATTAGGATAGCTTTTAGATGCTTCATATCAGATTTTCCTCTGAATTACATTTTCAGAAAGAATGTGTCTTATGTCTCAAACGATATATCTGATTGGTTTAATCACTGGTATTGAGTTTTTTTAGTATCTAAAAATGGTACTGATGTATTTAAGCAGTCTCAAATTTCTGGTGTCAGAAAATTTAGGTCATGTGATATTGTTTTGATGGTGGAATCTCAAATAACACCCCCCACCCCTGTCAGAAATTACCGAGCACTACTTTATCAATAAATTTTTAACTCTACAAGGTTCATTCTAAAAGTAAAGCTTCTTTTTTTTTTTGTTATTACTCAAAAAGTTGAAGAGCTATGAAGACGAGTGACTCCAAAATTTATTTTTTTTTACATTGTGATCACCATTCCTAATGCACTTTTGCCAGCAATTAACAATGGCTGAGTATGGTCTTTCAGAGTGTGCTTTGTCATACCAGAGCCATTCTAAAAGTAAAGCCGTCTATTTTTTTTTTTTTTACTCAAAAAGTTGAAGTGCTACAAAATCGAGAATAGTACTAATAAAACGAGTGGCCTTTTGTGCTCTAGAATTTATTTTTCTGCATAGTCACCACCATACTCAATGCACTTTTGCCAGGAATTCAATGATGCCTCTCTGTTTCTGACGCACATCCATAATAGGGGTTGCAGTCTTTTCATCATCAATATCTGCAACAAAGAGATGAAACATTCAGATCATGAATGCATAAGTTCTGTCATCATAACAATGCTTGCAATTTCCTCTGATTCATTTCGGCAGAATAAAAAAAAAAGGAGGTATTACTTTTAAAATGTCTTTGTACAACTTTACTTTTTGGTAAATTGAGTGAAACATTTGATGATATATTATTACTCATTTCACAAAATGTTTTTTTTTCATTCATATTTTATTTAATTAAAGGGATTTAATATAAAAAAAAATTAAGTAAAACTATTTTAAGTAAAGATTTGTTTTTAAATTTATTTTGTTTATTATAAATTTATTTAGATCTGTGGGAGCCTTTTCTAGTCTCACACAAAAACACCCGTTCACATCTCAAGCTATATTACTCGTCACATACATACGCGCACACAAACATACGTGCGCACATCCACACACGCACATATATTCACGTTCGCGTACATACACTCACATTCACGTGTATACACACACATGCTAACGTACGCAAATGTACGCACAGATGGATGACGTCACTTCCCTTTCCAAGGAAATCCACACATGCGCAAAAGACCACCGGAAACAATTATAAAAGCAAGAGACAAGCTGTTTCCAGCCTCTTTTTCGGACCAGCTCTCGAGCTGAGAGTTTCGGCTAACCAACCATCTCCCTTTCGGGAGGCACACGCATCACATCCCCTGCAACTATTATGGGGCACGAGCTAACAGACAGTGTGTACACTTTATATGCTTTCTCTCTCCATGGCCTGGATTGACTTTTTCTCATTTTCTCTCTCTATGACAATAGACTTTCCTCCTCACCAGTAAACAGCGAGAAATGAACGCGGACATGAACACGTGTTGTACCCTTTTCTTTCACTTGTTTCTTCACGAAATAAATCCTAGTTTGTTTAATTCAAGTAAACGCGTTGTTCATTCTTTTCTCAAAGCAATTCATTTTTCCTTTCCCATTTCTCCTATTTTGTACGATTGGGGGATATATATAATATATCCACCAGTCCACTACAGATCTGAAAAATTGAATTTAATTGTTTTCTGTTCTTTTTAAAATGTGCCTTCATTTTTTTTTTTTACATGTTAATTCTGATTTAATAATTCTTTCATTTTGTTTTGTTTGTCCAATATAATTTGGATGTAATTGTTTTCCGTTTTTTTTTTTTTTTTAATCTATTGATAAAATGGCACCTGGTAATTTTAAATGAGGTTAGGTCTTTTGAGATTGAATCATTAAAAAAAATATGACATGACCTAAATTTTCTGATGCCAGAAATTTGGAACTCCTCAAATACATCAGTACTCTAAAAATTTCAATGCTTGTATAGATTGGTGATTTTTTTAAACAAGTGCATTTCAGGTGACAACATTATTATGTACTTTCATATCATGTTGAAATTAGTATCAATTCCAAAAATTAGGAAAAAATGATCAAATTACAAATGAAAATATTTATTCATTGAAATATTGAGTTTTATTGTATGTTTAAATGTGGACCAATTCACTATAACAGACATCTCCCCTGATTTAAATTGGCTTAAAGTAAGGGTCTGATATTTTTAACCAATGCATTTCGGAACATAATTATGAATAATTATTTGATAAAAATACATCTCGTACATCTTTTAATGGATTATTTTTCATAATTCTTGGAATGTATACTAATTTCGATATGACACATAAGTAAGTAATAGTGTTTTCATCTTAAATGCATTGGTTTAAAAGATCACCAATCTACAGAAGCACCAAAATTTCTAATAGAGACTAAACAGCAAACCATGCTACATTCACAAGTGTGCAATACCATTGCTCACAGAAACAATTTCTATTAACAAAATAGATGCCCTGAAATCAAGACCGCCTTTAAAACTGTTTACAACGACTGCAAATGGGTTACAGGAAATGCAAAATCTGTTAAATGTAGAAATACTAAGTGTTGAAGGTCGCCTGAACACATGGAATAAATAACTACAACACAAAAATAAAGTAGAACAGATATATTGAAAGCAAATATTTACGTAGCGTCTATTGGTACAGTCATAGGGAGACCGTCCCTGGAGAAGGTGTCGGCTGGTTGGTCATCAACTCTCGATCTCATGTCTCTCTGAGTCTCTCACTGAGTCTCTCGTTGGGTCTCTCCCATCTTTACGATACAAACCATATTTAAATAATTGACACTCCACATATGCTAATTAGGTAGATCCTAACACAACACTAAGTAAAGGCTTGGTTCTGCAGAGTTTATGAAAATAATATGTAGTATAGTTCCTGGTTACAACAAGTACTGTATCTTAGCAATAATAATTACAATAGATGTACTTCAATTGACAAATGAAAACGTTGGATAAAAACATGAATGTTATAAATGGGTCATCAGTTAACAAGAACTAATTCAACAATGAGAATTGGGGGGGGGGTATGAGATGAGAAAACATGAATTAACAAACAAAATATATTTATATATCAACAACTTCACAAATATACAGGGTGGAAAGATAAAGTTGTTGCTCTAAATAAAGCAATACTACAGCTTTATTTTAAAACTTTTATTGAAAAAATCAATTCAGGTAACCTGATTATGTAGTAGAGCTGATATCTATTCAATGGAGCTGGATTCAACCTCAATCACCACCTCAATACGGGTCTGAAACTGAGAGCACACAAACGCCAGCAAAAGCTCAGTGGAAGCTCGGCGGAAGCTCAGCGGATGGCAGCGATCAGGTTGGCTTTAGTGGTGTGGGTCATGTTGGTGATGTTCTCAAAATATGACCAAACGAAATAATCCAGCAAGTTCAGGCCAGGTGAGGTGGGGGCCAGTGAAGAAGGGTACAAAGTCGCAGCACTCCTGAAGCCAAGTCAAGTCTTTTTGGACTTGTGCCCGGCGCCGAGTCCTGCTACCACCTCCAGGGTCTGCTAGCGGTCACCTGATTGCACCAGGGATCACCACACTCTTCAGCACATCCAAGTACACTTTGGTGTTGACTTTTTATCATATGTTTAACTGTGGACCAATTCAGTTATGGTCTTTGGTGTGGTGTGATCAGCTTGACTTTGAAGATGTGATGTGGCCCTCATTTGAAACCACACCAAAGACGATAACTGTGGCCGTTTTCCTCACCCTGGGCACATTCTTGTTATTCGTAAAATCCAATGATGCACTTTGAGGGTTCTAGCGATGGTCCTGTTGGATCAGTAGAGAGCATGAGTTGTACAGTGGCGCATCTCCGATCTTGCTTATTGAGCATTATGTCACTTTCACACATGATAGAAGGCTCCTATTGCTCTTGGGATTTGTACACAACTGGCCAACTAGTAGATGGTCTGCAAAAAAAAAAAAAAAAAACAGTTTTCATCAAACAGAAATGGAATCATGTTGTCTTTTCTAGGGCAACAATTTTATTGTTACACCCTGTACTTTGAAAGACCAAAGTTTTTTGAAAAGTTTCAAACTTCTTGGAGAAGAAGTAGAGAAAAGCATCATAAAATTTGTTTCAAAGTTCCGTTATGTGTATGTGTGAGTTTACCTTCTGGGCGGCTATGTTTACTGGAGGCATAGTAACAGACTTATAGATTATACTTCACCAAGTCACGGTTTTACAGAAATTTCAAGTTTGCATCGGCTTGTTAATCTGATACATGATTGTTACTTTTGTGCTTTAAAACAATTTTCATTGGTCGAAAATATTTTGAGTTAACACGATCTTGTGAAAACTAACTTGCTTTAGGAAATGACAAAAAGAGTTTATCCAAACAGGGTATAGAAAGAAAGAGGTTAAGCTATTCAAGTCATTTGCTTTTGAGCATTCGTCCGAGTTACATTTCAGTGTGTAATAGATTCACTAGCACTGTTAGCAGCAGCATATAATATATGCAAATGACCATGCTGGCTGTGCAATGTGACGTCACAGTGAAGAAAAAAAGACACAAGTGGACAGAGAAGGGTATTCAGAGAAGCACTTGTTTGTGATGTGTTAGGAGAAGCAGAGGTATTTGTGAGGTGTTCAGCAAAGCAGTGGTGCTCGAGATGTAATGAAAGAAGCACATGTTCAAGGCGTGGCTGATGTTTGGAAAAGCATATGTTTGAGACATGTGGGTGACATTAGAGCGAGATGAGAAGTCACACACAGCTAGAGAAGGAGAAATGAACTGTTTGAATATTTAGAAAAAATGCGTTGTTAGAAATACCAGATATAAAGGTAAAAAAAAAAGTAAGTCGAGTTTTTTTTTCTTTCTTCTGTTTCTTTACAATGGAGTCAAAATGTGTTGTGTCATCAAAATGCAACAACACCATTTAAAAAATGTGTACAAGACTACATTAGTACACTTGGGAAAGCAGTATATAAATGTAAAAATCCGACGCCAAAAAAACATGAAAAATATAAAAAGAAAAGAATAAAAAAGAGCAAGTTGATTTTTTTAAGGAAATTGTTTCAGACAAAGCATGACGACACTAACAAATACATGTAGTTAAATTGATAAATGAAAAAGATGGATAAAAACATAAATGCTATGAATGGGTCACCAGTTAGCAAGAGCTAACTGCACAGGAATTTTGGAATGAAATCGAGAAAATATGATGTAATGAACAAAATATGTATAAATCAACAATTTTACAGAAATGTTAAATACAGGGTGACCCAAAAAAACGGGCCCCGTGTACACTTTATGTGATATCTCCATTATTTATTCACCGATTGCCCTTATTTTACAGGACATGGCAGAATCAATGACCATGAGTACACCAAGACCCCAGTGGGAGCTGGGACAAAGAATACACTGTGTTAAATTTTACTACAAGACAGGCTCGTTTAAGAAAACCCAGGACAGTTTTATGCGTCAGTTCGAATGTGAAAAGGCTCCATCCAAAAGCAGAATTCAGAACTGGGTGGACCACTTCGAGAAGTATGGGACCGTGGAGAACCTCAACGCTGCCAGAGAGAACCATCCAAGCCACTCGGGACATCCCAAGAAGTGAACGTCCGAGCTAGTTGAAAGAGTGAGAGAGTCTCTCTTGCAGAGTCCGAAACGCTCTGTGCGTAAGCGAATCCAGACCCAATGAAGTAGCCACCAAGCCCCTGCACTCTCCTAAGTGCACGGTGTGAGCTGCAATCTTGGCCAGAGGCATCATCGGACCAATCTTCATTGAAGAATCTGGAGCAGCAGTGACAGTCACCAAGGAACGGTATGTGGAGGTCCTCAAAACCTTCAAGAGTGAGCTCCAGACCATCTACCCATCGCTCATAAGCAAGTTCTGGTTCCAGCAGGACAGAACAAGTTCTCACACCTCAAACCTGTCCTGAGATTGGCTGAAAGAGAACTTTGGAGGCCGAGTGATCAGTCTCAAGACTGATTTTGAGTGGGCAACCCATAGCCCGGACCTAAGCCCCCCAGATTTTTTTCTTTGGGGCTATCTTAAGGACAGAGTCTACGCAGGGAAACCCAGAACCATCACGGAACTCAAGGAAGCCATCAGGGAGGAGATGAGATCCATTACCAATTCAGTCTGTAAGAATGTCATGGACAACTCCGTGCTGTGCCTCAAGAAATGCATGGAGCTAAATGGAGGCCATCTAGAACATATGCTGTAGAACGGAGAAAAAAAGGCCAAAGACCCTAGTGTTTTGATGTGATGTTTTGAATATAATAAACTAGTTATGACCAAAGTTTCATTTCATTCAGACAAAACACTAAGAAACGAGGCCTAATTAGAGTTGGGGCCCGTTTTGGGAGGAGGTCACCCTGTATACTTTGAAAAATCAAAGGTTTTTTTTTTTAACACTTTTAAAGTTTTTGTAGAAGTAAAGAAAAGCACTAGAAAGTTTGTTTCAAAGTTCTGTGTGAGTTTACCTTTTTGGTAGCTGTGTTCACTGGAAATATAGAAACAGGTTTAAAGGAATTTCAGTGTGGAACATTCCGTTCTTCTTAGATGGGTGTTGTTGACATTGAGAGTTGAGATGTATTGCATTACGTCATAACAGAGATGGCATCTATTCAATCTTGGTCACTCTGCCGTACTGACAGTATCAAAGAGTGGATCACACAATGTACATTGACACCACCATGTTTCAGCAGCTCTACAGGAATGCCATCCAGCTCAGGGGTTTTGTTTGGGTTTATCTGTTTAATGCAGTTAACTGTTTCTACAAGAGTTTGTTTAGCATCAAATTCCGAATAAAACGATCATTGAGGGATATTTTCTATTGCAGCAACAACAACATTGAATGGGTTGTGAAAAAGATCACGAAAGAGTTCATGCCATCGATGCATAATTTCATCTGAGATTTTCAACAAGGTTTTCCCATCCTTTGCCAGGAGTGGTGTAGTTGAAGAGGATTTCGAACCATAAGCCTGACAAAGCAAAGCGTTAAATATCTTGACATCTCTATGATTGTAGGCAGTCTGTATCTCCCTGGAGAGGTCAGAACACCATTTGTTTTTTATTTGGCGCCCACAACACTGAACCTCACTCCGCACAGAAGAGAAGTGGGCAGCAAAAGCTGGCCTGTTCAGAGTTAAGAAGTTTCAAATAAGCTTTCCACTTTCTATCAATTCTATGGAATTATCAGCAAACCAATCATGATATTTGGGAACCTTCAATCCAAGAGGTTCAACACCTTTTTGGTATATTGTATCTCTTACTGTCAAAATATCGTTAATTCACTACCCACATAGCAGCAGCAGCAAAATAGCATAATGGTGAGAAGTATTGACAGTCATTTGGGCAGTCGAGTTTCAATTCTGGCTTGAGGTAGTTGCTTGTCTAGCCACACTGATGAGCTGTGATAAAGCGAAATAGTACTGTATGTGGATGACTATATAAATTTAAATACATATATATATATACAGGGCGATCCGAAAGTAACTCTCTAGTCAGGAGTTTTGCATGACAATTCTTGATTATCTTTGGGTGCATTTTAGCATGGCTTCCCTTAATGGTTCTTTACCATCTTTGCACTTGAACAATGGATCACCAAACTTCGTAACGTGCAGTTATCTGGGCATGTTCCTGTACAGTAAGAGTCTAGCCATTTTGGAAATTCCAAACACATTAACAAGATTAAAAACCAAATCCATATAACAGATCTGAAAAGAAATAGTGAGGCAGGCTATTTCAATATTCCATAAGAATCTGTAATGGAGAAATAGTAGTCTTGGCTTCACTACACGATATCTCTTTCTCTCTACTAATCTTTCACTTAGTGATACAAGCACCAAAATTGGCATAAATGACGTTCAGAGCAGGCATTTTAAGAAAAGAATGTGAGCTATCAGAAAATTCAAGATCGCTGCCAGTTTTCAAGATGGCTGCAGAAGCAAACCTGACAAATTTCAATTTTGGTGCTAGTATCACCAAGTGAAAGATTGTTTCAACAATCTGCCCCACTAAAAACAAAACTATGGATTTAATTACCACACATTAAGTAACATATACACAAAAAATTGAGAAACATATTAGCATTTGAATAAATTATAGTTATTTTTAGAATAGAGAGTTACTTACAAATCACCGGTATATATATTCAGACACATCTCATTGAACACAATGGAATTATTCTTAATGGATAATTCTTCAATTTGCCGGGCTGTCCTTTTAATTTCAGTAGGTAACTTATACAGTATGACACCCAAAAGTTGTTTTTTTGTTATATTCTTCTCGGGCGCTTTCTATCGGTGCATCCGATTATCTTCAGGAGCAATTGTTGCTTTTTTTTCTTTTTCTATGAGGCTTGGTGCAATTATAGATTTCTTTTTTTCGAAAAACAACCTTTGGGCATCATACTGTATAAGTTACCTACTGAAATTAAGAGGACAGCCCGGCAAATAGAAAAATTATCCATCAAGATCGGAAAAAAGAATAACTCTGTCGTGTTCAATGAGACGTGTCTGAATAAAATATACAAATATATATATATATATATATATATATATATATATATATATATATATATTTGTATACTGCCAAAATATACAAATATATATATATATATATATATATATATATATATACTCGGGGTTTTTTTATTCAAAAGTAATAGACTAGTGAATTCAACGAGGTTGTTAGATAGTGCTCAATAAAAAGAGCTGATATATATATATATATATCATACTTTGTTAAGAGTAGTGGTGTAGCGAGGCATTGACCACAGTAAACTATTATCACTCACTCTGCCTCCTTAGCATATAAGGCGAGTAGTTGTCTCATATGTTTATTTACTTTCAAGTCTGGCTGGCAAAAGAGACCACAATGTTTTCTAGCGAAACTAATGTAACAGATAAAATACTAGGTAAAATTCAGTTGTAAGTGACACTCTTATGGACGTTGAAAGTTATATCCTGTAAGAATACAATTACGAACTACTTAAGACTTCTACCTGGTCATGGCTGATGGAATAAAAGCATGTTACTGTTTGATATGGAGCTGTGGCAATGCTGATGAAAGCAGAGGTGTGCACACATGCACATTCCAGATTTTTGATCTACATTCCTGTGTCCCATAATATGACCGGAATTGTAATCTATATATATAAAAGGCAAATGTGGTGCGCACATTTTTTTGTCCAAGAAAGGCTTTTTTCAACAACCTTCTCGGGGAGGGGGGGGGGTGTTTACTAGGTCTTAGAACTGTTTATATACCCCCTAGATAATAATATCTAAGATTTGCGAACACGCATCATGTCTAGATTTATTTACAGTGACTTTTACACAATTCTTGCTATTTTGGCCCCTCTCGTGTTGATTCGGCTTTATTGTATAAAAGTGAAACTGATGTGAAACTAAGGCACGGTTCTCATGGGCCGGGAGTGTCCAGAAAGCAATGGAGATTTGGTCAATGTCGGTTTTCACCATCATATCAGACAATTGCTTTCATTCAGACACTCCCCTAATAAAGAGGGAGCTGATTTTACCCAACGCTTTAGAGAAACAAAACCAGACAAAGTTGGGTAAAAAACAAACCCAAAAGAACTATCCCACAGTTAAAATTAAGTGCAGAATTTAATTTACTTTGACGTAATTAAATTCGCTACACACCTGCTACTTGTGTGTTTAAAACATTAAATTGAAATTTGTTTCAGTTACTTTCCTTTCATGGGTGAGCGGAAACTTATCAAGTTTTTCACCTCAACTTTCTGGATTCGATCCTACCTACCTACCAAAACTTTTTTTATTTTACTTTTATTCTTTTTATATCATGTTTACTGTTTTTTATTTTTGTTTTTCCGATTTTTTAAAAGAAGTTTAACATAGGGTTTCGATCTACCCCTCCCCAACACACACACACACACTTACAAAAAACTTTTTTCGCGTTTTTTTTGTTCTTGTTCATTTTTTTTAATATTTGTTTACGAGCTTACCTTCCTACCAAAACTTTTTTTTCTTTTTTGATCTATGCACCCCCCCCCCAACATACACACCTACAAACATCTGGGCAACGCCAGGTACACCCTGCTAATCTATATATATAAAAGACAAAACAGATGCACGCATTTTCATATGTCCAGCAAAGACTTTTTTTGCAAGGGTTCTCGGGGGGGGGTACTATTCTTTAGAACTTTTTATATACTAACTAGATCATAATATCTACGATTTGCGAAGGGGCATCGTATCTACATTTATTTACATCAAATTTTATAAAATTCACACTATTCCTTCCTCTTGCGTGTTTGTTTGGCTTTTTCGTATAAAAGTGAAACTGAATCAAAAGCAAAGGCAGCTACCCAGCCTTTTGTGCCAGGACATCCAGAAAGCAATCAGTTTTGATTGGGGAAACCCCTCATATCAGACAATTGCTATTCATTTGCACACTCCCTTTCTGCGGGGAGCTGGTTTTCCCCAACATCGTGGGGAAATGAAACAGCGGAAAGCTGAACTGGCCTCCAGCCAACATTTGTTTCTGCAAATCAACTTTTTGATTGACATCGCTAAATTTCAACGCTTTTCACTTCCTATGGCCTCATAGCATCGCAGTAAGATACCACGTTTTCTTTCACTTTGTTTTCTGTCTTTGGGTTCGTCATGGGTTCAAAACACTTCTTTTTTTTTCTTTTACACCTACAAATACCTGGGCAATGCCGGGTACCCTCGCTAGTCTATAATATAAATCTCACCTGTCTGTTTAAATGTATGTATGTATGTATATATCTATGTATGTCTGCCTAAAACTTTCAACAGAGGCGAGGGATTTTCATGAGATCAGTATCATTTTGAAGCTCAATATCTTGGATGATAAATATTAAAAAATTGGTAAAAATATTGATTCCTTCATCCTCAACCAAGCAGCTTTCTACAAGGAGGGGTCGATTTTTTGTGAGCCATTTTTGCAAGTCATGATATCGGTTGGATTGACTTTGCCTAATTTTAATGTTTCAAACTTCCGGTTGCATCATGGAGTAGAGGTAAGACATCAGATTTTCTTTCACTTTCTTTTGCGCCTTCACGTCACGGGCTTGAGCCTGCCTGCCTGCCTACTACAACATTTTTTTTTTTGCTCAACACACACCTCCAAACACTTGGGCAACACCGGGCATCCAGGCTAGTTATCATGAAAACAAAGAAATGTTTCCATGCCAGGTCAGGAGGTTAGGAATTGCGCAACACAAAATAAAAAAGAATATATCTTAATATTTACATTCCAGGAATGTGGGCTGATGTTTATATAAGATAGAACACAAACAACTGAAGAGGAGAGGTAGAGAGAATACAGAAGACCGATAACCATTGAGTGTAATTGACATCTCTGTGTGTTACTACCACACACAAATCAATCCCTACAACTAAACGTCTCTCTCTTTGTCAATGGGAAAAAGCTTAATTGTAAATGAAACTTGATAAATTTGATAAATTCATCAGTGTTGACTTTGAGAACAATAACAAAAGAATTGTCAGGTGTATATATGATTTTAGTGAGTATTTTAAAAGTGCAAGCTAGAAAATTATATATGCATTCAATAATGTAGCATTACACCAACGGATTATATAAATGGTTCCTTTCAAAATTTCGGCCCTGTCGGTGGGGCATTAGAATACGCCGACTGCCCCCCTGCAGAGGGTAAAAGTCCCTCAATGGGGGTCCTGGATATGACCTTAAACTATATCCAGTGGTGAGAGCCCCAGCTTATGGGCTTTGGGGAGTGTGGAGTCACCCTTTAATTACCATTGCTCCCAGGTCCACTCTGACCCGGAGTGGTAGTACCTGTTAGGGTCCCAACTATGGGTTAAATAGAAACCGACGTGAAAACAACAAATATATTCTATTAAAAAAAATTTTCTTCAAAATCTTTGGATTCGGCATTAAATAACCTGAAAAGGGTTGATATGCCGTAAAACAAAAACAACCAACCAACCAACCTTTCAAAATTTCATGTAAATTCCAAAATTCAACAGAAAAATCCGACAAAATACACCTGAAAAAGGTCAGATGTCACAAAGGGAATCACCACTTATCAAGGCCCAAAGGCCACTTAAGGATAATGATTACTGAGTGTACGGTGGTCATTGAGACAACAGGATAGTGGTCGTTATTGGCGGAAATTGAGTAGAAATTGATTATTTAAGGAGACAGCTCAACAACAAATTGTTTATATTTGATTTTAAACGATCATGTTATAGTCAGCTGGAAAGCAGGCTTGCAGAACAGAGTTCCATAGGCAAGCAATTCTATATAAAAAGTTTTGTTTACGAATTTGTGCTTAGATCTAGGCACATATAGGGAGCGGAGAAAATTCTTGATAATGGTTGTAGGTAGACACATGCTTTTTTGTGAAAGTTTGGCAGAGAGTGGACCATAGATTGAAGCTCAAATGAGCAGTTGCCATGAAAATAATACTAGAACAGAGACAGGCTTGCAATGTTTCTTCTGTAGATTTGATTTGATCCAAATAATCCATATTCCTTCTTCTAATGCCAGCATTCCTTCAGCTGGCCCTCTGACAAATTATATAATTTTAGTTTATTTGCCATAAGAAAGTGCAACTTTACAGTAAGAAAGTTGAAAAGATGACATTTATTTTCAGGATTAGTGGATTATGTCCCCTTTGATCCTTTTAAAAATAAATTGAACATAACTCAATTGATTGCCTTTGTTACATCCTCCCTTGAGGTCTTATTTCTAAATATTTCCGGAAATCAAAAATTATTCGTTTGTCGAGAGGGTCATCATCAGGCACATGCATGAGACAACATTTCAACCTCCCTCGCTGTCAAAATTTTAATAATATATAAGTTATCACGATTTTAACTTAGAAATGCTGCCTGTAAGCTTCAGAGGGGTTATGTCAATTATCGATGCATTTAAACAGAGATTGCATAACAATGTCTAACTAGAAAAAGGTAAAGACGTAACCTTTGGTTAAAAAAAAAAAACGTTAAAATAATCTTTCTTTTTTTTTGAAAAACTGATAATATGTACGAGTCGATGACAATTTAAATTCCAAAGTCAAGCAATAGAAAAAAAGAAAATGAAGCAGTTGACAATTTCTTTCAAGATGGTTCATGTAATGAAGATGTACGAGCACACCAAAGCCGATCCATTCAAGGAGTTTCGTAATTTTTCTTCTTTTTTCTATGTTACCACTTGCTTGTTGATAACGGAGTCCTAAAATCATTCAACAGAGGTGGACTAGATGGAATCTTAACAACCACTGACTGACTAAGTAATGCCCAAAATAATGGTTGCTTTTATCTTTAGTTAATTTTTTTTTATCCAACCTAATTGGCCAACGGCCTTCCTTCATTAGAATGCACTGCTGTTACCTATTTTGGGTGATAACGATCTTGGATCGTCACATCCTTTTATGAAACGGAGTCTATTATCTTTAAATTTCAAAAAGATATCGCTAGTATTTTTTAATCCAGAGGTACATGTACTTTCAAAAGAGATTCTGTCCCGTTGCATAAAACTGACCTAAATATAGACACTTAATGCTGGAGGACATAATATATATATATATATATATATATATATATATATATATATATATATATATATATATATATATATATATATATGTATATATATTACAAATCTTTTTCTTTTGTGTTAATCTTAAGCTACAATGAAATCAGTATTGATGGATTTTTGTCTTCAATTGACTTGATCACAGGTTTGGTCTAGATGAAAGCCAGTTTTGTGCAGGGTGTCTGCCTATCTCATTATAACCCGGAACCTTGGGTTATTCTATAAACACATTGACACGTGCCCTAGCCAATGGGCACATTTTTATCTTCATCTAAAGTTGAACCCTTCCAAATGTAACCAGGAACTTACTTGTCACTGGAACTACTGCTCTGGTGCTCAGGGGCATAAAAGTGCATGACCCTATGTCCATGTGGCAATAGCACGATGGATGGTCATTTGTTGTCAGATGCTGTGGCTTGAGTTCTTTGTGGTCGATCAACAGGCAAAAATCACTGCTCACACAAATTCTCCCAACTGATTTTGCCACTTCTCAAACGTCAAATGATTTCTCGATCCTCTCCCACCAACAAGTGACCAATAAGGCACACGCACATGATCTTGTGAGACTTCATTCACTACAAAACGTCACGGCTTCCATGATGGACTCTTTCTTTCTTTCTTTTTCGACAGGCGTGACTCGCAGGACAGACACGAGTATGTTGGTATAGTAAGCCATTTTCCCCACACTCCTACCTGATCACAGAGATGACAAGGGGGTCGAGGGGGGACGACACACACCTCATCTTCACTTGTGCTTTCGTCTGCGGTCTGAGGGTCGTGCATCTCTGTGTCTTCTGGGAGGCTACTAATCTCCGAGTCACTGTCTGATGGTGGTGCTGCAATCCGGAGCGATGCCTCGCTAGATTCTGACTCTGATTCGCTCATGTCGTCTAGTGATGGTTGCGTTACTAACTGTATGTCTTTAACATGACGGAGCGCACCGTCGACCCGCACCGCTTGTGAGCTGATTATTTCAGTGACTCACCCGACTCGATACCTTGTCGTGCATTTGCCTCGCGGGTTCTTGATCTACACAACATCCCCTTTCCTCACTCTCTCTCCGGCTACTCCAGTTCAGGCAGTGGGTTTGTCTTTATACCCTTCAGCCTGACATGATACCTATGCAATGTATCAGCCGGCGCCGTAGAGGGCGAATCATCATATTTCGGGGTTACATTGTGTAGCAGAATTAGCAGTAACCAAAATGAGAAATAGAGAGCTTACCTCGGATACGTCTGTTTTGGGCTGAGCGGAAGAGAGAGTTCCAAGATGGTGTCCATGGGCTTTTATTAGCGTTTACCCAATGTAATTATCGTTGAATCACGTCTGCTCTCGCACAATTATGCAAATACGTCGTTCCCGGTCGCTATAAAGGCAGGACACTGGAAAGGAGAGTGAGCATTCTGCAGATTGTGTGTAGGTGATTCTGGCAAGTAGATTGTGTTTGTTACGACCCACGTGTCTGTGAGAAGCGAGTTTTTGTTCCGTCTGTTTTTAGTTGTATTTTTTTTTTGTTTGTTTTGCCTACTACATTTTTGTTTCAAGCTATTTCGGCACGACTATGGCGAAGGTGCGGATAAGCAGCGATATTATCAAGCTGTTCTCTGGTGAGGGAGACGTTGTAGCGTGGCTGAAAAAAGTGAGACTTGTCGCACAACTTCAGCAGGTGGATGATGTAGCGAGTCTGCTACCTTTATATCTGGAAGGTGATGCACTGGCCCTCTACATGGAAATAGAGGAGGACGATCAAAGAGAAATAGATCAGATTGAGGCCTGATTAAAGGAGGCATTTACCGACGACGCATTTGCAGCATACAGAAAAATAACTATGGTTAGATGGGCTGGCGAACGTGTGGATGTTTACGCCAACAAAATCAGGCAGTTGGTTGGATTGGCCGAATTCACAGGAGATGGCTTAGAGAGACTCACAAAAATGACTTTCGTCACTGGGTTTCCTGACACTATCTCAATTGCTCTTCAACAGGTGCCGAATATCAAAGTCCTGACCATGGGGGAACTAATGTCGAGAGCAAGAATTTTGACGATGACTGGGGAACACAATCAGGACGTGGTTGCGGTCACACGCTCACCCAACAACCACAGGGCCCAGAATATTCCTGTTAGTGTGACCTGTTTCAAGTGCAATACAAAAGGCTACTTTGCAAAGGACTGTCGAAAACGTGGAACATGGTGTTATCGTTGCAGTGAGAGTGGACACTGGGCTCGGAATTGCTCGGAAAACGAGCACGGGGAGGACGCATAAGCGCCAGTCTCCTTCCCCACCAAGATGCAAACACGACGCTCCCGGTGATAAGCATCCATGTTGACGGGATGCGATGTTTGGTGCTTATTGATACAGGATGCTCTAGGACTATTTTACATGCAGACCGGTGTCGGTCTTGGAGAAAAACGAACGTAAATGTCAAAACGATTGGTGGAATGTCCCATGCGTGCTGCGGTGTTGGAGCGATCTCTGTGTCCACTGACGAAAGTGTGTCTGCCAGAATCGATGTGTTGGTGGTGCGTGGCAAACCACTGCGGTTTGACTTACTTCTAGGGATCGACGCCATAAAAGCTCTGGGCGGTGTCGTTGTCAACCCTACAGGATCAGTGCGGCTGGGCGACAGGAAAAATATCAAATGCGCAGCCATTTCTATTAATGATCCGGATTTCACCGCCACCTTTGATCATCAAAACCGAACGTGGACCGCATCGTGGAAGTGGTCTGAGGACCACCCCCCTGAAAGACTACACAATCGAGTGTCAGAATACCCAGTGCCGGCAGAAATCCATGAAGAATACACACAGGAGCTCCGCACCTGGATAGATAATGGTTGGCTCGTGCCGTACCCAGAGGATAAATTGGGACCTCCCAAAGGCCTAATTCCCCTGATGGCTGTGATGCAGCAGAACAAAGCCAAAGTGCGTCCAGTACTAGACTACCGGGAGCTAAATCATTACGTAGACGCGTTTACGGCCAACGCAGATGTTTGTGCGGCTAAGCTGCGCGAATGGAGACAAAAATGTGCTAACGTCTCTCTACTGGACCTCATGAGAGCATACCTACAAGTCCGGGTCCATGACTGTGGAAATCGATGGGAAAAAAAATTGCCTGACCCGTCTGGGGTTCGGTTTGAATGTGGCTCCCCTGATCATGAGAGCAATTGTCAGTGAAGTATTGTCTCAGGAAGAAGTTGTAAGCCGCGCAGCATCTGCTTACATCGATGACATTTTTGTCAACGAGGACGTGGTGCCTGCGACCCATGTAAGAGAACACCTTGCGCAGTTCGGGTTGGAGTGCAAGAACCCGGAGCGGTTGAAGGACGGTGCACGGGTGCTGGGATTGGTGTTCTGGATGGAACACAGTGAACTATGGTGGAAGCGAGGAAATTCAATTCCAGAGGCTCCCAGCATTGTTACGCGACGTACAATGTTTTCCCTGTGTGGTCGACTTGTCGGGCACTTTCCGGTGTGCGGTTGGCTTCGTGTGGCTTGTGGAATACTTAGAAGGAGAGTAAGTTCGGTAACGAAGGGCTGGGATGATGAAGCAAGGGATGCCGTACTGCATCGTATGATGTTCGAAACCTTGGAATCTGTGCAGCGGAACGATGTGGTCCGGGGAAATTGGTGTGTGGATGGCAAAGAGCTGAATGTATGGGTCGATGCTAGCTCCCTAGCAATTGGTGCAGCCTTGGAGATGCGCAAAACTATGTTGGAGGATGCAATGTTGGCTGCGACCTGAAGGTGACTCTCAACATATCAATTTAGCCGAGCTGGATGCCGTATTGAAAGGTATCAATTTGGCTCTACAGTGGCAGAGCAAAGTGCTACACATAAAGACAGATTCTGTCTGCGTTTAACATTGGGTCTCGGACACGCTAACTGGAAAGGCGTGAGTGCGCACCAAAGCAGCAAGCGAGATGCTTATTAGGAGGTGACTAAGCACTCTAAAGGAGCTTGTGAAAGAGTACGGGCTGACAGTGGACGTGACACTGGTTCCATCAGCACGAAACATTGCTGACCGATTGACACGAGTACCACAGACGTGGTTTGAGGCAATGAAAAAGAAAAACGGGCTTGACCCGGTGACAGGCGCGGTTCACACAGACGAGCTGGATGAGAGTCAAATCATGGCTATTCACAAAGGTAGTGGACATCCGGGGGTGCGACGCACTACCTACTTTGTCAGGAGAAGTTGCCCAACCATGACAAAAGCAACTGTTAAGACGGTCATACGGAAATGTGAGGAATGTCAGTCCATTGACCCAGCACCAGTCAAGTGGGAAAAGGGAAAGCTGGAAGTTAACGAGAATTGGCAAAGAATTGGAATGGATATCACGCATTATAGCACCTTCCATTTTTTAACTCTAACAGACTGTGGTCCATCGCGTTTCTCCATTTGGAGGAAATTGGCAAGGCAGGACTCGGCAAGAGTGATCCATCAGTTGGAAACAGTGTTCCTCGAGCGTGGCTCACCGCATGAAATCCTTTTAGACAATGACACGGCTTTCTGCAGCAATGCATTCCAAGCATTTGCACATAAATGGGGAGTTCACTTGCGATTCCGTTGTGCATATGCTCCAGCCAGGAATGGCATAGCGGAGTGATGTCACCATCCAGTGAAACGAATAGCGGCTAGAATGCGCTGTCCCATACAGGAAGCTGTCTACTGGTATAACATCACACCAAGAGACGACACATCTCCCTTCACTGCGCCTGCCAACAGGATTTATCGATACGAAGTTTGAGTAAAGGAAACCAATCTCGCAACTGCGTCCGTAGATCCCAAGGACAGCTCTTACCAGGTTGGAGATCGCGTGTGGGTCAAAACACTGCAAAATCGATGTACCACAAGGTTCGGCAAGGGTGAGGTGACTAAGGTAATCAGCCCTCAATCAATTTTGGTGGACGGTGTGCCTCGCCACGTGAAAGATCTGCGCCCTCGCCATTATGTTGTTACATCGGAGGAAGAGGAAGACAGTACAATGTCTTCTGAACGAGCAGAGAGTATAATGCAGGACGATGGAGAGCCATATAATGCACATACTGAAGAAGCGGAAGAGGGACCACCCGTCTTGCCTTTACGAAGGAGTACCCGACAAAGACGGATACTGCCCCCCCCCCTGTCCCTGCCCTGATTGTGAAACACCGCCTATGGAACAGACTGGCGGCAATAACGGTGGTAATGAGGAAGATGACAAGGAGGAAGTGTTGCCTCCGGTTCTTCGAAGAAGTACCCGACAAAGACGACTGCCCCCCTGCCCCATTTGTGATCATGAGATCAGAGGGGAGTGTAGCAGAATTAGCAGTAACCAAAATGAGAAATAGAGAGCTTACCTCGGATACATCTGTTTTGGGCGGAGCGGAAGAGAGAGTTCCAAGATGATGTCCATGGGCTTTTATTAGCGTTTATCCAATGTAATTATCGTTGAATCACGTCTGCTCTCGTGCGATTATGCAAATACGTCGTTCCCGGCCGCTATAAAGGCAGGACACTGGAAAGGCGAGTAAGCGTTCTGCAGATTGTGTGTATGTGATTCTGGCAAGTAGATTGTGCTTGTTATGACCCACGTGTCTGCGAGAAGCGAGTTTTTGTTACATCTGTTTTTAGTTGTATTTTTTTGTTTGTTTGTTTTGCCTACTACATTTTTGTTTCACATTGTACAAATAAACTGCCTTAAACACTGTGCAACCTGATCTAGCCACGATTGTTTTGACAGTTCGATGATTCTGTTCAATGATCCCATTTCCACTAGGTACATGGCTGCATCGAAACCTCAGATATACATCCCAGCTGTCAGTAAACTTTCTAAACTGCTCACTGGTAAATGCAGCACCATTGTCAAGCAATATCTTTGTTGGAGGTCCACGTTCAAGGAAAATATTGTTTAGTTGACGGACAATAATGACTGTATCTTGTCGACACAGCATACGCCATATGGCAAACCTTGAGAGTCAGGAAATCCTCACCATTGTGGTGAGTAATATCTATCGCTACCCGGCTCCAGTGGCTCCTAACTTCTTACTTCCCCTTTTCCCAGCAAACGAGTGCCGGGTCAATGGACTGGCATTCCATGCAGTTTTTGACTACTTCCATGATGTCTGTCCTTTGCACTCCTGGTTCAACCAACTTAGTGAAATGTAGGGTCTGCTTGACTTCAGGATGCCCGCTTTGTTTGTGAATTTTCTTAATCCAATTAGATTGACCAGTGTTCATAGATGCGGCACAAGGAGGTTGCATAGGTTCAACAGTTCTTTTTATGGCATCAAGCCATCTTTGAGGTACCCTTGTTAAACAATCTATGCTGGATCTGACCAGGGACACCTTCATTGATAATGCATATTCGTTCACTAGGCTCATGATCGTGTCAAGCCGCCGACGGATGAGCATCTCGAAATCCACTTATGGATGCAAGCAGAATCTGTGAATAGTCGCAGGGTGGTTGTCTTCCAAAGGATTGCCAAGTTCATTCCCTTGATCACTGCATCGGATTCTGCCAGGTTTATGTGTAATCTCTTTAAATCCGTCAGGTAGACGTCCATCGTCTCATCCAACTCAAGCCGCCATTTGGTGAACTGCCTCCAAGCAATAAAAGGGTCCATAGCATAGGCCACGTATAGTGCCTCCTTAACCTCTGCAATGGGTAGGAATGCTGAGTCTTGTAACTGTATCCCCAGTAACTACTGCCTTCCATAGTTGCTGTTGTTATTGTCTCACAACCATTTGGTCAACTAATCCTCTGGCCGGCTTTGGGTAGGATTGAAATTGCTATCTTCAGACAATGCTCACCTGGAAGCACAGAAACTCAGTGCTTCTATCCACTATGCCACAGGCCCTGAAGGGCGAACAAAATTGGATTTTATGGTCTTATAAATCCAATTTTGAGATCTTATCTGGTCTTCCATTTTCGGGTTTGTACCGAATGGTATTATATATTATTTTTATTCTTGGGGATCCTTTGAGATGGGGTCTCCATCGCGGTTATCCAGCTGAAGAAAGCCAGAGGATAAGTTGGCTGAAACGTGGTGAAACAACAACTATGAAGATGATGATGATGATGATGATAATGATAATCCGAAAAAAAAAAAAAAATGAATACACAAATTATGAAGACCTCATCTCAAAGGATTCCAAAAGTAAAAATAAAATAATAGTCTTTCTTTAACTTTAGGCAGTCACAGAGGACACCAGTGGTGAAGTGCCATGTCACTGAGGATGTTGCTGTCATCACTAAGTGTCGTACCAAAGTATTTGAAGGTGTGCATTCATGGAAAATTCAATGTATTTGTTCCAATTTATTTTGCCTGTGGTATAAATAAATTAAATATGCATGCATACAAGGAACGTTCCAAAGGTTATGCCTCCTATTTTTTTTATTTCGCTAGAATGGATCAGCGGGGATTGCAAATTGCATTGTTATGTTGACTGAACTTATGAATTCATAACCTGAAAGTTTCACCTCTCCGTTTCAGATATTGATGACATGAGACTTAGAAAAAAAAAAAAAAAACCTTCATAAACAGAGATGCATCATTGAATTCTTCTATGCAAAAATAAATTGCACTGATCAACATTCACCGGCGCCTGTTGAACATTTGTGAAGCTGATGCAGTTGATGTCAGCACAGTGAGGAGATGGGTTCATCGATTTCAAAGTGGCAAAGCATGCTCTGCACTTCTATGACCAGGCCATCAAAAGAGGCTGACAAAAATGCATTGAGAATGGTGGTGACGATGCAAAAAAATTCTGGAGCACAAAAAGTGGCTTGTTTGAATGGTACCATTCCCATTTTCATAGCTTTTCAATGTTTTAGTCTTTTAATTAAAAAATAGGAAGCTTTACTTTTGGAACGACTCTCATATTTTTCAAATGTATAAAGGAAATAATGTGAAGCCATCTTTAAACGAATATTTGAGGATAAAAACAATCTTTAATTTGATAAATATTTTTTAGGTAAATACATTTGTTAAAAAAAACTGTAAATAAATATTTTGGGAGACAAAACTGAAGGCAAATAGATTCATATATATATAGAGAGAAATATTTAACACGATAAAAAAATAAAGAAATCAGTGAACAATTAAATAGAACTTGTTTTCATATAAACTTGCAGGCCTAAATGTACTTGCAACACCTCAATTACGGTAGCAGTTATAAGGAACAGCTTTAGCATTTCATCAAGTCTGACATGACTCCAAACATTTTTAAAGTGACTAAGAATAACATCTTTTTATCAAAACAAAAAACTTCAAAAATGTTCATTTCTTCCTTACAAAAAGTCTGTAATTATTCTCTTATGAACATCTTTCCAGACAAGGTATAAAGCCATCTGATGTTAGGAGTCAACAAAAATGAACCACGATTATCGCAAAAAGATGAGATACCTATTAGCCTTAATCCTGAAAAGACCAAGGTTATGGTAGAAGGACAACAGTCCGTAGGAAAGGAGTTGCACAAGTCTACAGTTCTTGGAAAGAAACTACTGGAATAGAAAGACGTATTACAATGATGTATCAAAACACCGAATTGATGGAAACCACTAGACCAACGAGTCAAACAAGTTGGAGCAAAGGAAGCAGGAAATAGATCAGACAATTCTGAAGAACATATGCCATAAGAGTATTTATAGAAAAGACCGAAATTAGCAACATCACGTCTGTGAGAGAGATTGCAGAGAAGAAGAAAAGGTGTTTTAATCGCATAGCATTCAAAGAATATTGAATGCATGCACAATGAAATCAACTGATATGCATGACTAATTTCTAATTAATGACAATGAAAACAATATTACATGTCGCCCTTCATTCTACTACTAACTATAAGTCCAGGTGGCAACATCCCTCTAAAAAATAATAAATAAATAAATAAATAAAAAAAATAAAACAAAACAAAACCTAAGATTTCACTAAAACTAGAAAATGGTTGCATGTCTTTCAAACACTATCTGGTCAGAAAGTGGGTGATCATTTTATGGTGAATTTATATGCTAAACTGATCCTTCACTCTGAAGACCATCATCACATCATAATGAACAGAACTTCTGCCCACAAGACGGTTGTACAATTGTGTCAGTATTTATGGATTAGTAAGCGGCAACAGACCCCAACATTGCCAAAAATAACTAAGATTTAACTAAAACTAAAAAATTACTATATATCTTTCAAATGCTATCTGATCAAAAAGTGGGTGATCATTTTACATTAAATTTACATGCTAAACTGATACCCTACTCTGAAATCTAATATTTGAAAATTATGTCGTTTTTTTTTCTACTGACAAGTTTTTCATGGTGTTTATACCCACTTGCAAAAGATCTTATTTTTCTTTTTGGGGTGAACTAACATAGGGTTCAAATGTACAATATCAAAAATTCTATTACAAAAATATATTTAAAATTTAGATATGATTGTATTTATAATCATTACCTTTTTCTTAACCGATCTATCCAAGCTATGTTGGATCAATACAACAGTACTCCACTTAGTGGCACTTAGTCTATTCTGGGCGCTTGTGCACTGCTGTCATGGGACAACTTTTTGGGTTTCAGTTTGGAGAGTGCACAGTAGGGGCAGACAAACGCAATTCAAGAATTCCTTAAGGATTTCTCTGAAAATGGCCATAAATATATTGAATGTTAACAGTTTCAATATGCGCGATTTGGTACTTTACAAATAAAAATAACTAAATAATAATAATAATAATAATAATAATAATAACTAAATAAAAAAAATTGAAAACTACTTGGTGTTAAAAAACTATTTTGTGCTTTTTTTAAATTTTTATTTTAATTCAATAAATAAAAAAAAAACACCTTCCATTAAAGACTGTTTATAACTTTAAATTTTAACTTTCATATATTTTGTGCACAAAATAAAACTTCCATTTTCTTCATTTTATTTTAATTCAAGAAATTGTTCAGATAATTAATATTTTCTTTCGCATTGCTGTTGGCATTTGCCGAGATTTTTTATTCAGTCCTGAAATTGCATTTGTCTGCCCCTGCTGTGCACTCTCCAAACTGAAACCAAAAAAGTTGTCCCATGACAGTCTGCTCTTAATCAGTGAAGGAGAACTCCTTCTAGACTGAAGCATTTTTTCCTTAACCCAGACCGACCACTTTTGGGAGAGCTGGATTTTATCTATATTAAAAGTAGGAGGTCTGGTTAGTGCTGCCCCGTGTAGTCTCATTCTTTTTGGGTACTAAGATCTGAAGGAGTAATGCATAGAAACAATGTCGCTGTGTGGCTTAGTAATAAGTTTTTATGTATTTTATTTTATTTTACTTTATTTCAAGTTTTTTGTTTTCTTTTATTCTCCAGTAATCATTTGATTTCTAAGCATTATAAACATGATACCATTTATACTAAAAAAAAATAAATAAAAAATGTTTAAAATTTCTCCAAGTTTGAATCAATTTCTGTCGCTTGTGTTTCCTTTGTCAAAATGTGCTCTATAAAAAAGCTATCCAAAATTTCATGTCTTCTTTCTTCCTTTATTGTTTTTTCCACCCATTTTCTTTTGTCTAAATGCCTGCGATTGAATTCTGTCCCCGCTAAAACAGGTAAAATATTTGCTATTTTGTAAATAGAAATTTGATCTGACTCCGAGTCACTGCATATGTTTTACACTTTTAGACTTTGTCTTCACTCGTTTTAAAGTCTTTCATCTTGCCTAAACACTAACTTTTGAGTCTTAATATTGTACTTTAGCCTTAATTTGAAGAGATGGATACGAACTAATACAAAAATTAAGACGATACTCTTTGTTATGCAAAATAAATTCTGAACTTTAATAAAAGGCAGATTTATCTTTCTTTGTTAGAAATCAGAACTTTATTTAAATAATACTTAATATCTACAATTTCTATATGTTCGTATCTACTGTAAATATGTCCATGTTTCTATTTATACTTAATTATACATACTTTACTTCCAGTTATACTTGTACTGAATTGTGCTTTAAATCATAGATATATCGCTATTTGACTATATTGAATAGATACATTTTATTATCCCTCTTATCGTCTTAAATATTCAGAGTTTGTGCACCCAATTTTATTTTTATTCCTAATATCAATTGAATCATACTTTAACATTCCTAAACTAACATATGAACAAAATTTTAACCATACATTAACTCCTCTCTTTCAAACCAACCAGTTGCAAATTTAGTTGCTTCCATCGCATAAGTTTTTATTTACCCCTTTTCCAGTATAAATGAAATGGAAAGCATAGTAATATCCTTTCCAATTATCTTTAAGGAGTGTAACTTTTCAGTAGATATGTAACCTTTAGTAATTAACCCATAAATATTAACTATCCATGCGGGGTCACAGAAATACCTGGTTTAGGACCCAGGCATGAAGCTAACCCTCTCAGTGCTGATGGACCCATAGATCTTCTCAGGTCATCTGTCTAAGAGAAGAAAAACTCTGAAGTTAAACCTGTGCTACTGACCTCATACATGTTGGTAACATATAAAGGGAGGGAGGCCTTTTCCGTCCTGATCGACGACCTGATGACTTGCACAAATTACCGGTTTGCAAACCTAAACTGCTTAAGGAGTAGATAGGCTCTGTCTATCAACTAGCTTTAATACTCCTTTGCCTATTAGCCAGGTGCAGAGGTGTGATCACAGGGACTCAACAGAAACACCCAACAGTTGATCTTGTTTCCTGACTAAGGCAATGAACACCGTTCCTCCACTCCCACCACATTCCCATCCCCTAAAACTGGGCACTTTGGGGGTGCTTGGGTGTCATATGTCATGCAATTGGATTGGATTGATTTTTGTCTGACGGGTTGAGGATACCAGTTTGATGGTTTGGTAGCACTTAGAGCAGCTGCTTCATCATCAGTTGTATAATATTGGGATGGTTGCAGTGCCATGTCATGCATGGAAAGGGACCCTGCACCCATCTCCGGTGGGGTTTCCCAAGGCCACAATCCTGTAGATAAAGAGTTGGCTGATGGTCTACTTGTGTTGCCTGTCTGGTATTCTACACAACCACTTTGTCCAGCACCTCTCACATTTAAACTGATACTTTTAAATAAAATAAAATGGCAGTTCAATCAAAAATTATGATCAAACCAAGCATAAATTTAAACAAAATCGGTTTGCCTCCTCCCTTGAGGTTTGCATTCATGAATATCCGCTTAGAACTAATTTAGATGATGTTGAATCATTTCTCCTAGCAAACACCCCGAATATCTTAGCACCAAATAAACTAACCTTCATGCCTTCATCCTCTCTAACCACTTTAACATGCCTGGTTATCTCCCACTTTGCTGTAAGGACTCTGACAGACATATATACAGACTTGGAGTCTATATTTAAAACACCCACCCCTTGACTAGTGAATCAAAACTAGAATCAGACAGCCAGGCCATTATGCGTTTTAGGCTTAACCATAACATAGCATTAGCTACTTGTATTTTTTCTACCGCTCTCCCTTGACTGTACCCTAATCAACCAAGTCTCTGACAGCATAGATACAGCACTCTCCCTTGATACTAGCACACAAGTACATGTATTTGGTGACTTTAATGTCCACCACAGTAATTGACTTCATTTCTCTACTTACAGATGCAGCTGGTAGTAGCTAGTAGCATAACACGTAGCTTCTCAATATCTCATCCCCTACGACAGACAGTTAAGGTTCCACCACATTTTTCAGATCAGCAAGATCAAAAAGCCTCATTTCTAGATCTATTTCTGACCACAGTTCCATATCTCACATATTATGGAATGCTGATAACGCTGTGTTGATAGTAGAAATCACCCTAAATTCTCGACCTAAAGCTGAAGAGCCATTGCTCAAGACGACAAGGTATTATGAGAAGGCTGACTAAGCAGCCACTAGGGATCTCATCAGAGATGCCTCATGGGAAAATATCTTTTTCTTCCTGCAGAACAGTGCACAAATAAGACCACTGAATGGTTCAAAGCAGCAATTGAAGCACATGTTTCCACACAGAAGTTCTATAGCAAACCCTACTTTCGCCAGTGGTTTACTTCTACTTGTGCAGCTGCCATTGCTCAGAGGCAGCATGCATACCGCAGATTGATCAGACATAAGTCCAGTACAAACAGACAAAATTTTATAGAAGCTAGAAGAAGGTGGGTTCTCTCTACCATGCTAGATAGTATCCTGTACCTCTATAAGGCCACCATTCTCCCATGTATGGAGTATTGTTGTCACATTTGGGCTGGTGCATCTGCTACTAGTTACTCACTCCTGGACAGGGTTCAAAAGAGTCGCCAACCTAATAGGTCCTGAACTGTCATCTAAGCTTTAACCTCTGTCCTATCGATGAATTGTTGCATCCCTTTGTTTTACAAGTCCCGTCAAACTACAAGCCCTTGTACCCCCTTGACGTAAATAACCTCCCACCGACAAACCCAACAAGCAGCAGAGTCCCACCCCTACACAGTAGAGATCGCTAGATGTAAGAAAACCTTCTACTCTGATAGTTTATTCCCCAGAACTGCTAGACTTTGGAATTCCTTTCCAGGTTCCTGCTTCCCCAACTCTACTGACATGCAGAAGTTCAAGTGTAATGTGAACTGATATCTTGCTATTCAACTCTCTACATAGTATCCCTGCAACTTATGTCACTGATAGTAGTCCCCTACATCAAAATGGCAATGTGCCTTGTTTCGGGTGAAAATTTAATAATAAAAAATAAATAAAAACAACCTTGTGTCTAACCGCCCTCCTGGAGAGCTAAGTAAATAGGAACTTATATATTTATATTTCACCTTATATATAGTTATAGTTCGTAGCAAAAAGGGAGATAATTCCTTCATTTGTAAAGAGTTGTTTCCCTTGAAGAAAATAAAGTTTCAATTTTGCAGCAGAATACGGGAAATAACTCGGCCTAGATTAAAGAATTATCTCCCTTGACTTACAAAAACGGAGCTAGTCATGTATGCTGAAAGTAACATTACAAAATCAATTTAATCAAACCAGATGACTATGGAAAAATCTTCCAGAATAATAAACCATTTTTAGTCGCATGCAAGCGACTCTATAAGTCACTCCATCGGTCAATCAGTCGGTCTGTCCGTAACACTTTTGTGCTTGGCCTTTTTGGTTAAGATTAAAGGTCTGTTGTTAATACATGCTGTTCTTAGCTTTTTAAGCTTTTCTTGGCCTTTTGGCCAAGAGTTGGCCATGTGCCTAAGTTTTTTGTTCATTGTTGATTTTCAATGTATTTTTAACATAAATAAAAGATTTAATATCTCAAAGTGTAGTATCTGTTCTGGCAGATACTGCAAGCAAAGACCATATGTGGGGTTCCCCCCACATATAGGACCTTGGTCAATGTAGGGCAACCCTTCATACCAATTGTCACTATCCAGCTCTCCTACTCCCTGGGGAGTTGATCCCCATTTCCCCATCACTCCTCACATTAAAAATCGGCCTTGTGCCTAATTTGCTTAGTGAGAGAGCAAATAAATACCGCTTTTCTTGACCTTCTGGCCAAGATCAAAGTGTAATATCTGTTCTTACTACATGCTGTACTTATGTTTGTAACTTTGTGATATAAAGTGGGTGATCACTTTTCTGTATTAATTTAATGTAAAATGGTCACCCACTTTATAACCAGTCAGTCAAAGCCATTCAAGTCATTCTCCAGATCATTCAAGTTGTTTTTGAAGGATTCCAGTTATTTTTGTAAGCATTCAAGTCATTCTTAAGGTAATTCAATTCATCCTTAACTTCATTAAAGTCATTCTAAGTCATTTACTTTTTATTTATTTAAGTCATTTCAACCCATTTTTCGGTCATTTTAGTTTATCTTTAAGAATTTCATGTCAATCCTACATTCACGCATTCATTCATTACACGAGAGCATGCGACTATCAGCCTTGTTTCTTTTATATGAACTAATTAATACTTAATATTAGTACCTTAGCACCAGAAATAAATCTATTAGGGCGATTTATGGAACAAACAGGAAACCATCAAGTCGTCAGTCACCGAATAATCATTTAGTACTAACATTAAATAAAACAGATTTTTCATTTTTCCCCCAACATGGTTAGGGCTAATTACTCCCCACCTACAGACGTGTTAAGAATAGGTTTAATGATTGTCTTCAAGCCATTAAGTTAATCAAGTTTTTTTTTTTTTTTTTTTTTCCTTTTTGGAGAAGTTTTTTTTTTTTTTTGCAGCTTTGGCTTGTTATCTACATAAATCATGAATTTACATTGGTATCATATCTATATTTTATTATACAATCTACATAGTAACAGTTCAAGAGCAAGAAAAACACTTTAGTACTTGTGCAGAATAGTTGATTTTTAAACAAGTACATTTCAGATGAAAACACTATTACATGTCAAAATTAGTATAAATTCCAAAAGTTACAAAAAAATGATCCAGTGTATACAAGAACTATTCCTCATTTAAACAAACGATAAAACGCGATAATTTGATAAAATGTATCTTTACTTGTAATTATTTTTCTAAGTCAGTTTTCCTAATTTTTTAAATTTATACTAATTTCAACATGGCACGTAAGTATGTAATAGTGTTTTCACCTGAAAAGCGTTGGTTTCAAAATATACTATTTTGCATAAGCATCAACACTTCTAGTTTTTAAAGAATGTTAAGTTACTAATTCTAACTCCTAACAATCAAAGATAAGACCGTGTGACACTTGAATCAATTATTCAATGAGAAGGCTCAGTACTTTATTGCAACAGATGTGAAGCTCAAGTTAATTTGAATTTTGTCATTTTACGTTAATCAGCAATTTTTTTTTTTAATTTCAACACCGGAACACATACACAAGGAATTAGATTACCACAGCAAAGATTTTTATATTGGGAAAATAAAGTTTTATGTTGTAGATATTTTTTCTTTGTAAATATCAAACCAAAGTAGAACCGTTTTTTCAACTAAAGTTTTTTATGGGATCAATTTTTTTTTTTTTAACCTTAAGGTTTAAAACAACAACAAAAAAAACAAACAAACAAACAAACAAAAACTTATTTTGTATTTGTATGCTTAGCATCTTCTGCTGATTTACATTTTTTATGGCTTTCAAATTGCAAACAACCATTTGTGATCTGTTTTGTAAATTGTAATTGAAACATTTGTCTCAACATGGATCCTGTTCTTCAGAAGCATCTACTTTTCTTTTTAAAAATTCATACCTATAGAAACAAAACATATTTGAATAAAAATAAGTTTTTCTACAATATATATCATCCTCCCAATTCCAAATGTAATAAATTATTTGTAAATCAATTTGCATATGCTGCTATATTATGAGTCAGGGTGAAAAATTATTTATGCATGTTGACAAAACCACTAAGTGATTCAAACGAATGCTAAATACTAAATGGCTTTAATTGTTACCCTTTTTCTGTCTTTGCTTTGTTGAGATTCGCTTTCTTCAGGAACGTGTGAAGTCAAAATATTTTCAATCAATGAAAATCGTTCCAAACTTCAAAAAGTAACATATATATGTGTATGTAGTAAGCCAGTATAAAGTTAAACACTTCTATAAATCAAACTGGCAAAATCAAGAAAGAATTCTCGAACCAATAGCAATACTAAAGGACTCCATAATGACTGCTTAACACTACCTTCTGGGCCTTTGGTCAAAGGAGGCAGAAAATTGGTGTCATTCTTGGCTATGATGCTCCAAAATAACTTCTACCAAAGGAAGGGATGACGCCTCATATGTTCTGGTAATTTTTCAAATTCAAAATAAACAAGTACTCATTTTTTTTTTCAAGAAATAAATCTATACAGTTGCAGTTCCTCCCTGTTTGTTTGTTCATGAGCTTCCAGTATTCAGAACAATTTTATGATGATGTGCTACCACCCAGACCACCCAAGTATTGTTGTAATATCTGAACTGGTATGTGAATCTGCAAACGGTTTGATATGACACTCAAAGGTGCATAATATAGTCTTTCTACAAGAACCAGCAAATACTGGCAAGTTCTCCTGCCACATCTGCAAATGATTATGTACATGCACATGGACGCTCTACATCAACCTGAAGAGATGGCAAGCTTATGTCAAGAAGTAGCTTGCATCAGAATTTAGGAGAGACTTCAATAAGAATATATACACAGCAGATCAAAATGTATCTTTTCTAATGCTAAATTAGCCTCTTAGCTAATCGAGTAAATTAACCCCTCTTCCAATAGAAAAACCCTCAAGATGCCCACTCCATAATTTTAAGATTTTTCATTCCCCAGCTTCTCCCAAATTGCATTCATTTTGATAGAACGTCACCCACTCTCCAAACTCCGCCATCCAGTTTTTTTTTCTTTTTTTCCTATTTATTAGGCTGGTGCAAAAATAATGTAGTTTTTTATCAAATTGAGATATATATCAGTCAAAAAACATTTTTGCACCAACCTAATAACTCTCACCCCCACTTAGAGGTTGGCCTGATTCTTTTCAGTCCAAACAAACTGGAAAACAGTGAACAGTTTATTATTTGGAAAGGGTTTGAAGGGCTTTACTAACCAAATTTTTAAAATTTTATGTTCCCCCCCACTCCATGATTCTCACCAATGAAATGGTTGCGCATAAACGTTTTTATTTATTTTCAATAAAATAAAATTTTTGATGATTTGAAAATTTTAAATAGGTCGGCCCTTGGAGTAAATGCGGTATTATGGTAATTGATGATTAAGAATGGGATAGACATTTTTTTAGTAATGGTGACAAAGAATGACCCACGGCACCTTTTTTCCAACACTTTTGAATGGCCTTGTGCCTAATTTGTTGTAATTGTAAATTATTTTATATTTTTCCAAATAAATATTTCAAAGTGTAGCGTTCTGTTCTTGGTCAATGGACAAGAAATCCTTTTAGACTGAGGCGATTTTTATTTTGGTCCCAATCCAGGGTGCTCCTTTTTTAAAGGGCTGGATTTTAAATGAAAAAATAAAATTCAGAGACGAAGATTGTTTATGCGTTTGAAAAAGGTTTGAGGGAGGTCAGATATGGTGTCATGCAAAACATGTTCTTTTCAACTGCTAACATAATGGTGTTGCCGAAAATACATTTGGTCTAAAATGTGGAATTAAAAATTGTCTTTTGCCATTACATTTCGTTTTCAGGTTTTGTACAGACTTTTTAACAAGACATGATTGACAATATGGAAGTCAAATTTAAAAGAAGAGAGAGAGAGAGAGAGAGAGAGAGAGAGAAATTAACCCATTAGAAAGATTTAAAAAATTAACAAAATTTTCTTTTGTAACATCTGTTTGTCATTTCTGAATTTTTGAGATGGGAATAGATTATTCAAACTACTGTTCTCACCTGAAGTGTTATTTTCACAACAATTTGGTTGATGTAATCTCCGACCTTCTTCAGTTGTATCTTGTTGAACTCGAGAATCTTTCTGTCCAATTTAGGATTCAAGAATTCAACAAAATAAACCTGAAGAAAGTCAGAGGCTACATCGATCAAAACGTTGTGAAAATAACACTCAAGATGAGAACAGTAGTTCAAAGAATCCAAATAATACAAATAATCTGTTTGTCCCTTTTAAAACTCGTAATTTTTTTTTTTTTTATGGAGGAAGGATGGTGATAAACATTAGAAAAAAAATAAAAGTAAATCAATTTTTAGGAAAAATACATTTGTATAAAATCAAAAGAAAAAATTGCCAAAGAAATTTTGTAGAAAAGAAAAAAAAAATTTGTAAAAATATTTTTTTATAATTTCTTAAACAATGAAAATTTTCATGATCAAATTTAAGAAAAATTTTTAAATTAAAAATATTAGTAAAAAAAAAATATGGTAGTGAGCATTTTGTGCTGCTGTAATACAGCAGCAGGCAAAGTTTGTTAAAAGGAAAACAATTTAAAAAAAAAAAAAAGCGAACAAAATATTTTTAAATCATAATTAAAGAAAAGAAATACAAAACAAATAAATATTTCTGAAATGTTTGTAAAAAACAAGTTGAAATTTTTTTTTATATACAGGAAGGAATAAAAAGCAAAATATTTCTAAAAGGTAATCTGTGTAAAACAAATTTTGCAAAAAACAAATATTAAAATACAAAAAGTTTTTAAAAATAAAATAAATAAAAAAATAAAACAAACAAATGTCCATAAAAATAAAACAAAAACAATTTGTAAAAGAATCGTTTGTATAAAAGTTTTGCAAAAAAATAATTTGTAAATATAAATTTGAAATAGTGGATCTTTTAAAAAATTTAATTTATGAAAATCTTTTTTTCTTTTCCATTTTTCTCTAAATTAAAAATAAACCAATATTAATTATAATCCCTCCCCCTGCCCCGGATATAGCAAAATAAATTTATGGAAGAGAAATTGATTAAAAATAAAACAAACCAAAAAAAAGTAAGTTTTTACTAATTAATTAATTTGTCTCCATTTTAATTGTAAAATACATATTGCAGTTGCTCCTAGGATGGTCGTTGTAGAGATTGCAATGATGTTCACCCTGCTCAGGTTCAGTTGTTTTCTTTCTGGGTCTGCACCATGTTTTGAATCATGGAAGGTTGCAAAATCAAAATGTTTAATCAATCACAGTTTACCATTGAAGATTAACCACTTGTAATCCACAGAGCTCAGTCAAGTCCTCCCTGCAAGGTTGGTCATCAATGATAAACTGCTTTTGCTGCAGATTTCAGATTTTAAACCATCAGACTCATCCACCAACAACCTAAGCATCTCTCAAAAGAAAAATGCCTCCACCTTGAATGCGATGTTGTAGTATATTTTGTCTTGAACGAGTACAGAATCAACTTCACAATCTAATAGAAAATGATCTTTTTTTTCTTCCTTATAAGCCCTAAGAGACATTGCTAGTCTTTCTCTGCTTTATAGTTATTTTCATAGAACGTGCTTAACTGAGTTCCAATCTTTGTTTCCTCCTCCACAGCAAAAACCTGTCTGACATCAATCACTGTAAAGAATTTTACTTTCTTCCTTTGTACCTAAAACTAAATGGAATTATCATGAATAAAGTTCCTTCACAAGAACTTCCCATCTGTGGAATTCAATACCATGAGGTTGCTTTCCAGCTGAATACAACATGATTGTTTTTAAGTCCAATGTTAACACATTCTTGTCAAGCTGCTGATCTAAGTAATAAAGTTCTAACACATTCTTTGTAATCCTTTTAACAAGTTGTTCACTACCAACTGACAACCTTATCCTCAAGTAGCTTTTGAGCTTTGATAAGCATTGCCACACAGTATTTGAAAAAAAAAAAAAAGCAAAAATAAACACTGTAAACTAAATGGCTGGTATAAAAAAAAATGTCTATGACATAGATGCTCAGTATCTCTACTATTATATAAAAAGAACTTAGTCGGTGTCTGTGTATTCGCTTAATAGCTGGACCGATTTTTTTTTTTTAAATTTCACACAAATGTACCCTTATGTGCCTGACAGTCTTCTTAAATAGATTTTGTATCAGAATGCCTTTAATAAGTATCGATAATCAAAGAAATTTGATGAAAGAAGGAACAGGCGATTTTGACTAAGGTTAATGCCTTTTACGGCCTAACATCACAAGTGCATTTGAGAAGTTTTATTACCACACTAGCAGAAAGGCCTGGCATTTAAAATCAACAGTAGCTTCTTTGATATGACAGAGGTACATTCAAAATGAATGTTTCTGTTTGGACCACAATTGATCCATGACACTAAATATTTGCATTTTAAACTTTAATTCAAGCCATTATATAAAAATAATTTTATAAAATCAACAGCAGGTTCTCTACAGTGCAATGTAGACTAAGTTACTGTTGGGAGGGATGTAAATCTTCCTACTGGTGCGCCGTGGTAGGTCTCCAACTACAGCAGGCAATCAATCCATTTGATTGAAAAATGGTCGATTTCACTGATTTCAATGACAATAAAATATGAAAGTGTGAAACTTTTGTTGATCCTCATTCAATCCCGGGAAACATTAGGTTTTCTTGCTAGTCAACAAACGAAAATTATTCCAGTAACCAGACTTTCTGTATTGAAGGCCTTTTCCAGATAAGATTTACTTGTTTAGCAGAATATTAACAATCAGATAGAGATTGATGTTATTTTGTAATTTGGGGAGGCAGTGCTGTTTAAATTTAATGTAAAATTATTATAACTTCTGAAACAGCAAATATTCTATCAACAAATTCAATAATTTTTTCATACTAATGGGTTCCAGCTTTTGAAAGCCTAGAGACCACTCAATGATAAGAGTTAAGATGATTGCTGGTTAGACGATGATCACTGTCAAAAAAGGATTAGAAACAATAGGTGGAATGTGCAAACGTGATTATCCAAGTGGACAACTCAACAAATATTTGTTTACATTAGACATCAAGTAGTCAATTGGGAAGCAGATTCCTGGTATCTTGCTCCGCAGATGGAGGTTTTAAGAAATTTTGTTCATAAAAGTTCCATTTGGTTTTGGGTAAAGAGAGAGAAAGAAAGGGAAGTTGAAGCCAGAGGCGTTCTTGCTGTGAATATTTAGAGGGGCAGGAGTTAGAGCTCAGTCAAGCACCTACCATGAATATAATGATAAACTCTATTTAAAAATAGTCTAAGTCAACACAGGATTCTCATCTTTTTATACTTAACCTATGGGAATCATGATTGCATTATCAATAATATCAAAAATAAGGGCAAACAAATCATGTAACTGAATTGAGATGCAGATGATTTTTTCATTAATGTTATTTACGTGATGATACTCTTCATCAACCTCTGTAACAGAGCACAGACGTGCATATGCAAATGCATACAAAAAGACATCACTGTAAGGAAAACTAATATAAACAGGAGAGGGAGCACTTTAAAGACAATCCGGTTTTATTCAGGAAAGTATGCCGTTACAACATGAAAAAGTGCTTTGTTTTTGTCTCCTTTGTGATGTAGACTACATACAATGTGCTTGGTCTACATGTGTAAACGTGGTTAATGTTACAACTCCAACACTAAACATAAAATTGAGACCCTAATTTTGCAACCTTAAAAATGTATGGTTTAGCAACACCTTAAATTGCAATTAAATATATATATATATAGTTTCTGGTGTGTATCTTAAGAGATTGTGTTTTTGTTTTCAATTTTAAAATGTTGGCAGTTCATGTGGTTTGAAAAAATATCTGCCTCATCTTTTCACAAATAAATGGTTATTAACATTCTTTTTTCTACAAATTCCTAAAAATTAAACTAAATTGCTGTCTTAAAAAATTTTTTTTTTTTTTAAACATTTGCTCAACCCAAATCGGGGATATTGTACCTTAAACGTAAGAGGCTACTGTGATAGGGACAATATTTATAGGGAGTTAGTTGCAACTGGGTGAGGAATTGAGCAGCAAGGTGTTTGTTCACATTACATTTCTGTGTGTTAGTACAGTTAAGGAAATGGAGGGAATTTGAATTTAGTAAATTTAAAAAAAACAAGCAACATACTTCAGTTACTATGTGGTAAAAGTGGATGTGTGTGTGTGGGTGGGGTGAGATTTATGCAGAAGAGAATGCAGTACATGTCTAATTTGAATAGCTGCATTGTTGGCACATTTACAACAACATATCCTGGAAGTTTATTCCAAGGTCCAGAAGCAATCCAAGGGAAGAAGCTATTAAAGTAGAAAATCTTCCATTATCTAAAGAACTCTACAATAATGAGGTGGGATTTTGCTGCTAATCAAGTATGTTGAGTATTTGTTTTAAAGTATTATTTCGTTTTATCTATCTACTACCTGTATGCTTGCAAAGTTTCAAGACTATAGCGTTGGTGGTTTCAGAAAGATTCTAAAATTTTTAGTCACTAATGTACATATGGTGACGTCATCAAAAGAATACTGATGTTAACATGTTTTTCATTTTGTTTGTCTATGGATGTTCTATATTTGTGCCAAATTTCCCTGTCATAGCATGAGTGATGTTAAGGAGTTATACATCCACTCTCCCTGGTTTGTAGTAGTGATATACATTTGTATCTATTTTCTCTGGCAGAGAATAACGCTAATAAAGTTGTTTGGTCATATGATGATCAATCAGGGTATTAAGTTTCTACCAAACCTATGTAATAATAGTGATATTTATATCTAAAAAGAAAAATGAGTTTAAGGCTCCTAAAATTTGTACTTGAATTAGCCACAAGGACCCATGGCACAGTGGATAGAGTACTTGGTAAAATTCGGATGTAAAAAATTACATTCCTCGAGATTGAAGGTTCAATCCTCAGTGGAGGTAACCCAAAAAATACAATTGTGAATTACTAAGAACTTCTACTCCGTCATGGCTGATGAAATACGAACATGCTACCCCCGTGGTTCTGTTCAACTTTCTGTGCAGATTCCTTGAGTTCGACAGAAATATTCTAGAGTTCAACAAGATACACCTAAAGAAAATTGAAGGTTACATCAACCAAAATATGCAAATAACAATTGAGATGAGAACAGAATATACAGAATAGCAATTTTTACTGTGCCTTTTTATAACTCAATTCAGAGACAGGGTTCATAGATTAGACAGAGTTTTCAGACAGACACAAAGTAAGACACCAACACACAGAATAGTGTGTTGGTGTCTTATCTAGTTGTTAACTAGATAGGTCAAGCATATTTATGATCACTTGACAATCCACTAGTACATTCATTTGTACAAAGGTTATAACATCCCAAACCCATTTACAAAGAATGAGACTATTTGATCAAAGATGAAATCAGCAAAGATAAAAAAAAATAATTGTTGAGTATCTGGTGTTGTTGAATAGCAAATATTTTGAATTTGCCAATTTTAAAATGAATTTTTCCAAAATCAAATAAACCATCATGAATAAATTCTGTCCTAACCATCAACTTAAAAGTGATATTCATTTCTTTAAAGAATATTTAACTGGAAATTTTTTTTGCATTGAGAAAGATTATTATACTCATCTCTATAATAATATGCTAAAGCAATTTTCTGTTCATATGTACATTATCACAATTCATCCATTTTTAAAAAGGTGAGACTGCCCAATCGCTTAAGACGCAATGCAATGTAATGCAAAAAAAAATTGAAAATTTTAGAAAAACCAAGTAATGTTGTATAATTTTTTTTATTAAATGAAGCATCAATTTGAAAAACTTTTTTTTTTTTGAGACTTTGTTAATATTCAGAGAAGAAAATTTTCTCCTCATTTTGTTAATGTTGCTAAGTCTGGATGTGGTCATAAAGTCTTCTTATCTGATAAGGATGGTTGCCACCAAAAATCTCAGAAACAAAATAATTTAAAAAATGTATTCTTCATTTAATAAAAAAAAATATAAGCATTACTCGTTTTCTATTTTTTTTTTTTTTTTTCATTTTCTTTCTTTGAAGATTGTAATACTGGGCATGGGGCAACCAAAACAGCTGCCAACATTGCCCTGCTTTTTATTGAAACCAACCGAGAGCTCTTTTTAGTATCCTCGCTGTTCTCTTAAGTGCAATTGTCTGGATTTCTCTTGAACATGGTTCACCAGGAATATTAGTTAGGTAGGACAGGTTTTTCTTCATAAGCCATGTTGCACCTATAATAAATAGGATGACTGATTCCAGTTTCTTTTCATATCATACATGGGACCTTCATATTTGGTCTGTTTCTCTCTTTCAGCTCTGTTCAGACCTCCATCATCAGGTTGCTACTCTCTCTGACTTACTTCATATAACGAGGTAAGATTTCACAGGAGCATTTTCAAGGTAGGGATTATGTGGTCGTAATGTATGGCATAGAAGTTGTTTTCTAAAATGCTCAAATTTATGCTTACAAAATAATGCTTCCAAATATGTGACTAACGCCTTTTCAAAAAAGAAAAATTTTTTTCCATAAATTACATATGATGACATAGTGTAGAACGAACAAAAACATACACTTTTCAGACTCTTGATTCGAATCAAAGCATATTGTGTTTTGTACAAAAATGACAATATCCTGAGATCTTTGTTCACTCAAGACATCCATAGAATGAAAATATGTCAAATTTTTACAATAGAGATAGACACCTATAAATATATTGAGACTATATCAATTTTAATATTTAGCCAAGTATGGTTTAGCTTTAATGACAGTAGTACGATAACATTGTTGGGCCAGCGTTTGTGCCAAACATCTAGATAACGGAAATATTTTCAAGCATGTCAACAACATGCAAGAGATGATAGATATATTCTGAGTAAAGTTTTTTGCTTCTATATTATACAAATGAAAAAAAAAAAACATTGAATTTCTAGTAAAACAAATGGTACCTACGTAATTGTCATGTCACAAATAGTAACATATCCAAAAATTACAAAAAATGATATGGTAGAAAAATAATTATTGATGAAAAACTGTTTTCAATAAAGTTTATATGGAGAATAAATTTTGTCTGATGTTTTGAATTACATTTGTCATGTGATGTAAGCAACAGAACTTAATTATCCCCCCTGTCAACTGATCTCTTTTTAAAGTAAGTGTAATAAGTGATTTCACTTCCTTTCATAAATTTCTTTTTTCATTAATAATTACTTTTCTACCTTATCGTTTTTTATAAATTTTTGGATATGTTACTACTTGAGACCTGACAATTATGTAAATGACATTTGTTTCAGTTGAAATTGAATTTCTTTTTTCATTTGTATAATATAGAAGTACCAAATTTTTAATTTAGCAACATTAGATTAATCATCACTTTCTTGATTAAACAATCTCATTTTTTTATTGTATGAAAAGTGATAAGACATGTACGAACATGAAATGCCATCAGTATATCATTATATAGACTATCAGGACACATGGAAATTCAAAGTTGTATCTGTTGTACATTACTGCAGCATTTTCAAAAATTTCCATTCTATGGAAAATCAGGTTCAAATGTAGACCCACAATATTATTGCACTACTTTTTGTTCAAAATAAAACCTACTCATCTAATTACTCTGGTTCATGTAGTTTCAGAACATATTTGGTTATTCTTTTATGGAAACTGCTTCAGACAAGGCATGAAACCACCTAATGTAAGAAGCTAAAAATAACAAACAAACAACACTTCAAGGTTAAAAACTAGCCAAAGATAAACATTATATGAATGAATTCCAATCCAGAAAACAGCACGTCTCCCTTCTATGTCAGATACATTGCTCTTGGTATGTGAGAATTAAAGGACAAAATAAGGGAAACAAGAGTTATGAAGCTGCCGACAAAGTAAACTCAACATCCACTTTATATTTTCCATACGGTAGTCTATTTCCAAAACTCTTGTTGGAGACATGACATTTCCATTCTATGAACTTCCTGTGAAAATGAAAACTCAATAGTATTATACTTTGAACAAAACAGATGCTACACTTTGATTATTTTATTTTGAAAACAGAAGTTAACAAAACAAAATTAGGCACAAGGCAAATCAAAAGAGTTGGGAGAGGAGAGGGGATCTATGGACATTCTTGTCACTGTACCATTGAGCTTTTCTAAGATATTCCTGGCTAGAGTTCTCAGTTCTACACAATGACACCAGGGGTTGTCCTACTTAAGATTCCCAAATCAAGCCCCCCCCCACACACACACACTTTTTTTGTTTTTTTGTTTTTTTAATGTTTGGGAAAATAAAATTTGTAAAATGTTTGGGAAAATAAAATTTTGTAAAACCAGTTTTATTAAATAAAACATGATTTCATTGGCATGGGGGTGAGGGGGAAAAATTAGAAAGAAAAAAGTGGTTAGTAAGGACCTCCCAACCCTTTCTAGATGGTAGACCACCTATTGTTTTTTGGCTTGATGAGGATCGCAGGTCAATCTCTAAACTGAGTTAAAATTTAGATGGGGAAAAAAGAAAAAAATAGGGTGGGAAGTTGGAGGAGTATGTGATGTCACTCCAAGATGGAAGCAATTAGTGGAGGGCCAGGAAAAAAAAGAAAAACTGGGATGCAGGCATCTTGGAGGTTTCCTATAAGGAGGGTGGGGGCTGGGGGGATTCACTCGACTAGCTAAGAAACTGAACTAGACAAAACAAAGGCTAACCTTAAGGAGTCTAGGGTTAAACAGAACGTGTGCGCCATGCTCAAGTATGGAACGCGTACTCAAATTTCAAACTTCTATGTACCCACAAGATTGCTACTCTAATCCATCGATACAGATACTACACTTTCATCCTAGCCTAAAGTACTAAAACATGGAAGAAAGTGTATTTTAGTTTGAGCTTCATATTAGACATAACAGCAGCATCAAATGAAATTTAAAAAATATTTTTTTGCATTGAATCTTTGGCGATCAGGTAATCCAACTTTTTTTTTTTAGAAAACAGTGGAGAGTGATAACAAACGTACAAACGTAAAATTGCTTCAGTGTATCATGTAGATAATGTGAAAACTATTTGCTTATGACGATTGTAGTATGAGGTATCACTTTTTTCATGCCGATCATAAAGCACCAAATGTTTTAATAAATAATTTGTAAAAAAAGAAAAAAAAAATTAATTTGTAAAACATTTTAATGTAAAAAATATTTATAAAACAAAAAAAATAAAATAAAAAAGTAGAAAATAAAAAGAGTAAAAACAAAGGAATATTTTTTTCTTTTCTTTCATTTTATATATATATATATATATATATATATATATATATATATATATATTTTCAATTTTTTTTCATTTAGGGACGGGGAGGGAATGAATTTAGATTTTGTTTTGCTTATTTTAAATGTGAAAAACAAAATGGCCTCCATATAACCAAATTTTCGTTTACGTGGAAAATGGATCCGTAGCAAATGGTTTCTTGCCCTGTAAAAAGTATGCAATATTGAGGAGTTTCTCTGTGGGCGACAAGACGCTGTCTGATTTGTTGAAGTACGTGGTGTTCCCTTGGGAGATGACAATGAGCTGGAAACGGATTAGAGTCGTGATCCAGGCAAGAGAGAAGAAGTTCATGAGGGAAAGGGTAAGGACCCAGATGTCACCCCGCAGCATTATCATGCCGACTTCAAGTGCAGTGTAGCCGCGGTAGACATTCTTGCAATAGAGAATGCAGGTGAAGAGAAAGAAGATGAGGCAGAGAGCACAGCAGATTAAGAACCAGACAAACATGGCATGGTTGTCCTTTGCAATGCATTTCAGCAAGAAGAGGCAGTGATGATCCATGTCCTGGTAACAGCAGTTGCACAGGCGACAGTGTTTCACTTTGGGCCCACGAACAATCTACAAAACAAATCAAAACTCATAAGTCCACAATATTTTGGAGAAGAGATATTGTGATTTATAGATTTTAGAATTTCTGAGATGGGGATTGATATTTTTTTTATTATCATTTGAATTAACTGGACTACTTTTTTATCTAGAAGCCAAATGTATTATTAGCCCTGAGGTTACATAACAGAAGCCATTATTTTTTATAAAAAATTTTGATTGACACCTAAGGGTTATAGGTGACTTTAGTAAAATGGAAATCTGCAAAATCAAGTTAGGACTGGAGGAGAGGGAAAAGAATTCTTCTGCTTTTAGGTAATACATGGAGTAGAGCATGCATGAAAGTTGTCAGCCCCTGTTTTAGTCTCATTGAGGACAACGGGAGGGATTAAGTGTATAGCACAGTCATCTTATATATATATATATATATATATATATATATATCTCAAGTAACCCATTGTTTTGAAGTGTTAATTTCTTTTTCTGATTTTCTGACTGTTGCTTTATGTCTAGTAAATTCGTGTATAAAATGAATTGGCGTTTTTGCGTAGAATACTCTCATCGAACCTGAGTTAAAGACTGAAAAACAGTGTCGCATCTTCTGTCCTCAGTTAGTGAAGGAGAAATCCTTCTAGACTGAAGCAATTTAAATTCTTATCCCAATCAAGAGTGCCCTTTTTGTGGGATCTAAATTTTCCTCACATTAAAAACTGACCTTATGCCTAACCATTCCTTCGTGCAGAGGCGAATAAATAGGGATTACCGATCTTTTGTTGGTTGTCATTCTAACATTTTTTCAGCCAATGGAACCTCTGACTTTCTTTAGGTTCATATTGGTGAACTTGGAAATCTGTGTCAAATTCCAAACATATATGGAATTTCAAACTGAACCTTTTATTTAACCCACAGGAGTAAATTGTTGTTATTCCATTAGCCACGACCAGGTAGAAGTATTAATTATATTATTCTTAGTATCACCTGTAGTAAAGACTGACCCATTAACCTCCAGAAAACTGTCATTTTGAATGGATTGCTAATCAAAGTCTTTATGTATTATGACTCGGGTTCATAAAAACTAAGAATAACAGAATATAATAATTAACATTTCTACCTGATCATTGTCATATGAATCCATGGTTAAAGGTATTGGTTAACAATTAGTTCTAAGTGACATTATTTTGAAGGTTGAAGATTAAATCCTTACTAAAGGTAGTAATAACTGAGCATAACATTTACTGACTTTTTTTCTTCACTACTTTGCATTTTACAAAAAAAAAAAAAAGAAAAAATTTTTTAAATGTGCAGCCACTTTCTGGGGGAGGGAACCATGTTTGTCAAAACCTTGTTTTTCCTTACCATAAAACTTAACATTTCTAGCTGATCATGGTTGGCAAAGAAAAAACAATCTACATCATATTTGGATTTTTCAGACTACTGTTTTGATCTGGAATGTTATTTTCACGTTTCAGCCAATGTTACCTTCGATCTTCACATATATCTTGTCAAATTCTGAAATCTTTCTGTTGAGCTTGGGACTTTGCATGGACATATGGTAGAACAGATAAAGTCCTTGATAAAATTCAGTTGCAACTGACACTCTTCTGGAGGTTGAAGGTTTAATCCTCAGTGTGAGTGATACTCAAAATACAATTGCGAATTACATACGACTTTTACCCAATCATGGATGATGGAATGAGAACATGCTACCTGTGTAAATTAAATACAGAAAGATTCCAGACTTTAACAAAATACTATTGATATAATTTCCGACCTAAAAAGGTTGGAGATTATATCAGTCGAAACATTGTGAAAATAATCCCAAACAGTCATTCAAATAATCAAAATAATATTAATTATCAATCATCTTTAAAATTCATAAATGAAACCAATCTATCCCCATGGATTGAATAAAGGATTTGATTTGAAATTCTGTGTAGGTTCACGAGTTCAACAAGATGCATATGAAGAAGGTAAGAGGCTACATCAACTGAAACAGCGTGAAAATAATCATCTGACTACTGATTTTGAGTGCCATTTTCACAATGTTTCGGTTGATGTAATTTCTGACCTTCTTCAGGTGTAACATGAAAATGTTTCTACCAAACTGATGGAATTTCGAACAGAACCATTTATTTACTTCACAAGGGTAGCCATTACTGGATAGAGATCCTAATTAATTCGCAATTGTATTTTTTTTTTTGGTCACCCCGCACTGAGAATTGAACCTTCAACCTTTAGGAGAAGGTCACTATAACAATTGTATTTTCCACGTACTCTAACCATTGCGTTACGGGTCCTTGCGAAGGTGTGGACAATCAAAAGATACAATTGTGAATTACATAGAACCTTTATCCAGTCATGGCAGACAGAACGAGAGCATGCTACCCCCATGAAGTAAATAAAGACTTCCAGTTGAAATTCCATCCAAATTCCAGAGTTCAACAAATTACACCTGAAGACGGTCGGAGGTTATATACTGACTGAAATGTTGTGAAAATCACACTCAAGATGAGAACGGTAGTCCGAAAAATTCAAATACAAATAACCAATCCTCATCTCAAAAATTCAGAAACCCAATTCAAATAATCTAAATTCAATGTTGAAGAAACCATTAAATTTCAGAAACAAATGTTTATTTGTATATACTAAACTCTGGTCTAATTCATTCTGTGAATATTATTTTATTTATTAAATTGAATATTTCTAGCAAGATGTATGGAAGCTCAAGTTGGGTTCCATCATATATATTTGGTTATAGTTAGGACTTATTTCCAAAAACCTTGTAGGAGTTTGTGATATTTCCATTCTATGAATGTCCAGCATGAACACAAAGCCCACAATATCATTGTACCACCTTTGGATAGGTCAAAAAAAGTATATTTTTAGTCTGAGTTTCATGATCAGCACAACAGTGATATCAGATGAAATATTTAAAATCACTTTTTTGCATTAGCTCTTAGAAGATCAAGTGATTTTATCTTTTAAAAAAGAGGTAGATGGTGATAACATACATAAAATGAAATTGCCTTGGTGTATATAGACTAGCAGGACTAGTAGAAATTCTAGGAAACGATAAATATATTTAATCAACAAATATGTTTTGATAAAACTGATATTTTTCTGAATAATACAAAAAAAATGAGCTTTTTGGAAGGAAAACCCAATGACACAACAAATATGAGTTTATTACTATTTTTATGAAAATAGTGTATATTGTATTTTAAATATAGATCTGACCCAAACAGGATAAATTAATAAGCACTAATAAATACTCAGAAAGTAATATTGTGCTACATAGTTCAATACAAATAAAATCACATTGCAAGAGAATCTTTAATTTACTCCTTCAGTTCAGCACCTCTTGGCAGGATGTCCCTCCCCCTGTTTCAAATATTTTTTTTATGTTAAGTTTTACAGACTTTTTCCTTCAGTGAAGAACCACTGCACATCAAAATTATGAGTTTCTATCTCATACCATTACAACAATGATCATATAGAATTATTATAATGATATTCGAAAACAAGGCTATATCAAAGGGAGGTCACTCTCATATTATAGTCCAGGGTTGCCAGATTGGCCTTTTTTAAAGCATAACTTACAGATCAACTAAAGGAACAAGTAGAATATCATATAGATTAAACGTTTTATATTTCATTCCAAATAACTTCTAACTCTACTCCATTATAAACCCCAATAATAATTTGACATGCTTTTTTTAAACAATTTTATGCTCCCCCTTATACTTATCTCACCAATACTCCATATAGACCCCTTTTTTCTACCCAATAGACTCTTGATTTTTCATCCAAAATTCAATAGCTCAACCTTTAATTTTTTACCACTCCACATTTTTGTGTGTGTAACGGCTTGCAAGCTTGGGTCAACTTAAGCTCTTTTCTGGTGGGAGAAATGGTGTTTGCCTAAATGCTGATTTTTGTTGAAAAATGCAGCCAGGCCGATGTCAAAAAAAAAAAAAATTAAAAAACTAGAAAAAAGTAGTAGGCTTAGTCGTGAAAAATTTTAACTTTTACTAGTTGAAGATATAAGAAAAGTAGAGAATTAGTGAATAGCTTCTATAGGGTTTGTTGCAATTAAATCAACCAATGTATGCACTAATAAGAGTGAAAAAGAGGCCGGATTCCAGAGTATTTAACTTTCTATTGGTTGACTCACAGGTTCTGAGAAATCAGTGATTAATGAAACTGTTGGCCATTCAGTGCAATTTTTAAAGGGACAAGGGTAATAAACACTGGGCAATCAATGAGTGTTGGAGATTTGATAAAGTGTCTTACTTAAGGAGGTTGTTCATCAGGAATTTGTTCACTTTAGACTTGAAGATATCCAGGTTGTAGTCAGGTGGGAAACAGGCAAGCGGAACAGAGTTCCACAGGCGTGCACTTCTAAGAAAGAAGCTTTGTTCATGGAATCTACGTTTTGATTTTGGCACAGATAAGGAGTGGGGAAAATTTTTGACAGTGGCTTCAGCTAGGCGGGTGTTTATCATGAAAGATTAGCGAGGAAGGACCAGAGATTGGATTCAGATGAGCACCTACCATGGTAGTAACGATAAAACAAAGACAGGCTCGCAACGTCTCTCCTGTGGGAGAGAGGTTGCAGGGAAGAGAAAAGGGCATCACCCACTAGGCCACAAAGTCTATTTTGTACTCTGTCAAGGCAGGATAGGCTATTTTTAGCAGCTCCTGCCCAGATGTGGCAGCAGTACTCCATCCTTGGACGTACTTGGCTTTTATACAGATAGAGAATTGCATCAGGGGTGAGATATCTTCTGGAGCAGTAGAAGGATCCTACCATTTTTCCAGCGATCTTGGCAACTGACTTGATGTACATATTCCATTTCAAGTCAGGGGTAAAGTTCAAGCCCAGAAGCTTATCAAAACATGGAACTTCCCCTAGACGAGAGCCATCCATATCAATTGATGCCAGATGGGGATCAGAGCGTTGATGATAGGAGCTTGGTTTTAGATGCATTAAAAGTAACCAGCCACCTCCTCCCCCACTGTACCACGCGTTCAAGATCAGAAGAGAGAGAATCTGAGAGAACTTTGTCATTTACAGCCTTTGATGTGTTGCCATAGATGGTCGTGTCATCAGCATAGATGTCAACGAATGATTTAAGTATGTGTTTTTGGAGATCATTAATGTATATCAGGAAGAGAGTTGGGCCTAGGATGGACCCCTGAGGGACTCCAGCATTAATATTGATGGCCTCTGATTTCTGCCCATCAACTACTACTCTTATGAGCCTATCAGAGACAAATGATTTTATGATCGAGAAAACATTTCCAGTTATACCGTAGCTGGAAATCTTGTGAAGTAGGCCCTTATGCCATACCTTATCGAAGGCCTTTAATATGTCAAGAGCAAATGCCCTAGAGAGGAAGCCTTTGTCAAGAGATTCGCTAATCCTATGAGACATAACAGTTAGCACATCTGCTGTAGATCTGCCAGAACGGAAACAATATTGCATGTCACTAAGAAGGTTATTTCTGCTGAGGTGGTTGACTACTTCTCTATTTAATATGGATTCCAGCAGCTTACTCATGACACACAGGAGGCTTATTGGTCTGTACTGAGAGGGAGAGGACTTATCACCTGAGTTCTTAAATACAGGGCATACTAATGAGGTTTTCCAGGGTGTTGGAAAGCACTTCTCTTTAAGGCAATGCTTAAAGAGTTTTGTAAGTATGGGGACAAGTTCTAGTTGAAGCTTTTTCATCACAATGATTGGAATGCCGTCAGGGCCAGTTGCTTTATAGAAGGAAATACGGGGAGTTGATGGCCTTCGTCGCAATACAGGGAGTTGATGGCCTTCGTCGTTAGCTGCAAAGTTCTTGGCAAATAGTTTGGTCTTGTCTGATGCTGACGAGATGACCTCCGGTCCATTGATGATGGTTGGGATAGAACGCAAGCTTCTGTTCAGGATCCTGTTTGCTATTTGCCAAAACTGGTGGGAACCAAGCCTCTGATCAGCTACTTTGGATTTAACGGACTGAGCATATAGTTCTCTTGCATTTTTTATTACTCTTTTACAGTGGTTACTGGCAGTCCTGAAGGCAGCTTTAGTCTCAGTGCATCTATTACGTTGGTAGCTATGGAAAAGTGATTTCTGTGCGCAATGGCAGCAGCACATTCTGGGGAGAACCATGGCTGGCTGTTAGGTTTTTGTTGGAATTTTTGGATGGTATGAATCGGTCTATGCCTACAATTAGCCATTCGGTCAGGTCTGATACTATGGAGGACATCTTTTTTAAACATGGAATGCAGCGCTAGATCGGATATAAGTGTACGGAAGCTATACCAGTCAGTGGTAGAGTACCGATATACGGTGGAGAGGTACATCTCCAGACTTATTGCATTTTGTTTTTATCTTAACTGATACAAGCACGTGGTCGGAAGATCCCAAAGGAGACAGAACGGAACTTGAACATAGCTGAGGTGAAGTTGTGAGAAAAAGGTCTGGATGGCTAGCATACTGACCGGAAGTATCGGGCACTCGGGTGGGTTCATGGACAATCTGGGTGAGGTCATAGGCAACGCATAATCATGACAGAACCTCCCCTCATCATCTGTCTTGTTAGAGTGGGTCAGCCATTCCGCATTGTGGACATTGAAGTTACCACAAATGTGGATGTTAGCTGAAAGGTGAGCAGACAGGATGTGGTCAATTTTTTCAGATATGCTCTTAAGGATAATAACTCCGCTGTTGTAGGCACATATTCCCTGTCCATGGCGATCTTGGGGGTTAAATTTAGATGTTAAGTTAGAGTATCCTTTAATTATGAATTCGTCAAGGGAAGCGGTCGGCCTAATGCCAGTTTCACTTAGGAAGAATATGTCTGGTTTTGTCTCCTGTAATTGGGCTTCAACCTCTGGAAGGTTGGAACAGAGACCCCTGATGTTAGAGAAGGAGACATGGTAGTAGGGGTCTACATTGGAGGATGGGGTTCTAGGTTTACATGTGTTATTTTTCTGGAGGTATTTCATGTTGAGCATTGGGATTTGTGGAACAGGTCAACAGAGAAATGTAGGTATTTTTGAAAAATTGTTTTGTAAGAATATTCTTTTTTATTAGAAAACCATAATAATGTGTTTGTTAAAATAGAATTTATTTTTGTTGCGACCCCCGGAAGGGTCTCTAAAGGAAAAAAACACGGACATAAATATGGGTTAGAAAGGTAAAATATATTGAAAAACCAGAATATACAAAGAGCAACATTCTGCCAAGACAACGTACTACAAAGTACGCGGACCATACTGAGTCGTTCCTCTTCGCTTATTTCTACGGTTCGGAAGAGTTCATCTTGTGCGTGAGTGAGTCCTCACATAAAATCTAAGCTTTCAATAATTTTGAAATCTATTATAGGCAAGACGGTGAGTGTCATAGACACATTTTGTAAACTTTGCCATTTATAGAGTACACCACAATAAATTTGTGCCCCCCTCAAAAAAAAAAAATTTATATGAATTGGATACAAAAAAATTAATAAAGAAAAAATTGTTTGATATCAAATTTTAAGTTAGAGTAGAAACAGGGAGACAAAAAATACACATTTTTAAAAGGATTGGTACACGTGCATGAATGTCAATGTGCTTCAGAAAATCTGAATGTATTGAACTTATGAAATGTGGAAGATGTATTCTAGAGTAGTAACAGAAGCACATATTTTATTGTCATTTTTATTTATTTTTTTATAAATAGGCATCACCACTTATCAAGGCCAAGAGGCCACTTGAGGATAAGGGTTAAAGAGTGTACAGTAGAAATTGGACAATATAGTAACCTGTTAGTAATGGAGATTCGGTAAATTTGTTTAACTTTATGGAACGGCTCATCAAGAACTTGTTTATGTTAGACTTGAAGAAAACCATATTGTAGTCAGCAGGAAAGCAGAAAAACGGAAGACAATTCCATAGGCGTGCAGTTCTAAGAAAGAAGCTTTGTTCATGGAATCTACGTTTAGATTTAGGCACAGATAAAGAGTGGGGGAAACTAGTGATAGTGTTTTACTAGACGGGTGTTTCTTGTGAAAGTTTGGCGAGAGGAGACCATAGAATGGAGCTCAGCCGAGCACTTGCCATGAAAATAAACGATAAAGCAGAGACAAACTCGCAACATCTCTTCTGTGAGAAAGAGGTTGCAGGGAAGAGAGGAAGGACATCCCCCACAAGGCTACAAAGTCTATTTTGAACTCTATCAAGGCAGGATAAGTCCTTTCTAGCAGCTCCTGCCCAGATGTGGCAACAGTATTCCATCCTTGGACGTACCTGGCTCTTATATAGATAGAGAATTGCATCAGCAGTGAGATATCTACTGGATTGATAGAAGGATTTCACCATTTTTCCAGCGGCCTTGGCAACAGATATAATGTATGTGTTCCATTTAAGATCAGGAGTAAAGCTCAAGCCCAGAAGCTTGTCAAAACATGAGGCCTCCCCAAGACGAGAGCCATTCATTTCAATTCATGCCAGATGGGGATCAGAGCATTGATGATGTAAAGATATAAGCTTGGTTTTAGATGCATTAAAAGTAACAAGCCACCTCTTTCCCCATTGCACCACTTGCTCAAGATCAGAGGAGAGAGAATCAGAGAGAACTTGGTGGTTTACGGTCCTAGATGTGCTACCATAGATAGTAGTGTCATCAGCATAAATGTCTATGAATGATGTAAGGATGATACATATTTATGTTATATATTTATTTTTTTTATAAACTTTACCATTTAGACAGTGTTATGTAATGGATGGCTGGGACCATCCGATACATAACGGTGAAAAAAAAATTCTTTAAAAAAAATAATAAAAGATTTGAAAGGTGGCCATCGAATATCGATTGTCCACCAGTCGAAGCGGCAAAAATAATTACATCGTAAACAGAGAAATCGGACGACAATGTTTTTGTTTACAAAAGTGAAGGTTTGTGGGGGAGACGCATTTTTGGCTGAAACGTGACATTCCTTGCACTGCAATGTAAGATCAGAAGGTCATATGATGCTGGCACGAGTTGGCAACGCACGTGTATAAACAAATTCAGTAGTCGGTCAGCTGAAGAGAAATGGGTTACAATGTCTCTGGGTCAGATGCAGCAATGCATTTGTCAACAAAAACTGAAAACGTGACCAGGAAATGCATGATCCATTATCGATAACAGAGTTGATCGACCAGGGGAATGGAAAATTACTGAGCAAAAACTCATGCCAATATAAGGAGGTGATTTTTGGAGTCCAGGAGAGAAAGGAGAGAAGAAGGAGAAGAAAGGAGCGGAGACATGCGTTGTCGAGAGCATAACGTCTTCCCCCCCCCCTCTCCGTCACTGAATGACAGAGAAGTAAGCCGCATCGTTAAACTGTGAACTGTTAAAAATCTTTATGTACAGAATGAGAAAAATATTTCTAACACAAAATATATTTTTATACAAAAAGCCAGCGTGTCTTACGTCTTAATTGGGGTGCTGAGTTACGTCTGATTTTTGTGTGCATGTTAATTTTGTTTCAGCCGGCAACGTTGTTATGACAAGCAGTTGACAGCTGACGGCAAGTAAGAGGAAAAAATGCACGGTCAAGGGGGAAATAACTCTGCTGCCTTAGCAGTTGCCATGACGACCAAAGTCCTAAACAAACTAGACGATCAGTAAAAGTCGGCTGCTAAGTTTTGTTGCAGCGGGGAACTTACGAACTACGACCGTTCCCAACCTGGGGTCCTGCGCAACGTAACAACAGTACGGGAGGGGGGCACTGAACCTATATCATAAAGAAAGAAAAAAGAATTAAAATTTAAAACTAATGCTATATATATATTGCTTATACCTGCCAAACAATGGCAGAATGTTGCTCTTTGTATATTCTGCTTTTGTTTTTTGTCCCATCCTGGGACCAGTATTCTACTAGTATATATAGATAACAAAAACAAATGTCAAAACTTACTTCACATTCAGCACAAAAGGCTTCAACCTTTAAAGGAGGAACACACAGATCTTTCAGCGTGTAAGGCATATTATTCCCATTTTTGGACATAGAATACCGAACAGCACCTGCCAAGAAACAAAAAAATATAAATCAAAGAATTCAAAATCTTTTCAATGCAATGCCTACAGTAATTCTTTAGAATAGTTATTCAAGAATTCAAAACCGGTTCAATTCTCAAGAAATTATTCTTATTTATACTGTAAACATGTGCAGTGCTGCATGTTTAGAGAAGTTCATAGGTGCAGGTTACAAAATCGCAAGTCTGTAGTCAGAAAATATTTCACTTGGAGACCACTCAAGAAATTAGTTGGGCTCTTTGAAAAAATAATAGTTTTGAAAATGGAGATACAATCCGAGAAATCAGATCACTTGAAATCTTACAGAATTAATGATCACTTTAGTTAATAGACCCCTAGCTAGCAAGTTTTTTTGTCAACGATAAAACAGCCCATAATTTTCAAGAAGACTGGACATGTTGCCTACCCCAAATCACTGCAATATATGTATGTATATATATATATATATATAATCTTTATTTTCTTTATGTAAATATAATTATATCTAGGTACGATGTGCAGACTGTTTCGATCATTGTTGATCTCATCAGGCAAGAGAAGACAGCAAGACATGATTATATTTACATAAAGAAAATAAAAATTGTAAATTTGCTCTCTTTGATTGAGCACTATCAATGACTCTTGTTGGAATTCAATTATTCTAATCTTTTGAATATTTTTAACCTGGAAAATATATATATATATATATATATATATATATAGCTGCCTTTAAGAATTGTAATACAGCAAAATAATCTGTCTGTGAATAACTCGGTAGAGCTCTTGTATGGAAACTGTCAACTGCCACTAGCTATTAAGGCATTGCTAAACATTGTAAAAACAATTAGAGTTCTCCTGTAATTGACAAGGTTTACATTGACATTAGATTGAGATTTCACTTACATATGTAGCAGTGGGCTGGCATCAGTGAACTTTTTTCTTTTTACCAAAACAGATTTGTTATAGCAATCAAAAGGGGAAATAACTAATAAAGAAAGTAAGAGTTATCACCCTTATAGATTTTAGAGAAAGGCTGGAGAGTTTGAAGAAGAGCAAAAGGGGAAAAATATGGCAGCTAGGCTAACACATGTATATCGTTCTCTAAATAATTAATGTTTCGGCCAAGAATAAATTGTAATTAACTTACAATGACCTTGTCTACCTAATATTCCATTCTTCTGACAAACCATTTCTCTGGACACAACAAGAATTTTTTTTTTTTAATTTAACCTATTTAATACTGATAAATTATTGCATAGTAAAAATAATTAAATTAAAAATAATTTTCTATTTAAGTAAAAATTCTACTTGATTACTAAATTTAAAAATTTATTCCAGCAAATTTGATCATTCTCATTTAGCTTTGCATGGGACTTTTACTTGATTAAATAATTTGAAATAAGAAAAATGACTTTTGTTTAAATTTAATTATTTTTATTGTGCAATAATTTCTATCAGTTATACTTAAAAAAACATTGTTAATGACCCACTACCAGAATAGGGGCATGTAAGCAAGAAAAAACGAGTAGAAACAGGGAGACAAAAAGCACACAAGGACCTTTTCTTTTACAAAATAATTAATATTATATTAATAAATTATCTTTTTTACCCTGTTCAATTTCGTTTGTTTATACTTTTGCTCTAAGTCTATAACTGCTTAAAAAAGGAAACTCAAAAAGGACATTTGTAATGAAAAAAAAAAAAATGTCCTCTTTTGCAAAATTGAATAGGGTTTTCTAATTTGTTCTTTTCTTTCTCCACATATGCTAATTAATGCCACCTATAAAAAAAAATTCAAGGTAGGAACACAAGTTCATTTTTCACTGATTATGCAAAACAGCCAACATGCTTACTCTTCACATAACTCCTTTCACAGACACCCGGTCGTTAATAAAATCGCGTTCTTGGTTTTCCAGTCAATGGATCTACAACAAAAAGCAAGGGAGATCATTCTAAGAACTTAAAGGATAGAACTATTTTTATCTAGAGACAAGGATTAAGCCTTCATTTCTGTCTCCATTGTTAAAGTAAGTGATAGTTTTTCTTTTTCAAATCATATTAACATTAATTGTTCTTTTTATGAACTTACCTGGATCGGCTCGCAGGATTTTCCAAAATAAATATGATTGTAGAACGGTGAGAAATGGAGAAAAGCAGTGTAAAAATATGTATTCTCGCGTATCTGGCAAAAACAAGTTAAGAAATGTTCAAAATATTCTATGCAGGAAAGAAAAAAAGATCAAATCAAAATTTTGCATTGAGATTCAGAGTGTGTTGTGAGCGTATAAAAAACACAACTCTATATTTATTAGAAACAAAATATATTGAACAGAAAAACAAATACAACAAAAAGAAAAGTAGTTATACATCAATCCAACTACCAAGTGTGTGTAACTTGTGTATAATGCCAACATGTACATAAGCTGTAGTGTTTATTACCTGTAAAAGGGGCACCACAACAGACTGTTCATTTATCTATGAATTATGAGCTGTACCCACTTGGTATGCAATGAAATCATTTTAGTTTTTAATTTGTTTGCATATTTTTTAAACTTATACAGAAAAAGGCATTAAAATTTTAGTTATAAGGAAAATCATCTTTTTTATATTATTTAATTCAAAATACATATTCTCCTTTGTTGAAGTGAATTTTTTGGTGATTAATTAAAATATTTGGAAATATAGATTATCTGTGCTGAATGTTGAAGAACATGGCGAATCCCTGAATGAGATCACCAATGGATGCCCCTACATCTTTCAGCAGGACTCTGCTCCAGCACACAAGACTAAGACAACCCAGAATATTCCTCAGCATGGGTCACCAAGCATGTGCCCCTCTCCTCTTCACCTAACTGTAACCACCTTGACTACTTCTTCCAGGGCATAATAGAGGTCAATACTAGCAATCATGCTCACAATACAATAGAGGCCAGGACCAGCAAGTCAACTCTTTAAAAGGCTACCATCACAGAGGCATTTACTGCTATAGCCAATGACACAGCGTGCAATTCATTTCACACCAGTTTTGATTTGGTAGTCTCCACTGGTGGTGGTTACATTTAATTATATACACACACACATATATATATATATATATATATATATATATATATATATAATAACCTATGTTTTTATTGCTTATTTCATTTTGTGAAGTGTCGGATTTTGCAGCAACATCTGTGTGAGTGTGTGTGTGCACATATATATATATATAATTATTAACCCCTTTAAGAGTATTAAAGTTGAGCATTGTCTGAAAAATACAAACAAAAAAGCAGTTAACTAGTATACTGCAGCTTGTATGATTTCTGCTTGTTTGAACCCTCTCGGCCATTTACTGTTGTACCCTCATTTAACATTTCTCATGGCAATTGTTAGTGGCCTAGAGGTAAAGTCTTAGCAAATGGGGTCAAAGTTGACTTTGTAGCTGTGTTCAAATCTCCCGACCAGTAGCAATTGTCACTTCCTGCACTGATGATTGCGAAAGAAAGTAATAAGGAACGCAAGAGAGTTGTATGCTCAATCTGTTAAGTCCAAAGTAGCTGAGCAGCGGCTTGGTTCCCACCAGTTTTGGCAAATAGCAAACAGAATCCTGAACAGAAACGTGTGCTCCATCCCAACTATTATCAATGGACCTGAGGTAATCTCGTCAGCATCAGACAAAGCCAAACTCTTTGTCAAGAACTTTGCAGCTAATTCTACCCTTTGCGACCAAGACCGCCAACCCCCAATATTTCCTCCTGTATCAGAAAACACGCTATGTGATATACGTATATCTGTACGTGATGTTGCCAAGCTAATCAAAAACCTTGATTCCAGTAAAGCAACTGGCCCTGATGGTATTCCAATTATAGTACTCAAAAAACTTCAACCTGAACTAGCGCCCATACTTACAAAACTGTTTAAACGTTGTCTTAAGGAGAATAGTTTCCCATCTCCCTGGAAAATCTCATCAGTATGCCCTGTATTTAAGAATTCAGGTGATCGCTCATCCCCCTCTCAGTACAGGCCAATAAGTCTCCTGTGCGTCATGAGTAAGTTGCTAGAATCTGTGCTAAATACAGAAGTAATCAAACATCTCAACAAAAATAACCTTCTTAGTGACACTCAATATGGTTTCCGTTCTGCTAGATCTACAGCAGATGTCCTTACAGTTATATCGCATAGGATTAGCAAATCTCTCGACGGTGGCAATCTTTCTAGGGCAATTGCTCTTGACATATCTAAAGCCTTTGATAGGGTATGGCATAAAGGTTTACTTCATAAGATCGCTAGCTATGGTATAGCTGGAAAAGTCTTCTCAATTATTAAATCATTTCTTTCTGATAGGTTCATAAGAGTAGTAGTTGAGGGGCAAAAATCAGAAGCTCACAGTATTAATGCCGGTGTCCCTCAGGGATCCATCCTGGGCCCAACTCTTTTCCTGATCTACATTAATGATCTTCCAAATCATATCCTTACATCATTTGTAGACATTTATGCTGACGACACTACCATTTATGGTACCACATCTAAGACAGTAAACGAGCAAGTACTCTCCAATTCTCTCTCCTCTGATCTTGAGCATGTAGTACAATGGGGAAAGGAGTGGCTGGTTACTTTTAATGCATCTAAAACCAAGCTTCTCTCTTTACATCATCAACATTTTAATCCACATTTGTCATCAATTGAAATGAATGGCTCTCGTCTTCAGGAGGCCTCAAGTTTTGACAAGCTTCTGGGCTTGACCATTACTCCTGATCTTAAATGGAACACGTATATCAAATCTGTTGCCAAGGCCGCTGGAAAAATGGTGGGATCTTTCTATCGATCCAGTAGATATCTCACTGCTGATGCTATTCTCTATCTATATAAGAGCCAGGTACGTCCAAGGATGGAATACTGTTGCCACATCTGGGCAGGAGCTGCTAGAAAGGACTTGTCCTGCCTTGATAGAGTTCAAAATAGACTTCGTAGCCTCATAGGAGATGTCCTTTTCTCCTCCTTACAACCTCTATCTCACAGAAGAGATGTTGCGAGTTTGTCTCTGATGTATCGTTATTTTCATGGAAAGTGTTCAACTGAGCTTCAATCTATGGTCCCCCCTCGCCAAACTTTCACAAGAAACACTCGTCTAGCTGTAAACACTATCAATAATTTCCCCCACTCTTTATCTGTGCCTAAACCTAAACATAGATTCCATGAACAAAGCTTCTTTCTTAGAACTGCACGCCTGTGGAATTGTCTTCCGTTTTCCTGCTTTCCGGCTGACTACAATATGGTTGTGTTCAAGTCTAAGGTAAATAAGTTCTTGATGAGCCGTTCCATATAAGTTATCAAATTTACCAAATTTTCATTACTAATGATTACTATATTGACCAACTTCTACTGTACACTCTTTAACCCTTATCCTTGAGTGGCCTCTGGGCCTTGATAATGTGGTGATGCCTTTGTAAAAAAAAAAAAAAAAAAGCATGAAACACTAGTATCTATAGATATAAAAATAATTGTTTATACATACATACATACATATATATATATATATATATATATATACACCAGTTGTGGTACCAGTTTTCAAGAATTCTGGCGAAAGAACTGACCCAGTAAATTATTGCCCCATGAGCCTCCTCCCACTTTTCACCAAAATATTTGAGACCGTAATTAACCTTACAGATGCTAAACTTCTGACTGACAAACAATATGGATTGAGGCAAGCGCGTTCCACAGCAGACATCCTAACTGTAATCTCTGAATGTATATACCATTCACTGGACAAAGCAGGGGAGGGTAGAGTGGTAGCTCTAGATATATCTAAGGCTTTTGATAGGGTATGGCATGAAGGTCTTCTCAGGAAAATCAGATCATACGGTATCACTGGAAGAATACTTAACATAATTAAATCCTTCTAAGATAAGAGAAAAAAATCCAGATTGTCCTCGACGGTCGTACATCTAAACAATATGATATAAATGCGGGACTGCCTCAAGGATCTATCCTTGGAGCTCTATTATTCCTAATATTTATAAATGACCTCCCTGACAAAATTGTCTGTGAGATGGGTATATATGCTGATGACACCATGCTCTATAACAGACACAACAGGAAAACAAATGAACTCATATCTAAAGAAATGGCAGAAACACTAGAGGATGACCGCCGATCTTTAGTACAATGGGGACAAAAATGGATGGTCACATTCAATGCTGCCAAGACTAAATTCGTTTCCTTCAACAATTACAAGAAGCGTTCTCTACCACCAATAGCAATGGCCAATGACTCTTTATCTGAAAGTACATTCTTTAAACTCCTCGGCCTAACGTTCACAGGAAACATGAGGTGGAACAATTATATTGAGAGTATTGCGAGGACCGCTGCGAAGAAGGTAGGTTTTCTCTACCGTGCTGGAAAGCTACTAACGCCCGAAAGTATCCTGTACCTCTATAAGGCCACCATTTGCCCATGTATGGAGTATTGTTGTCATATTTGGGCTGGTGCATCTGCTACTAGTCTCTCACTCCTAGACAAGGTTCAAAAGAGAACCGCCAATCTGATAGGTCCTGAACTGTCATCTAAACTTCAGCCTCTGCCCCATCGACGAAATGTTGCATTCCTCTGCCTGTTCTACAAGTACTTTAACAATGCTTGCTCTGATGAACTGCAAGCACTTGTATCCCCTCCATGTAAATACCCCCAACAAGCAGCTAAATCCCACTCCTTCACAGTAGAGATCCCTAGATGTAAAAGAGCCTTCTACTCCAGTAGTTTCTTCCCCAGAACCGCTAGACTTTGGAATTCCCTTCCGGGTCCCTGCTTCCTCAACTGTACTGACATACAGAAGTTCAAGTGTAATGTGAACCAACATCTTGCTGCCCAACTCTCTACACAGTACCCCTGTAGCTTGTGTCCCTGATAGTAGCCCCCTACATCAAAGTGGCAACGTGCCTTGTTTGGGGGTGAAAATGTAATAATAAAAAAAAATAAATAAAAAATACATATATCTTGATTTTCCATGACACAAAAGGATACGAGGTAAAAGTATCAAATAGTATGTGACGAATGAATAGACAATACCAGCTGAAAACATACCCGCAAACATTGGATTTGGCCATCTAGAAAGAAGGAAGTGAAAGAAAAGAAAAATGATAAATAAAATAATAAATTAAAAAGCAAAAAAAATATAAAAAAAACAACATATTGAAAGTTATTCTTACAGCATTTCGGCTGATGTAGTCTCCGATCTTCTTTGGACGCATCTTTATAAACTCCGCAACCTTTATAGAATTTTCAACGGAACCCTTTATTTATTCCATAGCAGTAGCTTGCTCTCATTCTATCAGCTATGACCGAGTAGAAGTTATAAATAATTCATAATCTTCTACTTAGTAGTGGCCATATTGAAGAGTAATCCTTCACTTAGAATTGATTATACTTAGCACTTTTACCCATTGCGCCACTAGTTTTTGCAGACAATTTTTGTATGAATTTTAGGAATTTTACGTCAATTTTCATTTTTAATGAGGAATTTATTACTTATTACTATAGTTATAGCGATAAAAGAGGGAATAACTAAAGAAAGTAAGAGTTATCACCCCTCATAGATCTTTGAAAAGACTAGAGAGTTCCAGGAGGAGAGAAAAGCAAGATGGCAGCTTTGCTGAACACTGAATAATCATTCCGTAAATAATTTAAAGTTTCTAAAAATACAAGGAGTTGGTTTATTTATTATTAGAATATCCAATGATTCTGACATCCCATTTCTCCAAACACAACAAAATTTGGTGACAAGGACGAGATTGGATATAGTACCACATCTCAAAAACAAAAAACACACATGGTTTTAAAAAAATTTGTTTCTGCACAAACGGAAAAAACAAATCTTCTGCACAATAAGTTTTTTGGTAAATACACACACAAAAATAAAAAACAACTTTTTTCACAATTTTTTTTTGTGAATAGACAAAAAAAAAAAAAACCTTTTTTAAAACAAGAAAAAAAAGGAACTTTTGTGCACAAATGAAAAGAAAAATCAGAATTATTTACGTCACAAATCCAAATTTATTGGGAAAAATATTGCGAAACCAGCAAGAAGAATTTTTAAAGACTCAAAACAATTTAATGGAAACTTTGACGGCACAATTTCACAAACAATTGATGGAAACACCAAAATCAATTTTGTCTGGACACCATAGCAAGCACAATAATGGATTTTTCATCAATCCGGATTTAAAACAAACTTTTACTGATTGGTATGGCTGATGGAAGGATACGTTTCAACACAAGTTCGCATCCATTATTTAATATCCATTACAATTGTTTAAAATTAAAAAATGTTACAGACGATTTTATTAAATATGCCGGAATTGTCAATCTACAATGCGAAAATTTTTGGCTGAAATCGCTGACAGAGGATCAATTCAAATGCCTCATTTTCATAGCAGGATTACAATCTCCAGAAGATGTGGACATACGGACACATCTACTGTCTATGGTAGAAAAAAAAAAAAAAAATGAGAAAAAAAAAACATAAAAAAAGAAAAAAAAGTGAAATAATGTAAGAAGATTCATGGAAAATGCAATATAGATATAACTAATTGTCAATAAATGAAGATTAAAAATGGAATCATTTTCATGATTATTACCTGCAGATATGTTTCATTCTATGTGTTTTATCTCGGAACAAACAAAAAATAAGGAGGAGTGCCGCTGCGGCCACTACTCCTTGATACTGGTCACCTGTCATCTTGGCAATGATTATCATGGCTGTGTAGACAAGACATGGTTGCAACAATTGGAAGCACCAAATCAAGTATGGACTGCTCGGCTTCTGATTTACATTCTTTTGAGACAAATAAGACAGGAATGGAATTAACTCACGGTGCCTGAAAGAAAAAAATGTCAAGAAATTTAATTTCCAAATCCTTATAAGTTTTCTTTTAGAGAAAAAGAAATATTACGCGAGGAAACATGCATTTTGACATTGTTTGCTTTTTTCTTCAGTTAATCTAACTTTTGCTCTTGGCAGGTTTATTTAATCTTTAATTTCAAAAATTTCCCTCATGAAATGCTTATTTAAATAAATAAAAGTGGTTCTATGAGATTTTTTGAGATAAGGATTGATGGAAACCATAAATTATCTATACATATGAAAAGCCAAATTGTGTGTTAGTATATGCATTTTTTGTGTATGACCACCTAAGACTTTTTTTCAGGGGGCGCTCAGAGCAGTTACTGTTTCTTAAAATCTTTTATATGCTATATAGATTATAATATGTATGATTTACGAAACAAACTCGCGTGTATCTTTAATTTTGGCAACTTTTACATGCTATTTTCGCGATATTTCTTGGTCTACGCATGTTTCTTTGGCTTTTCAGTATAAAAGCGAAAATGCTAAATTCAAACGGTGTGTGTTTCTCAGCTTTCACACCGGGAACGTCCAGAAAGTAAATAAGCTTTGATCAATGCGGTCATATCAGACTATTGCTTTTCATTGGGACACCCCCATTTTTTATGGAGAGCTGGTTTTTCCCCCCAACCCAACATCTTGGGGAAACAAAACCAAAAAACTGCCTCGCAGCCAAACTTAACTGTGGGATTGATGTTTGACCTCATTAAATTTACGCACATGTCAATTCTTTTTTTAATCATTAAATTTCATCTATCCTCATTCCCTACCTTCGTAGCATCAACGCTTATTTTTTTTTATTTTTGCTTTTACCTCAAGGTTTTGAGCTATCTTCCTCCCCAAAACTTTTTTTTTTCAAACACCTGGGCAATGCCGGACCGTTCGTATTGTATCATGTTCGTTTTTTAATGTTTTTTTTCCATCACGTTCGCTGTTTTTTTTTTTTTTCCAGATTTCTTTTTAGAAGTTTTAACATTTTTTATAATATTTAAGCAGGGCTATTACTTCACTTTGCTTCACAGGCACTCTTACAGAGAGTATCTATTGTCTCTTAAAGCAGAATGGAGGCTATATACATAGTGACTGCTTCCTTTTTAAGTCTACATCCCGGTTTATACATTATACAATTCATCTAATAAAGAAAATAACAGTATACAGGCTCTCCAGAGAAATTAAACGCTTACAGATTTAGTTAGAACATGGATTTCACACATTTAAATTCCTGAGAGAAAAACAATGTCCACAGATTTTAGATGTCTGCATTGGTAATCTTTTTTAATTATTTCTTTATTACAGCTACTTAATATAATTTATCGATTTTATTTGTTTGCAAACACTGTTAATGAGTGAGATAGGGTCCTGCAGGAAAATTGGTACCATTTTGTAATTTGCATAACTTTCTAACTATTTTTCTAATGATGATGTTTTTTTCAGATACTCTTGAAACATTCTTGAAGATATTTCAATAAGATTTAGAGAGGTTTCCTTAAACATGGTGGAATTAGCATGATGCATGACCATATGTGAATGGATAAATGCTGGGAACTATCCTTCAGACATAATTAAGAACACTGGCTACGCAAAAGCAATAGTTTGAGTTCTGGCTAAGTTTGATGCTGAGGGTAAAGTTCAATGAAGTCGTCACAGACCTCGCAATGTTTGAAAATAAACCAAAACTTTTCTGGCAGAATTGAAAAAGTTGATAAAGGCAGACCCAACTCAATGTCAAAACTGAAAAACACAATGTTAGCCACAGAACCATCAGCAGGGCAGTCAATGAAACCTTGGGATGAGCTCTTACATGAGAAGATGCCGCAACCTCCTCATTGCCTATCCAAGAGCCATCAGGGTTGAAAGATGTCTAAAGCTTCTCAATTATCTCAAGAATAAAGGACATGTTTGCATTTTTGTTGATGAGAAAGAGTTTATTGTGGATGAAGATACCACCTACAAGTTATTACCAGTCACACATCAGATGTTGGTCCTGTGATGCAGAGTAAGAATCTTGGTCCTGTGATGCATGGTAAGAATCTTGGTTCTGTGATGGTTTTTGCAGCTGTGGAATAGACAGATGATACTCCCTCATTTCATAGAAATGAGACTTAAAATCAACACAGCAAAGTATTTGAAGATTCTGAATGCTGTTTTGCTGCCTTGGATTTATAGATACTCGATGCTATCAAAGTAATGCTTGTTCAAAGCTTTTCCCCAAACAGGTTGAGGCTTACCTGAAAGAGAATCTTCCCTTGTTTGCCCTGAAGGACATTTGATTCAGAAGCTCTCCAGATCTGAATGTTTGTGACTATTGGCTATTTAGCATGATTGGAAGAAAATCAAATGTTAATCAACATCCTAATGTTAACTCTCTGAAAGCAAAGAGCATTCTGGTATGTAGATCCCGATGAAGTAAAAGCAAGTTGTTCAACGTTTCACCAGAGGATCTTCAAAATTATTGTAACAAAGGGAGATCATATGAAATAGATTGTAAAGATTACAGAAATAAATATTAAAACACCTCTTTTATCCTTTAAATCAGGGAATTTCAAAAGAAATGAAAAAGTTCCAATTTATCTGCAAGACTTCGTATTAGAGTTACATTTAGACACTTCACTTTTATTTACTTAACTAAAAACATAGGATCTTTTCTAAGTTTTTTTTTTTAGAACTGATATTTTAACAATTTTTCCTCTCTCTCAGCTGGTTCAATCAAAGGAAGTATTTTCCCTATTAATTCACCATGCAAGACTGCCAGATTCCTATCTGTGACACCATTGCCAGAACATATTGCCCTACTTGCATCCTAATTGTAAAATCCATTACCTAGTTTTTTTACCTTATGCAGAAATTTACCATACTACTAACATCTTTACACACATCTAAATATTATTACCAGGAGAGTGGTTCTTTAAACTTTTATGGGATCATAAACTCCTAAAGTTATGAATCCTATAAATATTTCCAGAATTGAGGAATCATCTATAGTAAAAAAATTAAAACATTAAAATAGAAACTCGATTCCTATCAAAATAGTAGGCTCAAACTTCCCATCTCGGCCAAAAATTGATCAACACTCACCCGGGCTTCTGCTTGGGGCTATTCTGAGCCAAATCCAAGGGAGTATGGTTGTGTTTGTTTCGGATGTGCAGCAAACTGCAGTCGCCTGCATTTAACAAAAGCCAACAGATGTGGCTGAAGCCCTCCTTGGCCGCTATGTGCAAAACTGTGTTGCCATCAACATCTTTGAGGAACACATCTGTACGCTGCCAAGATAAAAACAGTGTTACTTCAGAATAATATTTTAAATATCGTTTTGTTTAAAAATTAGTTAAAAACCACATAGCACCATTTGTGAGACTTTTTTTTTTCAAAGAAATGAAAACATTGAAATCCAAAATTTGTCGGCTTAAGACTTCAGTGGTATACTAACAATTTTTCTTTTTGTTATTGTAGAGATCTTATGCCACCAAAGATACACATTTTCTCCTGACATCATTGAGAAAACTATTTTTTTTTGTCCAGATGTAGAGAGGGTTGAAATGTGTATAAAAACATCAAATATAATTGAAAAATCAACTAGAAATTATATAAACATGAGAAACTTTTTTTTTTTTATTAAATAAATGAAAACCTTTATTTAATTCCAAAATTTTTGGCTTAAATAGCCTTTTTCAGTGGTATATATTTTTCATTAACCAATACTTCTAATGTAGTCCTATTACATCCAATATTCATACACAGGTGCCAGCATTCTTACTATACATAACTGGACTGGAAAAAAACAAAAAACTATTTTCAACAACACTGGATGAAATCAGGTATCTTAGGTGTTGACATTGTAAGATTAAAAAAATTGTATATCACTAATGTTTGTTAAGCCAAATAATTTTGGAGTGAAATAAATGTTTTCATTTATTTGAGAAAAAAAAATTGTTTGGTTTTCATCTAATTTCCATTTTTCATTATCCGATGCTTCTAATAGAGTTCTATTACATTCAATATCGCTTTTGTTTCTGAACAGTACTTACATGCTATTTTTTTTTTTTTTTTTTTTTAATTTTACTTTACGCTGACTGGAAATATATCTCAATACAATGAATTCTTTCGAAAATGTCCTCAGTCAAACAACTCTTCTGAAGAAGGACATTCAATCAAATTTTGGTTGAATTAAATAACTTATAGTTTATACATTAATTCCTTTTTAAAAGATTACTTAAAAATAGCATTGTTAAAAGTTGCATAGTTTCCTTTATAGACACAAGCAAGTGTTAATTCATTAGTTCTTAATAGATTCTTGATTTGTTTTTATATTTTTCGTTTTTTTTATTGTCAAATGGTCTTCCTTCATTTTCATACACGCAAAAATAGGTTCACTTGTAACATATATACTGAACAAAACATGCAGGGTTAGATAACAAAAAGAACACGAGTGTTCCCAAAATTTTAATCTAATGGATCCAGGGAAACACCAGATCGGTTACAACCAGTCTAATGCATAAAATTGTCAGATTCTCTAAATTAAACCTTGATAGCAATGCATCTGGCAAATCAATATTTGATTCTGACTAACGTTTTTCTTTTTCTTTCTTTCCAACATGTTTTGTCCAAAAGAATGTCTTTCAATTTACTTTCTTTCAGCAATTACTCTTTATGATTAAGAAAACTGTTGGTGCTTATGATATTAACAAAAGAACATGTTTTTGCATTTCTTTATCTATGTTTGCTTTCATATAAACAATTGCATTTGTTTAACAGATTCACTGAACAATTTGTTCAAAAGATATTGTTTAATAAATCTGTAAAATATTTATTCAATAACTAACAAATAGTAAATTGATAAAGCTTAAAATACTGAGGAAATGTTGGATTTGTGTTAATCAAATTGGGTTGAAGTGTGTGTGTGGGGGGGTCTGAGCTATTTTGGACTGAGTCCATGATAATATCAGATCTCTCCTTTTAAGCAATTTTTTTTTTAAATTAACAAAAAGCTAATATATATATATATATATATATATATATATATATATATATATATATATATATATATATATATATACATACACACACACACACATGCACACACACATACAATTTATTATGGTATAAACAAAATTGGAATTGTTTATTCTCAACCAATTTAAATAGTTATAAATATAATTGCACACCTTTGATATAATTATTTTTTAGAAAACAAAACAAAAATTTGAATTGAAATACATTTTTCTTGTTAACATGCACCAACCTTTCACAAAATAAATTGAGGAACCAAAATCAAACCTTTATTGTATAAAAAAATGCTATTAATCACAAAGAAATGGTGAACAAATTGGCTCTACTTTATTATATAGATTTCTTACTACTGAGATTAAACAATTTATCTCTTACAAGTAGTAATATCTCAATAGTACATAACAATTGTTTATTTATAACTCATTTTTATTTCAGTAGTATAAATGTGTAGTTAACTTTGGTGTTATGTATCGCAATAATTTATCAATTATCTGATAATAATCTCATTTTTACCTATTTACTTCATTTACTAAAACAAAAAAAAACAAACTACAAAATCATTTACAACAAAAAAAATCTTGAAAACAAGAAAAAAAAAGCAGAAGATAAATATTTAAAAACAACTAATATTATTTAGAAGACTAAAAAATTCCCTCAATAATGTAATGTTGCAGGAACAAAGGAGAGAAATAAAAATCTGACCCAACATTTTTTCAAGTGCAAATGAAATGCATTTATTTGTGGTTCCTCCAAAACAACGCACATCACTATCTTGCAAAAGTCCTTTTGCACACACATTTGCTTTTTAAAAGTCTTTCTCCTCTCCACATTGCACTGGCTGTCAGCCAGCATTTTCTCGCTCTCAACTTTACATGTCCATCTTCCTAGCACACACTTTGTTTCTTTCTTGACCATATGGTCAATTTTTTTCTCTTTTTCTTGTGATGCAAGCTCTCGTACACTTGCTAATTTGCATAAGTGCTTTAATAGCTGCTATTGCTAATACCTTTGATAGGTAGCCATCCCCTGGCTGATGGTGATTCTTGTGTTCTGTTACAATAATACTAAAAATTATTATACATTCAATTGAAACATTAATTTATCTTTATATTACTTACATTGATTACTTATGCAAAAACATCATTTGTGTCTTTAAAACTTTACTTTGATTTTTCTTATTTTTAAACGTCCAGGACGAAGCCTATATTTATGGCTTTTTCAGCACATGTCATCGCCTACAATTCAGCTGTTTAAATGCTTGAAAATTTTGTTAAAATTTTAAATGGTCACAAGATAATTCATTCTTGTTTTGAATTATTAACGAAAGTCTAAAATGTTCAGCTTGTTTATGAAGAAATTGAAATATCTTGAAGAATTTAATTTTGTAGTAAAATTAATTTTTAATAGGATTTTTTAAAACGAATTTAGTACTTTACACTATTGAGTTTTTTTATTTTAATAAATAATCTATTAATTGTAAATCCAAAAATACTGAGTAAGCTCATATATGGTAACAATTTTAATAAAGAGATATAGAAAAAAAGATTAAATTTAAAGATTCATTTTATGATAAAAATCTATTATGGAGTTGTGGTTGGAGGCCATGACAATGCAGTTTTCTATAAAAACAAAAGAAGCAAAAAGAATGACAATATTGAAATATTTCAATAATTTCAATTGTAAAGTATTTATTTACCAATGTAATGTATCAAACCTGGATGCTATCATGAAGTTATATTCTCTAAATTTTCGAGGTATACTTCATCTTCAGAAAAATTAAAAATATGTACAACCACGGAGACATGTTTATGCCAGAAGTTGGCTGCAGTAGAGTAGGTCCATAGGAGCTCTTCAATTACTTTTGAAGTATGGGTTGGCATTTATTTATATTATTAGATTACAAATTTATAATAGAAAACTATTTAAATATTGTCATTATTTTTACACTATCACATACCTAATAATATGATTGCATTGTCATGGCCTTCAATTAACTCCTTACACACTAGGCACAATGCTTCAAGCAAACTACAACATCCTTCTCAAAAAATCTATTAGTTTCTGAACATTTTCATACTTATTTTTTTGGAGTGGCAAATCCTTATTTCCTATTTGGATTGAGAATAATAAGGTGGGAGTATCATCTGTCAATTAACTAAAATTGTAAAAAACTCAAAATCTTTAGTTAGAATTTAACTGAAAGCTGTGAGCTTAGAAGAATGACAACATACCGTGTTTATTGTCAGTGTTGGTGAAAGAGTGATGCTCATGAAGGAAGGAAGAATTTGACATGCGTTTTTTCATGGACTCAAAACGCCAACCAACTTCTGATATCAATTTCAGATTGTTATTTACAGTTAAATTACTAGTACATCATCTTGTTTGCCAGTCATGAAAAGAATTTGCATGGAAATATGCATCACGTGTGGGCATAGGTAGACCCAGCTATGGTGCTATTCAATCCCAGGCCTTGAGATGATGGCTAGCAGTAGAGTTGCAGAATATATGTGTATATATTGTTGTTGGGGTGATTAATCGGATCTTTTGAAGGTATCAGAATTGGTATTGAAAAACGTGCCTATTTTCCGATGCCAAAAACGATTCTTTTAATTACGTTTTTTATTTGATTTTGTTTAAAACAAAATATTCCACTACTGGTAGTAATAATAAAATAATAAATATTTATTGATTTTAAAGTACCAGTAAAGCTAAAATCTATAGATCACCCCATGCAAGTATGTTTTTACATTTTGGAAAATACAAATTATGCCATCTGTCAGCCAGCACTTTCTCGTTCTCAACTTTACATGTCCATCTTCCTGGGACACACTTTGTTTCTTTCTTGACCACATGGTCGATTTTTTTCTCTTTTTCTTGTGATGCAGAGAAAGACGTTTAACTTGTTATTTTATGATAATCAGGAAAAAAATAACTCCATAATTAAATATTTCGATATTTATAAATAAATTGAAGTCAGTAATTGGGAATTTAGTACAGAATCAGTAATTGAATCAGAATCAGGAAACAATGGAATCATCCCATATATATGATGAGAATAAATTAAATAGTATTCCGACAAAATAGAAAAATAAAACCAAGTTATATGTTCATCAACGTTTTGTCTTTATTTCGAGACTTCTTCTGAATGAACGAGATTAAGAAAAATGCCAGTACAAATAAAACATGAAACATTTTCAAATATTTGTACTGGTGTTTTTCTTAATCCCATTCATCCAGAGGAAGTCTCAAAATAAAGACGAAACATTGATGAACACATAACTCAGTTTCTTCCTTTTTATATATATATATATATATATATATATATATATATATATATAGAGAGAGAGAGAGAGAGAGAGAGAGAATTTTTTGTGAATGAAATCTCAAGGTGCCAAGTTGTTGAATGTTATTTGATTTGCATACATGTGATGCAAGAGACTATAAAATCAAGCCAAATTATGCCAACGGGAGAAGGAGGAATGCATGCCTGTAAAAAGAGAGGTTACATATGTGGGAAAGACAACATCCACTGATTGCAGGTTGCATTATATTTTAGACTGCAACAATAACTGTGCCAAATTATTTAACCTTTTTTTAATTTCAAATTGTAACCTTCTACAAATGTTCACTATAGGACTTCACTGTCAATGTACCAACACCAGTGTATTTTATTCAGCAACAGGGAGTTTCCTTCTGATACCAACTTTATGCAGATGATTCCAATCAACAATTATTTCATTTTTGACAATTCACCATATTTGTTTTTCTGTGCCAAATGCCTGACTTATTTAACCAACAATTATTTTGTTTTTGACAATCATGTTATGCTTTCTTTTAGTCAGGTAGGTGTCCATTCCAAGTGCACCTACTTCTTTCATATGATCTTTTTTGTACATTTGTACACCAGACCTGAATACTTAATGCAAGTGAATTGTTTTATCTTGAATATAATTTAAAAAATTCCTCCACAGCATTTTCTAAATATCAGAAGTATTCCAAAAGTAATGCCTCCTATTTTTTTTTAAATTCTTCCTGAATGGATCAGAGAGGATTACATATTGCATCGTTATGCATTTATGACCTGAAAGTTTAATCTCTCTGTTGCAGATATTGATGGTGTGAGACTAAGAAATCAACTCCTGTCATGGATGTGCATCAGAAACATCAATGAATTCCAGGCAAAAGTGCATTGATAATGATGGTAACTATGTAGAAAAATAAAGTCTAGAGCACAAAAGGTTATTCATTTTAACTACTCCCATTTTTGTATCTGACCCTCATATACAAAACCTGTTTAAATTGTCCTGTGAACGTGTGTGGATTCATTGCACAGGCTGCAATCGTCCACTTGTTGTCTTCATCTGAATCTGATGTTTGAATGAGACACTGACTGCAATAACAATCATATACTGTAACAAAATGATCCTCTCTCCAAACACGACAACTCCAGTTTAAAACGTTTTTTTTATTTTTAGAGGTTAAATGACACTTTTCCACCAATGACAGACTTGCAATTAGAACTCTTAACTAAATCAAAACGCCAGTCCAACAGAGCACACACAGTACAGTAGCTTGAAGCCCAAAACCTCATTTGTCTCTGAAAACTACAGAAACCCAACTGAACCTCTTTAAACATCCTGCAAATATTAATTATTTTTATACCTACAGAAAATAGTGTTTTATGCTTATGCAATTATCAGTGTAGATAATGATAATTACTGCTGCGAGAGAGATTCAAACCCAATCAGAAAGTCGTCCTTGAGTTCGTAAGTGAGCATTCTACCTCAAGACCACTAGCAATTAACATAAGAATTTAGGAAAATTAAGAACCTATGAATTCCAAATCAATGGGCATACATAGTAAACAGTCAGAGAGTATTCAATAACAAGAAGTCGGAACGTTGCATTTGCACTAAAATTGATTGCTTTTTCTCAATATTATAAAGAAGAATCAACTTTAATTTCTTAAAAGGGGTTTATAACTATAATTTTAAATAAATATTAACAATTGTTTTTATACCTGGACACTACTGCTTCATGCTTATGCAACCAGTGTAAAAAATGATAATTACTGCTGGTCAAGGGATTTGAACTTCAGAGAAAGAGATTTGTGGTAACTCACCCACCAACTTAAAAATCATGAGGCATCTCATTTATGGACATAAAATACTTACTGCTCAGACAGTCTTATATCTGAAGAAGTATTAATTTTTTTAAGACATAGCAATACACATGAAAAAATTGAAATAGCTTGAAATATTTCAATATTGGTATGCATAGAAAGAGCTTGATGAGCTAAGAAAGAATCTTTTTAAATTTTTAAAATCTGATTAAAATTAAGGAAGTTATGGCTATTTTTGTGTCTCACACGTTTGGATATTTTCCCCTCTTTAAGACCATATGCGTTTCGTCACATTTTTTACACTACTTTTTCAGTAAAAATGTCATATCTTTGTTAAAACACAAGACTAAAAAATGAAATTTACTGTATAAGTGTATTTTTGTACAAGGAATCAGAATATGCAACTGAAAATCTCCCAAAGTTTATGGTTTCCAAATAATCTGCAGTAAATGTGCATAAATATGCAGCAATTCCTTAAAAATGCCATGTATCCATAAACAGAAAAGAAGTTGGAGAACTCAAAGTTGAATTGTAATGTGCTTTATGTACAAAAAACTTAAATCTAAACATAAGACCATTTAAAAATGAATATATTGCAATATTTCTTTGGTATTATTGTAGATTAACACCTTCTGTTTAACCCCACTCAACTCCTTTTGACCACCCCTCCAAAATGTGATTCTAACTTTTTAGGAAATTATGTATAAAATGCCATGAAAAACTTTAATGAAAGATAAACAAATTATTTTAGAATTGAATGTAAAATAATTTCCTATTACAGATCATTCTAGCATTTTAGGGCAGTTAACTGTTTTTTTTTTTTCTATGGGAAAATATGCATGCTTTTTTTTTTTTTTTTAAGATGATTATGTGTAGTTTTAAGAGGGTTTCTATGCAATGAGAATATGTGGAGGGTTGCCATTCGGACTTTGAATTAATTGTAGGGCTAAGGAAAATTATGTGTGAACATACTGAAAACTTGACAGAGACAAAGCTAACAAAAACAATATTAGAGGGGGGAGCGGTTAGTTTCACAAAAATTTAATGTAAAATAATTCACCATTTCCTGGCCATTCTAGCATTTTAGGACAGTTAACCAATTTATTTTTATGTGTATTTTCTTTAAGGAAGGATCTATTTTTTGTTTGTTTGTTTTAGATGCTTGTATGTGGCTTACAGAGGTATTTTGTTGGGGGGGAGGGGGGGGGGCTTGCCACTCGAACTTAGTGTTATTGCTAGGGTTAAAGAGCGTTTTAGGAGGAGACTTGCCACACATAATTTGGATTAGAAGTGAAGTTAAGAGAGCTTTTTTTCAAAGAGAGCGTTCATCACTCATATTTACTGTTAGCGGTTCATAATTATTGGCTTTATATTATATATTTAGTTTTAATTTAATAAGAAACTGCGTTGCGAAATTTCAAAGAAAATTCCAGGTTGAAGGTGTTAATTCCATAGGCCATTTATACTACGCTGGAGTAGGTTATAAAAATATCTTTCGCTTAATAAGTAGAAAAAAAAATTAACAAAATAAAAAGCTTCCTAATTGTAGTTTGATGTGTTTTCTAACTGCTTTTAAAATTTCAAGAATATTGATATAGATTTTGAGGGTTTGTATTACTATACACATAGATTCGAAAAAGTTGTCAAAAAAAAACAAATATATAACAAATAAATGTTATCAAAAGCAAGTTACTTTTCTACCTAACTGGATATTTTTTTAGTGTTTTTATTTAATGTAACATGTTTATTCAGCTTGAAAACAGTGTTTACCGATGTTTTGGAAAATTTTAAATGGCGCCCGCCGCCCGACTCTCTTGAAACGGTAAGTTTGGGGAAAAGAGTTAAAAATAAAAAAGTAGACAAAATACTGCTAGAAACTCGCTCAATATATGTTACCGTGACATAGGCTGACATATATTCGGTGAGTTTTTAACAGTATTTTGTATAGTTTTTTTTTTAATTTTTACTCCTTTTCTCAAACTTACAGTGTCAAAGAGAGTCGGGCCGGGCGCCATTTTTAATTTTCCAATACATCGGTAAACACTGTACGTTTTTCGAGCTGAATAAACATGTTACATTAAATAAAAACACTAGAAAATTATCCAGTTAGGTAGAAAAGTAACTTATCTTGCCTTTGATAACATTTATTTGTTATATATTTGTTTTTTGACAACTTTTTCGAATCTATGTATAAACGAGATTTTGATACTTATTTTGATTTTGAAAAAAAACATTTGTGGCTGTTCGCAGTAAAACATTGTTTTAATTCGCTGTTCAAAACTAATTTAAAGAATAAAAGTGCATGCAAGCTATATATCTACAAAAGTTTATTTTGTTTTTTTAACCATGTTTTTAAATTTGACGAAAAATGTGAGAAATTGCAACAGATTCATAATGCCGAATTGGTTGGGATTGTTGTTATTATACATTCTGAAAACCGAATAGTTCTAAACTAATGTTATTCTGATAACAAAATAGCTCTAATTAAACATAAGAACATTTATATTCATATTTTCATGTTTTTCTTAATTCGTTCTTGAATAAAAATTAAAGAACGCGTGTTTGTTTATATATACTGTGCTATGGCTGATTCTACAGGCTGGAGCTGCTGCTGCTGCTTCTAGTAATATTACTTCATTTGACCAAATTCGAGAAATAGAAACAATTTTTTTTTTCGGGTAGGTCTTTTTAAATTATCAATTACCGTGGTCCTACTCAACATAAAATAATACTTTTAATTGATAAAGATAGTAAAAAGATTGATTTACTTACTACTGAGTGTCTGAAGAATTTTTTTTTCAAAATGTTCGATACTCGGCATATTAAAGTCTTATTTTTAACATGACAAAAAAAGAAATGGTCAAAAATATTTCGGACACTTGACAGTATTAAGATTAACACCTCTTCTTATTGATTCCCAAATTTCATGACGAAATTCTTCATACAATCACGGTACGGACCTTTAGAAAACAGGGGGGGTCATTACAAAACCTTACCGAAAACGCCATTTTATGACGTTCACATTTTTATCACTTTATTTGCTCAAAACTCTTGAAATATATAATGTACATTCATATTTATTAATTCATTTGAAAGTATATTCATTTCCGAACAAAACAGTAGTAATTTGAAGACTTGAAATGCTTTGGTTTAAAAAATATGGCTATTTTAGTAGAACTACCTTGAAATCTGTGATTATCCAAAGCATTTTTTCGTCCGTGTGTATTACTACATGAATGGTTCATAATCACAGCATGGAACCTCATATCCAAAAAGATGTTAATATTTCAAAAGTTCTTTAGTTTGAAAGTTTGTTTCAATGGAATTGCGTGATGTTTTCCACTCACAAATTTTTTAATTAACTGAAACAGCCTGTTGCATGTGTCCATCTCTGTAACACACCTTTTTCCAGCTCAACCTCCTGTTCTCTCCACATATACTCTTATGTTACCGGTTTTGTCTCATTTGCATAGAAATGGTGAGAGTCTGCATTACTCACGTATGATTGTCAAGTACAGAAACAACTGCAAGTTGCCATTTTTTTCTTGTAAAGCAAACCTCACACACACGCGCTACTCAGGTAAGTTACGATTTTCCCTACTAGTTCATACAAGCCCGCCGTTTGCATGCACTGCAATTAGGAAACACTAAACATGTATTTTTAGTTTGACCAAAAATTTAAACAAAGAACAAATCCATTGTTAAGACACATATATTGAATCTGTACGTTTTGTGATTTGTGGATGGGGAGACGGGTAGGAAGGGATACTTCACACCGAAGAAGATAGTGTCACAGAGATACAAGAACTAATGTGATTAGAAGCCAGAATTATAGGAAGTATCACAAAGTGAAAGTTGCGCAGCAAGAGGTTTGTTCAAATTACATTTAAATTAATTGCAGGTTAGCACAATTTTGGGAAACAAGAAGCAGGGAGAGAATTTCAAAGACAAATGGTATGAAGAAAAAAGCTATTAGAGTAGAAAATTTTCCTAATTTAAGGATCTTTAAAGTGAAGGGGGGAGATTTTGCTGCTAATTGGGTTGGTTGAGGATATTTACGTTGATGGGGTATAAATGCAGCAAGTTTTTCGGCACACATTCTATGGAAGTACTTGCACGGGGATGCAACATAGCAATGAGACAGGAGCTGAAACTTAGTAGACAGTGTGGAATCTATTAGGCAAGGTATTCTTTTTTAGAGACTAGCAGAGACTAGTGGTTGATGCCTCAGGCCAAATATGTGGTTTTATATTACAGAAACAAAAAAGAAAGGAAATAAACAAACCTGGTGTTTTGTTAGGTATTTTAAGGCTTCTAAGTGGCCCATTTCACAGACAATGTGGAGTGGAGTCTGCAAGTTGTTGTCCATTTGCTGTAGATTTAGTCCATATAAACTGGTTAGATAATGAAGAACAGAACTAGAAAGAAATGGAAAACGATTTTTTAATATTCAGAACACATCAGATTATAAGAGATCAAATGAAAAACTTTAATAAGATGCGGACAATTTGTAAACTGTAAAAATAAACGACTATGGAAGAATCTTATAAAAAGATTTTGTCTATCCATCACAATGGTTTAAAAATAAAATACATTGCAGAATTTGTTTCAGTTCAAAATATCAGAGATGTTAACTACTTTTACAAATTGCATGAATAATCTATAAATATAAAAGCGAAAATGTGTGTATGTACGTGTGTTCACTTTTTCTGTATGTCTGTGAAAGGCTTTTTTCCGACGCCTTCTCGCGGCGCTTGTTCCTTTTTAAAACTTTTTATATCGCATCTACATCATAATATGTACGAGTTAACAACGGGGGTCGCCCATCTATTTAATTTGCCCGACTTTCAGAAGCTAAATATTCAACATTTTTCGATCGTTGTGTGTTGCTTTCACTTTTCAGTATGATTCAAACCGGATGTAAACGTCGCAGTCAACTATCCCGCAGTAAATGACTTGATCTCATTAAAAACTGCAGAGGTTTGACATTCACTTTTTAATTGCTCTTACATTGCTAATTTTGCCTTAGCGCAGGTGTTCAGGCTCAGCCTATGGGCTTCAAGGCTCCAGGTTAGAGCCTACCTGTCACCATGCCCCCCCCTCCTAGTTTTTTCCATTTTTAAAATCGCTGTTTTTTATCGTTTTTTTTAAATATTTAAACAGGGTTAAGTTTCCTTTTTGTTCTTCTTTACCCCCACCCCAATACACACACCTACAAGCACCCGGGCAACGCCGAGTACCCCCTGCTAGTCTACATATATAAAAGCGAAAATGTGTGCGTGTATGTATGTTCGCTTTTTGTGTATGACCGAGAAAGGCTTTTTTCCAAGAAGCAATCGGTCGACTCACTTCTTAAAACTTTTTAAATCATGTTTAAATGATAATATCTACGAGTTAACAATGGGGGTCGCCTGTCTATTTAATTTGCTCGACTTTGAAAAGATAAATATTCAACATTTTTCGATCACCACATGTGCACTAAGCTTTTTCATATAATAAAAGCGAAACTAATTCTGGCGGCATTTTTTCGGTCGCGATCGCCGGAAATGTCCAAAAGCAATCAGCTTTGACCAATGTGGAGTTTCTCCTTATATCAGACAATTGCTATTCAATTTGGACAATCCCCTGTAGCGGTCTAGAGTATAGAAGGAAATGCATGTTCCTCTCGCGTTCGGGTGTCACCAATTTGTGGTAGACTGGTGGATATATTATACATATCCCCCAGTCGTACAAAATAGGAAAAATGAATTACATTGAGTAAGGAAAAATGAATTGCTTTGAGGAAGGAACGAACAACGCGTTTACTTGATTTAAACGAACTAGGATTTATTTCATGAAGAAACAAGTGAAAGGGTACAACACATGTTCATGTCCGCGTTCGTCTCTCGCTGTTTACTGGTGAGAAGGAGAAAGTCTATTGTTGTAGAGAGAGAAATTAAGAAAGTCAATCCAGTTTGGTGTGCGTCTCTCGCTGTTAGCTGGTGAGAAGGAAAGTCTATTGTGGTATAGGGAGAGAGAGAAAATGAGAAAAAGTCAATCCAGGCCATGGAGAGAGAAAACGTATAAAGTGTACATACTGTCTGTTAGCTCGTGCCCCATACATAGTAGCAGGGGACATGACGCGCGCGAGTGTGCGCCTCCCTTTCGGGAGGCGGCTGGTTCGCCGAACCTCTCAGCTCGAGAGCTGGTCCGAAAAAGGAAGATACTGCTTATTGCTCTTGCTTTTATAATTGTTTCCGGTGGTCTTTTGCGCATGTGTGGATTTCCTTTGAAAGGGAAGTGACGTTGTCCATCTGTGCGTACATGTGCGTACTTTAGCGGGTGTGTGTATACACGTGAATGTGAGTGTATGTACGCGTATGTTTGTGTGTGCGTATGTATATGACAAGAAATATGGCTTGAGATGTGAATGCATGTTTTTGTGTGAGACTAGGAAAGGCTCCCACACCTGATTTTCCCCACAACATCTTGGGGAAACAAAAATAAAAATCCTGCCCTGCAGTAAATAAAATACTGCCCTGCAGTCAAAGTTGACCTCATTAAGTACGGGCACTTGCCAAGTTTTAATACTTAAACAAATTCAAACATGTTTCCGTTACTATTTCGTGGTGGCCCAGTGGTTAACGTCGCACATTTTCACACTTTAATTTCCAACTTCGACTCAAGGGTTCGGGTTCGATCCTTCATACTTACTTACCAACACTTTTTTATTTTTACCCCCCCCCCCGACACAAGCACCCGGGTGTTTTGATTTACCCAAAACCACACACACCTCCAAACACCCGGGCAACGCCAGGTACCCCCCGCTAGTCGAAAATAAATCTCCAATAAATAAAGCAGATGCTATAACCAAAAATTGAAACCAAAACATTCAGGTTTTCAGTTTGATGTTCTAGCAACAGATCTATTTGGACTTTCTAATAAATAGACCTTCAAATACTATCTGAGCAATTTATAGACCTTCAAATACTATCTGAGCAATTTATAGACCTTCAAATACTATCTGAGCAATTTATAGACCTTCAAATACTATCTGAGCAATTTATAGACCTTCAAATACTATCTGACCAAATTATAGACCTTAAAACATTATCTTAGCAAATTATAGACTTAGCATTCTGGGAAAATGGTCAGTCATCGGTGTCCACTGACCTTAGTTGACCTGCACTGGTTATAAAGCCATTTGATCTGTTTGTTAACAGAAATTCCTATTTACACCGACAAAAACAATTCTCTTCTCACCAGATTTTTTAATAAAATTGCAAGATTTTCTCTTTTCAGAAAACCCATTTCACATCAACCCTTTTCGATCTAATAATATTGTCACAGAATATCTTTAGTTGTCCATGGTATGTATGAACCTATACATCTGTCTCTGTTTGAGAGCCCAGGTTCTTAGTAGTCTATAGACAAAACCATTAAAACTCTGATGTTATAGTTCATAAGTTTATTAATTTAAATAAGCCAAGAGTAAGAGAGATACAAAGACTCACTTGTGGCCGCCATATTTTTTCCAATATAGAAAGAGTATCAACAAGAACATGCATTTGTAAAAGTAATTCAATCTGTAAATGTAACAAAGAAAATGCACAAAGAAAATAGCATTTACAACTTGAGTGTGACAGATTAAAGAATAGTGTATACCAAACTTGAGAATTCTAGAGATGTATGCTGGGTGATTGCTAAAAAAACATCAATTTCTATAAATCATGACTTGTGTCACTTAAAATATTACATATTATAAACAAGCTCTGTCCTCCTACAAAAAAAAAAAAAAAAAAAAACCTGTAACAGGGGAACAAATTAAGGTGTCTCTGTAATGCAATGGATGCACCTAAAATTAATTAATGGATATCCTCCCCCCCCCCCCACCCCGATTCATCCAATTACTCAACATTGACAACAAAAACACTCAACCTTTATATTGTATTAGTAGCTAAAAAGGTTAAGTGGATGAAACGATGTGATTGGCACTTACAGATGTCATCGTTCATGTTGGATAAAGAAAAAGTAAGTAAAGAGATACAGAACAGGAGAGAAAGAGAAACAAGCAAAATGAGACAAAGAGAGAGAGAGAGAGAGAGAGAGAGAGAGAGAGAAAAACAAGCACAATGAGACAAAGAGAGAGAGAGAGAGAAAAACAAGCACAATGAGACAAAGAGAGAGAGAGAGAGAGAGAGAGAAAAACAAGCAAAATGAGACAAAGAGAGAGAGAGAGAAAAACAAGCAAAATGAGACAAAGAGAGAGAGAGAGAGAGAGAGAGAAAAACAAGCAAAATGAGACAAAGAGAGAGAGAGAGAAAAACAAGCAAAATGAGACAAAGAGAGAGAGAGAGAGAGAAAAACAAGCAAAATGAGATAAAGCAAAAAGGAAACAATAAGAGAGTGAGAGAGAGGAAAGAAAAAAGGAGAAAAAGACAGCAAGTGAAAGGCAAGCAAATAGAGAAACAGAGAGAGAGAGAGAGACAAGCCAAAGGAGACAGAGAGAGAGAGAGAGACAAGCCAAAGGAGACAGAGAGAGAGAGAGAGACAAGCCAAAGGAGACAGAGAGAGAGAGAGAGACAAGCCAAAGGAGACAGAGAGAGAGAGAGAGAGACAAGCCAAAGGAGACAGAGAGAGAGAGAGAGAGAGACAAGCCAAAGGAGACAGAGAGAGAGAGAGAGAGAGAGACAAGCCAAAGGAGACAGAGAGAGAGAGAGAGAGAGAGACAAGCCAAAGGAGACAGAGAGAGAGAGAGAGAGAGAGAGACAAGCCAAAGGAGACAGAGAGAGAGACAGAGAGACAAGCCAAAGGAGACAGAGAGAGAGAGAGACAAGCCAAAGGAGACAGAGAGAGAGAGACAAGCCAAAGGAGACAGAGGGAGAGAGAGACAAGCCAAAGGAGACAGAGGGAGAGAGAGACAAGCCAAAGGAGACAGAGGGAGAGAGAGACAAGCCAAAGGAGACAGAGGGAGAGAGAGACAAGCCAAAGGAGACAGAGGGAGAGAGAGACAAGCCAAAGGAGACAGAGGGAGAGAGAGACAAGCCAAAGGAGACAGAGGGAGAGAGAGACAAGCCAAAGGAGACAGAGGGAGAGAGAGACAAGCCAAAGGAGACAGAGGGAGAGAGAGACAAGCCAAAGGAGACAGAGGGAGAGAGAGACAAGCCAAAGAAGACAGAGGGAGAGAGAGACAAGCCAAAGGAGACAGAGGGAGAGAGAGACAAGCCAAAGGAGACAGAGGGAGAGAGACAAGCCAAAGGAGACAGAGTGAGAGACAAGCCAAAGGAGACAGAGGGAGAGAGACAAGCCAAAGGAGACAGAGAGAGAGAGACAAGCCAAAGGAGACAGAGAGAGAGAGACAAGCCAAAGGAGACAGAGGGAGAGAGACAAGCCAAAGGAGACAGAGGGAGAGAGACAAGCCAAAGGAGGGAGGGAGAGAGAGAGAGAGAGAGAGAGAGAGAGAGAGAGAGAGAGAACAGCAAAATTAGACAAGGAGAGAGAGAGACAAGGAGAGACAGGCAGAGAGAGACAGGCAGAGAGAGAAAGAGACAAGCAGAGAGAGAGAGACAAGCAGAGAGAGAGACAGAGACACGGAGAGAGAGAGAGACAGAGACACAGAGAGAGAGAGAGAAAAACAGAGAAGAAAAACAGAGAGACACCGAGGGAGACAAGCAGAGAGAGAGAGACATGCAGAGAGAGACCAGACAGAGAGAGAGAGAGAGAGAGAGAGAAGCAGAGAGAGAGACGCAGAGAGAGAGAGAGAGAGAGAGAAGCAGAGAGAGACAAGCAGAGAGAGAGACAGAGTCAAGCAAAATTAGACAAGGAGAGAGAAGGAGACAAGAAAAATTAGACAAGGAGAGAGAAGGAGACAAGCAAAATTAGACAAGGAGAGAGAGGGAGACAAGCAAAATTAGACAAGGAGAGAGAAGGAGACAAGCAAAATTAGACAAGGAGAGAGAAGGAGACAAGCAAAATTAGACAAGGAGAGAGAGGGAGACAAGTAAAATTAGACAAGGAGAGAGAGGGAGACAAGTAAAATTAGACAAGGAGAGAGAGGGAGACAAGCAAATTAAGACAAGGAGAGAGAGGGAGACAAGTAAAATTAGACAAGGAGAGAGAGGGAGACAAGCAAAATTAGACAAGGAGAGAGAGGGAGACAAGCAAAATTAGACAAGGAGAGAGAAGGAGACAAGCAAAATTAGACAAGGAGAGAGAGGGAGACAAGCAAAATTAGACAAGGAGAGAGAGGGAGACAAGCAAAATTAGACAAGTAGAGAGAGGGAGACAAGCAAAATTAGACAAGGAGAGAGAGGGAGACAAGCAAAATTAGACAAGGAGAGAGAAGGAGACAAGCAAAATTAGACAAGGAGAGAGAAGGAGACAAGCAAAATTAGACAAGGAGAGAGAAGGAGACAAGCAAAATTAGACAAGGAGAGAGAAGGAGACAAGCAAAATTAGACAAGGAGAGAGAAGGAGACAAGCAAAATTAGACAAGGAGAGAGAAGGAGACAAGCAAAATTAGACAAGGAGAGAGAAGGAGACAAGAAAAATTAGACAAGGAGAGAGAAGGAGACAAGAAAAATTAGACAAGGAGAGAGAGGGAGACGACAAGCAAAATTAGACAAGGAGAGAGAGGGAGACAAGCAAAATTAGACAAGGAGAGAGAAGGAGACAAGCAAAATTAGACAAGGAGAGAGAATGAGACAAGCAAAATTAGACAAGGAGAGAGAAGGAGACAAGCAAAATTAGACAAGGAGAGAGAAGGAGACAAGAAAAATTAGACAAGGAGAGAGAGGGAGACAAGCAAAATTAGACAAGGAGAGAGAAGGAGACAAGCAAAATTAGACAAGGAGAGAGAGGGAGACAAGAAAAATTAGACAAGGAGAGAGAAGGAGACAAGCAAAATTAGACAAGGAGAGAGAAGGAGACAAGCAAAATTAGACAAGGAGAGAGAGGGAGACAAGTAAAATTAGACAAGGAGAGAGAAGGAGACAAGCAAAATTAGACAAGGAGAGAGAAGGAGACAAGCAAAATTAGACAAGGAGAGAGAAGGAGACAAGCAAAATTAGACAAGGAGAGAGAGGGAGACAAGCAAAATTAGACAAGGAGAGAGAAGGAGACGACAAGCAAAATTAGACAAGGAGAGAGAAGGAGACGACAAGCAAAATTAGACAAGGAGAGAGAGGGAGACAAGTAAAATTAGACAAGGAGAGAGAGGGAGACAAGCAAAATTAGACAAGGAGAGAGAAGGAGACGACAAGCAAAATTAGACAAGGAGAGAGAGGGAGACAAGCAAAATTAGACAAGGAGAGAGAGGGAGACAAGCAAAATTAGACAAGGAGAGAGAAGGAGACGACAAGCAAAATTAGACAAGGAGAGAGAGGGAGACAAGTAAAATTAGACAAGGAGAGAGAGGGAGACAAGCAAAATTAGACAAGGAGAGAGAAGGAGACGACAAGCAAAATTAGACAAGGAGAGAGAGGGAGACAAGTAAAATTAGACAAGGAGAGAGAGGGAGACAAGCAAAATTAGACAAGGAGAGAGAAGGAGACGACAAGCAAAATTAGACAAGGAGAGAGAGGGAGACAAGTAAAATTAGACAAGGAGAGAGAGGGAGACAAGCAAAATTAGACAAGGAGAGAGAAGGAGACGACAAGCAAAATTAGACAAGGAGAGAGAGGGAGACGACAAGCAAAATTAGACAAGGAGAGAGAGGGAGACAAGTAAAATTAGACAAGGAGAGAGAGGGAGACAAGCAAAATTAGACAAGGAGAGAGAGGGAGACAAGCAAAATTAGACAAGGAGAGAGAAGGAGACGACAAGCAAAATTAGACAAGGAGAGAGAGGGAGACAAGTAAAATTAGACAAGGAGAGAGAGGGAGACAAGCAAAATTAGACAAAAAGAGAGAAGGAGACGACAAGCAAAATTAGACAAGGAGAGAGAGGGAGACAAGCAAAATTAGACAAGGAGAGAGAGGGAGACAAGCAAAATTAGACAAGGAGAGAGAAGGAGACGACAAGCAAAATTAGACAAGGAGAGAGAGGGAGACAAGTAAAATTAGACAAGGAGAGAGAGGGAGACAAGCAAAATTAGACAAGGAGAGAGAAGGAGACGACAAGCAAAATTAGACAAGGAGAGAGAGGGAGACAAGTAAAATTAGACAAGGAGAGAGAGGGAGACAAGCAAAATTAGACAAGGAGAGAGAAGGAGACGACAAGCAAAATTAGACAAGGAGAGAGAGGGAGACAAGCAAAATTAGACAAGGAGAGAGAAGGAGACGACAAGCAAAATTAGACAAGGAGAGAGAGGGAGACAAGTAAAATTAGACAAGGAGAGAGAGGGAGACAAGCAAAATTAGACAAGGAGAGAGAGGGAGACAAGCAAAATTAGAGAAGGAGAGAGAGGGAGACAAGCAAAATTAGACAAGGAGAGAGAAGGAGACGACAAGCAAAATTAGACAAGGAGAGAGAGGGAGACAAGTAAAATTAGACAAGGAGAGAGAGGGAGACAAGCAAAATTAGACAAGGAGAGAGAAGGAGACGACAAGCAAAATTAGACAAGGAGAGAGAGGGAGACAAGTAAAATTAGACAAGGAGAGAGAGGGAGACAAGCAAAATTAGACAAGTAGAGAGAAGGAGACGACAAGCAAAATTAGACAAGGAGAGAGAGGGAGACAAGTAAAATTAGACAAGGAGAGAGAGGGAGACAAGCAAAATTAGACAAGGAGAGAGAAGGAGACGACAAGCAAAATTAGACAAGGAGAGAGAGGGAGACAAGCAAAATTAGACAAGGAGAGAGAAGGAGACGACAAGCAAAATTAGACAAGGAGAGAGAGGGAGACAAGCAAAATTAGACAAGGAGAGAGAGGGAGACAAGCAAAATTAGACAAGGAGAGAGAAGGAGACGACAAGCAAAATTAGACAAGGAGAGAGAGGGAGACAAGTAAAATTAGACAAGGAGAGAGAGGGAGACAAGCAAAATTAGACAAGGAGAGAGAAGGAGACGACAAGCAAAATTAAACAAGGAGAGAGAGGGAGACAAGTAAAATTAGACAAGGAGAGGGAGGGAGACAAGTAAAATTAGACAAGGAGAGAGAGGGAGACAAGCAAAATTAGACAAGGAGAGAGAGGGAGACAAGCAAAATTAGACAAGGAGAGAGAGGGAGACAAGCAAAATTAGACAAGGAGAGAGAAGGAGACAAGCAAAATTAGACAAGGAGAGAGAAGGAGACAAGCAAAATTAGACAAGGAGAGAGAAGGAGACAAGAAAAATTAGACAAGGAGAGAGAGGGAGACGACAAGCAAAATTAGACAAGGAGAGAGAGGGAGACAAGAAAAATTAGACAAGGAGAGAGAAGGAGACAAGCAAAATTAGACAAGGAGAGAGAAGGAGACAAGCAAAATTAGACAAGGAGAGAGAAGGAGACAAGCAAAATTAGACAAGGAGAGAGAAGGAGACGACAAGCAAAATTAGACAAGGAGAGAGAGGGAGACAAGCAAAATTAGACAGGGAGAGAGAGGGAGACAACAAGCAAAATTAGACAAGGAGAGAGAGGGAGACAAGCAAAATTAGACAAGGAGAGAGAGGGAGACAAGCAAAATTAGACAAGGAGAGAGAAGGAGACAAGCAAAATTAGACAAGGAGAGAGAGGGAGACAAGAAAAATTAGACAAGGAGAGAGAAGGAGACAAGCAAAATTAGACAAGGAGAGAGAAGGAGACAAGCAAAATTAGACAAGGAGAAAGAAGGAGACAAGCAAAATTAGACAAGGAGAGAGAGGGAGACAAGTAAAATTAGTCAAGGAGAGAGAGGGAGACAAGCAAAATTAGACAAGGAGAGAGAGGGAGACAAGCAAAATTAGACAAGGAGAGAGAGGGAGACAAGCAAAATTAGACAAGGAGAGAGAAGGAGACAAGCAAAATTAGACAAGGAGAGAGAAGGAGACAAGCAAAATTAGACAAGGAGAGAGAAGGAGACAAGAAAAATTAGACAAGGAGAGAGAGGGAGACGACAAGCAAAATTAGACAAGGAGAGAGAGGGAGACAAGAAAAATTAGACAAGGAGAGAGAAGGAGACAAGCAAAATTAGACAAGGAGAGAGAAGGAGACAAGCAAAATTAGACAAGGAGAGAGAAGGAGACAAGCAAAATTAGACAAGGAGAGAGAAGGAGACAAGAAAAATTAGACAAGGAGAGAGAGGGAGACAAGCAAAATTAGACAAGGAGAGAGAAGGAGACGACAAGCAAAATTAGACAAGGAGAGAGAGGGAGACAAGAAAAATTAGACAAGGAGAGAGAAGGAGACAAGCAAAATTAGACAAGGAGAGAGAAGGAGACAAGCAAAATTAGACAAGGAGAGAGAGGGAGACAAGTAAAATTAGACAAGGAGAGAGAGGGAGACAAGCAAAATTAGACAAGGAGAGAGAGGGAGACGACAAGCAAAATTAGACAAGGAGAGAGAGGGAGACAAGCAAAATTAGACAGGGAGAGAGAGGGAGACAACAAGCAAAATTAGACAAGGAGAGAGAGGGAGACAAGCAAAATTAGACAAGGAGAGAGAGGGAGACAAGCAAAATAAGACAAGGAGAGAGAAGGAGACGACAAGCAAAATTAGACAAGGAGAGAGAGGGAGACAAGTAAAATTAGACAAGGAGAGAGAGGGAGACAAGCAAAATTAGACAAGGAGAGAGAAGGAGACGACAAGCAAAATTAGACAAGGAGAGAGAGGGAGACAAGCAAAATTAGACAAGGAGAGAGAAGGAGACGACAAGCAAAATTAGACAAGGAGAGAGAGGGAGACAAGTAAAATTAGACAAGGAGAGAGAGGGAGACAAGCAAAATTAGACAAGGAGAGAGAGGGAGACAAGCAAAATTAGAGAAGGAGAGATAGGGAGACAAGCAAAATTAGACAAGGAGAGAGAAGGAGACGACAAGCAAAATTAGACAAGGAGAGAGAGGGAGACAAGTAAAATTAGACAAGGAGAGAGAGGGAGACAAGCAAAATTAGACAAGGAGAGAGAAGGAGACGACAAGCAAAATTAGACAAGGAGAGAGAGGGAGACAAGTAAAATTAGACAAGGAGAGAGAGGGAGACAAGCAAAATTAGACAAGGAGAGAGAAGGAGACGACAAGCAAAATTAGACAAGGAGAGAGAGGGAGACAAGTAAAATTAGACAAGGAGAGAGAAGGAGACAAGCAAAATTAGACAAGGAGAGAGAAGGAGACAAGCAAAATTAGACAAGGAGAGAGAGGGAGACAAGCAAAATTAGACAAGGAGAGAGAAGGAGACGACAAGCAAAATTAGACAAGGAGAGAGAAGGAGACGACAAGCAAAATTAGACAAGGAGAGAGAGGGAGACAAGTAAAATTAGACAAGGAGAGAGAGGGAGACAAGCAAAATTAGACAAGGAGAGAGAAGGAGACGACAAGCAAAATTAGACAAGGAGAGAGAGGGAGACAAGCAAAATTAGACAAGGAGAGAGAGGGAGACAAGCAAAATTAGACAAGGAGAGAGAAGGAGACGACAAGCAAAATTAGACAAGGAGAGAGAGGGAGACAAGTAAAATTAGACAAGGAGAGAGAGGGAGACAAGCAAAATTAGACAAGGAGAGAGAAGGAGACGACAAGCAAAATTAGACAAGGAGAGAGAGGGAGACAAGCAAAATTAGACAAGGAGAGAGAGGGAGACAAGCAAAATTAGACAAGGAGAGAGAAGGAGACGACAAGCAAAATTAGACAAGGAGAGAGAGGGAGACAAGTAAAATTAGACAAGGAGAGAGAGGGAGACAAGCAAAATTAGACAAGGAGAGAGAAGGAGACGACAAGCAAAATTAGACAAGGAGAGAGAGGGAGACGACAAGCAAAATTAGACAAGGAGAGAGAGGGAGACAAGTAAAATTAGACAAGGAGAGAGAGGGAGACAAGCAAAATTAGACAAGGAGAGAGAGGGAGACAAGCAAAATTAGACAAGGAGAGAGAAGGAGACGACAAGCAAAATTAGACAAGGAGAGAGAGGGAGACAAGTAAAATTAGACAAGGAGAGAGAGGGAGACAAGCAAAATTAGACAAAAAGAGAGAAGGAGACGACAAGCAAAATTAGACAAGGAGAGAGAGGGAGACAAGCAAAATTAGACAAGGAGAGAGAGGGAGACAAGCAAAATTAGACAAGGAGAGAGAAGGAGACGACAAGCAAAATTAGACAAGGAGAGAGAGGGAGACAAGTAAAATTAGACAAGGAGAGAGAGGGAGACAAGCAAAATTAGACAAGGAGAGAGAAGGAGACGACAAGCAAAATTAGACAAGGAGAGAGAGGGAGACAAGTAAAATTAGACAAGGAGAGAGAGGGAGACAAGAAAAATTAGACAAGGAGAGAGAAGGAGACAAGCAAAATTAGACAAGGAGAGAGAGGGAGACAAGCAAAATTAGACAAGGAGAGAGAAGGAGACGACAAGCAAAATTAGACAAGGAGAGAGAGGGAGACAAGTAAAATTAGACAAGGAGAGAGAGGGAGACAAGCAAAATTAGACAAGGAGAGAGAGGGAGACAAGCAAAATTAGAGAAGGAGAGAGAGGGAGACAAGCAAAATTAGACAAGGAGAGAGAGGGAGACAAGTAAAATTAGACAAGGAGAGAGAGGGAGACAAGCAAAATTAGACAAGGAGAGAGAAGGAGATGACAAGCAAAATTAGACAAGGAGAGAGAGGGAGACAAGTAAAATTAGACAAGGAGAGAGAGGGAGACAAGCAAAATTAGACAAGGAGAGAGAAGGAGACGACAAGCAAAATTAGACAAGGAGAGAGAGGGAGACAAGCAAAATTAGACAAGGAGAGAGAGGGAGACAAGCAAAATTAGACAAGGAGAGAGAAGGAGACGACAAGCAAAATTAGACAAGGAGAGAGAGGGAGACAAGTAAAATTAGACAAGGAGAGAGAGGGAGACAAGCAAAATTAGACAAGGAGAGAGAAGGAGACGACAAGCAAAATTAAACAAGGAGAGAGAGGGAGACAAGTAAAATTAGACAAGGAGAGAGAGGGAGACAAGTAAAATTAGACAAGGAGAGAGAGGGAGACAAGCAAAATTAGACAAGGAGAGAGAGGGAGACAAGCAAAATTAGACAAGGAGAGAGAGGGAGACAAGCAAAATTAGACAAGGAGAGAGAAGGAGACAAGCAAAATTAGACAAGGAGAGAGAAGGAGACAAGCAAAATTAGACAAGGAGAGAGAAGGAGACAAGAAAAATTAGACAAGGAGAGAGAGGGAGACGACAAGCAAAATTAGACAAGGAGAGAGAGGGAGACAAGAAAAATTAGACAAGGAGAGAGAAGGAGACAAGCAAAATTAGACAAGGAGAGAGAAGGAGACAAGCAAAATTAGACAAGGAGAGAGAAGGAGACAAGCAAAATTAGACAAGGAGAGAGAAGGAGACGACAAGCAAAATTAGACAAGGAGAGAGAGGGAGACAAGCAAAATTAGACAGGGAGAGAGAGGGAGACAACAAGCAAAATTAGACAAGGAGAGAGAGGGAGACAAGCAAAATTAGACAAGGAGAGAGAGGGAGACAAGCAAAATTAGACAAGGAGAGAGAAGGAGACAAGCAAAATTAGACAAGGAGAGAGAGGGAGACAAGAAAAATTAGACAAGGAGAGAGAAGGAGACAAGCAAAATTAGACAAGGAGAGAGAAGGAGACAAGCAAAATTAGACAAGGAGAGAGAAGGAGACAAGCAAAATTAGACAAGGAGAGAGAGGGAGACAAGTAAAATTAGTCAAGGAGAGAGACGGAGACAAGCAAAATTAGACAAGGAGAGAGAGGGAGACAAGCAAAATTAGACAAGGAGAGAGAGGGAGACAAGCAAAATTAGACAAGGAGAGAGAAGGAGACAAGCAAAATTAGACAAGGAGAGAGAAGGAGACAAGCAAAATTAGACAAGGAGAGAGAAGGAGACAAGAAAAATTAGACAAGGAGAGAGAGGGAGACGACAAGCAAAATTAGACAAGGAGAGAGAGGGAGACAAGAAAAATTAGACAAGGAGAGAGAAGGAGACAAGCAAAATTAGACAAGGAGAGAGAAGGAGACAAGCAAAATTAGACAAGGAGAGAGAAGGAGACAAGCAAAATTAGACAAGGAGAGAGAAGGAGACAAGAAAAATTAGACAAGGAGAGAGAGGGAGACAAGCAAAATTAGACAAGGAGAGAGAAGGAGACGACAAGCAAAATTAGACAAGGAGAGAGAGGGAGACAAGAAAAATTAGACAAGGAGAGAGAAGGAGACAAGCAAAATTAGACAAGGAGAGAGAAGGAGACAAGCAAAATTAGACAAGGAGAGAGAGGGAGACAAGTAAAATTAGACAAGGAGAGAGAGGGAGACAAGCAAAATTAGACAAGGAGAGAGAGGGAGACGACAAGCAAAATTAGACAAGGAGAGAGAGGGAGACAAGCAAAATTAGACAGGGAGAGAGAGGGAGACAACAAGCAAAATTAGACAAGGAGAGAGAGGGAGACAAGCAAAATTAGACAAGGAGAGAGAGGGAGACAAGCAAAATTAGACAAGGAGAGAGAAGGAGACGACAAGCAAAATTAGACAAGGAGAGAGAGGGAGACAAGTAAAATTAGACAAGGAGAGAGAGGGAGACAAGCAAAATTAGACAAGGAGAGAGAAGGAGACGACAAGCAAAATTAGACAAGGAGAGAGAGGGAGACAAGCAAAATTAGACAAGGAGAGAGAAGGAGACGACAAGCAAAATTAGACAAGGAGAGAGAGGGAGACAAGTAAAATTAGACAAGGAGAGAGAGGGAGACAAGCAAAATTAGACAAGGAGAGAGAAGGAGACGACAAGCAAAATTAGACAAGGAGAGAGAGGGAGACAAGTAAAATTAGACAAGGAGAGAGAGGGAGACAAGCAAAATTAGACAAGGAGAGAGAAGGAGACGACAAGCAAAATTAGACAAGGAGAGAGAGGGAGACAAGTAAAATTAGACAAGGAGAGAGAGGGAGACAAGCAAAATTAGACAAGGAGAGAGAAGGAGACGACAAGCAAAATTAGACAAGGAGAGAGAGGGAGACAAGTAAAATTAGACAAGGAGAGAGAGGGAGACAAGCAAAATTAGACAAGGAGAGAGAAGGAGACGACAAGCAAAATTAGACAAGGAGAGAGAGGGAGACAAGTAAAATTAGACAAGGAGAGAGAGGGAGACAAGCAAAATTAGACAAGGAGAGAGAAGGAGACGACAAGCAAAATTAAACAAGGAGAGAGAGGGAGACAAGTAAAATTAGACAAGGAGAGAGAGGGAGACAAGTAAAATTAGACAAGGAGAGAGAGGGAGACAAGCAAAATTAGACAAGGAGAGAGAGGGAGACAAGCAAAATTAGACAAGGAGAGAGAGGGAGACAAGCAAAATTAGACAAGGAGAGAGAAGGAGACAAGCAAAATTAGACAAGGAGAGAGAAGGAGACAAGCAAAATTAGACAAGGAGAGAGAAGGAGACAAGAAAAATTAGACAAGGAGAGAGAGGGAGACGACAAGCAAAATTAGACAAGGAGAGAGAGGGAGACAAGAAAAATTAGACAAGGAGAGAGAAGGAGACAAGCAAAATTAGACAAGGAGAGAGAAGGAGACAAGCAAAATTAGACAAGGAGAGAGAAGGAGACAAGCAAAATTAGACAAGGAGAGAGAAGGAGACGACAAGCAAAATTAGACAAGGAGAGAGAGGGAGACAAGCAAAATTAGACAGGGAGAGAGAGGGAGACAACAAGCAAAATTAGACAAGGAGAGAGAGGGAGACAAGCAAAATTAGACAAGGAGAGAGAGGGAGACAAGCAAAATTAGACAAGGAGAGAGAAGGAGACAAGCAAAATTAGACAAGGAGAGAGAGGGAGACAAGAAAAATTAGACAAGGAGAGAGAAGGAGACAAGCAAAATTAGACAAGGAGAGAGAAGGAGACAAGCAAAATTAGACAAGGAGAGAGAAGGAGACAAGCAAAATTAGACAAGGAGAGAGAGGGAGACAAGTAAAATTAGACAAGGAGAGAGAGGGAGACAAGCAAAATTAGACAAGGAGAGAGAGGGAGACAAGCAAAATTAGACAAGGAGAGAGAGGGAGACAAGCAAAATTAGACAAGGAGAGAGAAGGAGACAAGCAAAATTAGACAAGGAGAGAGAAGGAGACAAGCAAAATTAGACAAGGAGAGAGAAGGAGACAAGAAAAATTAGACAAGGAGAGAGAGGGAGACGACAAGCAAAATTAGACAAGGAGAGAGAGGGAGACAAGAAAAATTAGACAAGGAGAGAGAAGGAGACAAGCAAAATTAGACAAGGAGAGAGAAGGAGACAAGCAAAATTAGACAAGGAGAGAGAGGGAGACAAGCAAAATTAGACAAGGAGAGAGAAGGAGACAAGAAAAATTAGACAAGGAGAGAGAAGGAGACAAGAAAAATTAGACAAGGAGAGAGAGGGAGACAAGCAAAATTAGACAAGGAGAGAGAAGGAGACGACAAGCAAAATTAGACAAGGAGAGAGAGGGAGACAAGAAAAATTAGACAAAGAGAGAGAAGGAGACAAGCAAAATTAGACAAGGAGAGAGAAGGAGACAAGCAAAATTAGACAAGGAGAGAGAGGGAGACAAGTAAAATTAGACAAGGAGAGAGAGGGAGACAAGCAAAATTAGACAAGGAGAGAGAGGGAGACGACAAGCAAAATTAGACAAGGAGAGAGAGGGAGACAAGCAAAATTAGACAGGGAGAGAGAGGGAGACAACAAGCAAAATTAGACAAGGAGAGAGAGGGAGACAAGCAAAATTAGACAAGGAGAGAGAGGGAGACAAGCAAAATTAGACAAGGAGAGAGAGGGAGACAAGCAAAATTAGACAAGGAGAGAGAGGGAGACAAGCAAAATTAGACAAGGAGAGAGAGAGGGAGACAAGCAAAATTAGAAAAAGAGAGAGAGAGGGAGACAAGCAAAATTAGACAAGGAGAGAGAGGGAGACAAGCAAAATTAGACAAGGAGAGAGAGAGGGAGACAAGCAAAATTAGACAAGGAGAGAGAGGGAGACAAGTAAAATTAGACAAGGAGAGAGAGGGAGACAAGTAAAATTAGACAAGGAGAGAGAGGGAGACAAGTAAAATTAGACAAGGAGAGAGAGGGAGACAAGTAAAATTAGAAAAAGAGAGAGAGAGGGAGACAAGCAAAATTAGACAAGGAGAGAGAGAGAGAGGGAGACAAGCAAAATTAGACAAGGAGAGAGAGAGAGGGAGACAAGCAAAATTAGAAAAAGAGAGAGAGAGGGAGACAAGCAAAATTAGACAAGGAGAGAGAGAGAGACAAGCAAAATTAGACAAGGAGAGAGAGAGAGGGAGACAAGCAAAATTAGACAAGGAGAGAGAGAGGGAGACAAGCAGAGAGAGTGAGAGACAGAGAGAGAGAGAGACAGAGAGAGGGAAATAGAGAGAGAGATATAGAGAGAGATATATAGAGAGAGAGACAAGCAGAGAGAGAGAAACAGAGAGAGAGAAACACACAGAGAGAGAAACAGAGAGAGGCAGAGAGAAAGACATGCAGAGAGAAAGACATGCAGAGAGAAAGACATGCAGAGAGACAGACACAGACAAGCAGAGAGACAGACACAGACAAGCAGAGAGACAGACACAGACAAGCAGAGAAAGACAGGCAGAGAGAGACAAGCAGAGATAGGTAGAGAGAGAGAGAGAGAGAGAGAGAGAGAGAGAGAGAGAGAGACAAGCTGAGAGAGACAGATACTGGCAGAGTGAAAACAGAAAAGAAATAGCCAGGGACGGGAGAGAGACCGAGGTGGGAGAAACGGGAGAGTGACAGAGACTGGGGTGAGTGAGAGAAAAATAGAGAAAGTGATAAAGTCCCGTGCGGAGTGTGGAGTGTGAAAGAGAAAGTAACATATATCGAGAGGGAGAAAGAATAAGCGAACAATACCGGGTATCAGAAAGTAAGAAATAAATAATTGTAAAAAAAACAAAAAAACAGGAAAAGTAAGTAAAAAGTGAAAAAAAAAAAAATCACATAAAAATGATTCAAGGAGTATGACAAAAAATTATTTTAAAAGAGAAATCAGAAGGGTTTATTCTGCCCAATTTGACATTTTTCGTAGACAATATGGCTGAATGGACACTAATCAATAAAGGAAAAACATTACAGAAGTTTAGGATGAAGAAAGAAAGAGTAATGAGATGGAAGAAATGACTAAACCAAATTACCAGCATAATTTATGTAATTAGTTTATTATTTCTTTTTTATAAAAGCGGAAATTTGTTTCTCTATTATGTAAATCAATATGGTGGTAGTTAAATCATCCCTTGAGAACCAATCAGGCAGAATTTTTATGATGAAACTAATGGTGCCATTAAATCTGCCCCACTCCGCCCTTCCCCAGAATTTGGGTCCACTTAACAGATCCGGATGTTGCAGCAAGAACAAAAAAAAAAAAAAAAAGAAAAAAAAAAAGAAAAGGAAAACATTTCTGTGAAAACTGAAACAAACTAATATGACATTTATTTATTTTACTCTTTTTCATCCTAAACAAATTATATTGTCACTTGGGATCCTGTGTAACAAGAGACTGTGGAAAATTGAGCAATTCACACCACATTTAAACTTCTACAGGTTAGTACAGCCAGAGAAGCAGGAAACAGGGAAGGAATTCTTAGCAGTCTGAGGAAAAAAAACTATTAAAGTAGAAGGCTTTCCAGCATTTAGAGGCCTGAACAGTGAAAAGGTGGAATTTTGCTGCTTGTCAGGTTAGTCGAGGTACGTACATTGAAGGAGCACAAATTTCCATTAAAATATTTGTAAAACATGCACAGGGATGCGAAATTGCAATGATACGACAAAGGTTGAAGCTTAGTTGATTTGGGACTTTTTATGGACTGTCTAAGAGTGGTAGATACAGCAGCTCAGATGTGGCAACTATACTCCATGCATGGGAAAACTGTAGCTTTGTAAAGACATAGGATATTCTTTGGTGTGAGTAATTTTCTAGCAGGGCAGGAGCCCACCTTCTTTGCAGCAGCCTTGTTATCACACATTTACGGTCTAATTCTTATACTGACTGTTTAGAGGGAGAGAACAGAGGAAGTGGAAGGGGCGGGAGGGAGAGAGAGAACAGAGGGAGCGGGAGGGAGAGAGAGAACAGAGGCGGCGGGAGGGAGAGAGAGAACAGAGGGGGCGGGAGGGAGAGAGAGAACAGAGGGGGCGGGAGGGAGAGAGAGAACAGAGGGGGCGGGAGGGAGAGAGAGAACAGAGGGGGCGGGGGGGAGAGAGAGAACAGAGGGGGCGGGAGGGAGAGAGAGAACAGAGGGGGCGGGAGGGAGAGAGAAAACAGAGATGGCGGGAGGGAGAGAGAGAGAACAGAGATGGCGGGAGGGAGAGAGAGAGAACAGAGGAAGCGGGAGGGAGAGAGAGAACAGAGGAAGCGGGAGGGAGAGAGAGAACAGAGGAAGCGGAAGGGAGAGAGAGAACAGAGGAAGCGGAAGGGAGAGAGAGAACAGAGGGGGCGGAAGGGAGAGAGAGAACAGAGGAAGCGGAAGGGAGAGAGAGAACAGAGGAAGCGGAAGGGGCGTGAGTGAGAGAGAGAACAGAGGAAGCGGAAGGGGCGTGAGTGAGAGGGAGAACAGAGGAAGCGGAAGGGGCGGGAGGGAGAGAGAGAACAGAGGAAGCGGAAGGGAGAGAGAGAACAGAGGAAGCGGAAGGGAGAGAGAGAACAGAGGAAGCGGAAGGGGCGGGAGGGAGAGAGAGAACAGAGGGGGCGGGAGGGAGAGAGAGAACAGAGGGGGCGGGAGGGAGAGAGAGAACAGAGGGGGCGGGAGGGAGAGAGAGAACAGAGGGGGCGGGAGGGAGAGAGAGAACAGAGGGGGCGGGAGGGAGAGAGAGAACAGAGGGGGCGGGAGGGAGAGAGAGAACAGAGATGGCGGGAGGGAGAGAGAGAGAACAGAGATGGCGGGAGGGAGAGAGAGAGAACAGAGGAAGCGGGAGGGAGAGAGAGAACAGAGGAAGCGGGAGGGAGAGAGAGAACAGAGGAAGCGGGAGGGAGAGAGAGAACAGAGGAAGCGGAAGGGAGAGAGAGAACAGAGGAAGCGGAAGGGAGAGAGAGAACAGAGGAAGCGGAAGGGAGAGAGAGAACAGAGGAAGCGGAAGGGAGAGAGAGAACAGAGGAAGCGGAAGGGGCGTGAGTGAGAGAGAGAACAGAGGAAGCGGAAGGGGCGTGAGTGAGAGAGAGAACAGAGGAAGCGGAAGGGGCGTGAGTGAGAGGGAGAACAGAGGAAGCGGAAGGGGCGGGAGGGAGAGAGAGAACAGAGGAAGCGGAAGGGAGAGAGAGAACAGAGGAAGCGGAAGGGAGAGAGAGAACAGAGGAAGCGGAAGGGGCGGGAGGGAGAGAGAGAACAGAGGGGGCGGGAGGGAGAGAGAGAACAGAGGGGGCGGGAGGGAGAGAGAGAACAGAGGGGGCGGGAGGGAGAGAGAGAACAGAGGGGGCGGCAGGGAGAGAGAGAACAGGGGGCGGGAGGGAGAGAGAGAACAGAGGGGGCGGGAGGGAGAGAGAGAACAGAGGGGGCGGGAGGGAGAGAGAGAACAGAGATGGCGGGAGGGAGAGAGAGAGAACAGAGGAAGCGGGAGGGAGAGAGAGAACAAAGGAAGCGGGAGGGAGAGAGAGAACAGAGGAAGCGAAAGGGAGAGAGAGAACAGAGGAAGCGAAAGGGAGAGAGAGAACAGAGGAAGCGAAAGGGAGAGAGAGAACAGAGGAAGCGAAAGGGGCGTGAGTGAGAGAGAGAACAGAGGAAGCGGAAGGGGCGGGAGGGAGAGAGAGAACAGAGGAAGCGGAAGGGGCGGAGAGAGAGAACAGAGGAAGCGGAAGGGGCGGGAGGGAGAGAGAGAACATAGGGGGCGGGAGGGAGAGAGAGAACATAGGGGGCGGGAGGGAGAGAGAGAGAACAGAGGGGGCGGGAGGGAGAGAGAGAGAACAGAGGGGGCGGGAGGGAGAGAGAGAGAACAGAGGGGGCGGGAGGGAGAGAGAGAGAACAGAGGAGGCGGGAGGGAGAGAGAGAGAACAGAGGAGGCGGGAGGGAGAGAGAGAACAGAGGAAGCGGGAGGGAGAGAGAGAACAGAGGAAGCGGGAGGGAGAGAGAGAACAGAGGAAGCGGGAGGGAGAGAGAGAACAGAGGAAGCGGGAGAGAGAGAGAGAACAAAGAAAGCGGGAGGGAGAGAGAGAACAGAGGAAGCGGAAGAGAGAGAGAGAACAGAGGAAGCGGAAGGGGCGTGAGTGAGAGAGAGAACAGAGGAAGCGGAAGGGGCGTGAGTGAGAGAGAGAACAGAGGAAGCGGAAGGGGCGGGAGGGATAGAGAGAACAGAGGAAGCGGAAGGGAGAGAGAGAACAGAGGAAGCGGAAGGGGCGGAGAGAGAGAACAGAGGAAGCGGAAGGGGCGGGAGGGAGAGAACAGAGGAAGCGGAAGGGGCGGGAGGGAGAGAGAGAACAGAGGGGGCGGGAGGGAGAGAGAGAACAGAGGGGGCGGGAGGGAGAGAGAGAACAGGGGGCGGGAGGGAGAGAGAGAACAGAGGGGGCGGGAGGGAGAGAGAGAACAGAGATGGCGGGAGGGAGAGAGAGAGAACAGAGGAAGCGGGAGGGAGAGAGAGAACAAAGGAAGCGGGAGGGAGAGAGAGAACAGAGGAAGCGGAAGGGAGAGAGAGAACAGAGGAAGCGGAAGGGGCGGGAGGGAGAGAGAGAACAGAGGGGGCGGGAGGGAGAGAGAGAGAACAGAGGGGGCGGGAGGGAGAGAGAGAGAACAGAGGAGGCGGGAGGGAGAGAGAGAGAACAGTGGGGGCGGAAGGGAGAGAGAGAACAGAGGAAGCGGGAGGGAGAGAGAGAACAGAGGAAGCGGGAGGGAGAGAGAGAACAGAGGAAGCGGGAGGGAGAGAGAGAACAGAGGAAGCGGGAGGGAGAGAGAGAACAGAGGAAGCGGGAGGGAGAGAGAGAACAGAGGAAGCGGGAGGGAGAGAGAGAACAGAGGAAGTGGGAGGGAGAGAGAGAACAGAGGAAGCGGGAGAGAAGAGAGAACAGAGGAAGCGGGAGGGAGAGAGAGAACAGAGTAAGCGGGAGGGGCAGGAGGGAGAGGGAGAACAGAGGGGGCTGGAGGGAGAAAGAGAACAGAGGGGGCTGGAGGGAGAAAGAGAACAGAGGGGGCTGGAGGGAGAAAGAGAACAGAGGGGGCTGGAGGGAGAGAGAGAACAGAGGGGGCGGGAGGGAGAGAGAGAACAGAGGGGGCGGGAGGGAGAGAGAGAACAGAGGGGGCGGGAGGGAGAGAGAGAACAGAGGGGGCGGGAGGGAGAGAGAGAACAGAGGGGGCGGGAGGGAGAGAGAGAACAGAGGGGGCGGGAGGGAGAGAGAGAACAGAGGGGGCGGGAGGGAGAGAGAGAACAGAGGGGGCGGAAGGGAGAGAGAGAACAGAGGGGGCTGGAGGGAGAGAGAGAACAGAGGGGGCTGGAGGGAGAGAGAGAACAGAGGGGGCGGGAAGGAAGGGAGAGAACAGAGGGGGCGGGAGGGAAGGGAGAGAACAGAGGGGGGGAGAGAACAGAGGGGGCGGGAGGGAGAGAGAGAACAGAGGGGGCGGGAGGGAGAGAGAGAACAGAGGGGGCGGGAGGGAGAGAGAGAACAGAGGGGGCGGGAGGGAGAGAGAGAACAGAGGGGGCGGGAGGGAGAGAGAGAACAGAGGGGGCGGGAGGGAGAGAGAGAACAGAGGGGGCGGGAGGGAGAGAGAGAACAGAGGGGGCGGGAGGGAGAGAGAGAACAGAGGGGGCGGGAGGGAGAGAGAGAACAGAGGGGGCGGGAGGGAGAGAGAGAACAGAGGAAGCGGGAGGGAGAGAGAGAACAGAGGAAGCAGGAGGGAGAGAGAGAACAGAGGAAGCGGGAGGGAGAGAGAGAACAGAGGAAGCGGGAGGGAGAGAGAGAACAGAGGAAGCGGGAGGGAGAGAGAGAACAGAGGAAGCGGGAGGGAGAGAGAGAACAGAGGAAGCGGGAGGGAGAGAGAGAACAGAGGAAGCGGGAGGGGGAGAGAGAACAGAGGAAGCGGAAGGGGGAGAGAAAAGAGGAAACGGAAGGGGGAGAGAAAAGAGGAAACGGAAGGGGGAGAGGAAACAGAAGGGGGAGAGGAAACGGAAGGGGGAGAGGAAACGGAAGGGGGAGAGGGAACGGAAGGGGGAGAGGAAGCGGGAGGGAGAGAGAGAACAGAGGAAGCGGAAGGGGGAGAGAGAACAGAGGAAGCGGAAGGGGGAGAGAGAACAGGAAACAAAAGGGGGAGAGGAAACACAAGGGGGAGAGGAAACGGAAGGGGGAGAGGAAACGGAAGGGGGAGAGGAAACGGAAGGGGGAGAGGAAATGGAAGGGGGAGAAAAGTGGAAATGGGACAGGGGAAACAACAGAGGCGAGAAGCGATATCTAATGCATATTAAATTTCAGAAAAATCAGATATCTGAATTTTCACAAAGGGCTTCTATGCCATTTTTACCCTTGTCATAAGCTAAAACTAAGTATAGCCCACATTTGGACCCCTTACGTCTAACATTTGTATTCGAAAATTAATGATAATTGGTTGATTAGTTTAAGGGTGAATCTTAACATACAAATACATCAACACCTAACTGTATAAAGATAACAATAGGACAATAAAATTACAAATGAACAACACCAACTAATAATTTATAAACTGTTTAAGAAATAGTTATGCAAATTAGGTACGAGGGGCGTGCAATAAGTAATGCCCCTGGCCCACTTCTCATAGCAGTAGAGCAACGAAACTTGGCACAATTATTAGTCTTTCTCTACATAGGAACCACCCAGAGTTATGCATTTCTCCCATCGTTTGATGCAGCTCTGGAGACTGTTTTTGTAAAACACCCCAGGTTGGTTATCCAACCACAACCTGACTTCAGAAATCAAGGCTGCATCATCTGGGAAACACTTTCCTTTCAAAAACAACTTCATGGCTGGGAAGAGGTGAAAGTCAGAGGGTGCAAGGTCAGGAGAGTAGGGAGGATGGGAGAGGATTTCATAACCACATGCCCGTGCTTCTGATCTGGCGACATGCGACTTGTGGACCGGAGCATTGTCCTGCAGGAGGAGGGTACCTTTGCTGATCTTGCCCCGCCTCTTGATTTTGATAGCTTCCCTTAATTTCCTCAAAAGTGAAGCATAATAGGCTCCTGTGATTGTGATACTCTTTGCCAGGAAATCTGTCATCAGTACTCTGTCTTGGTCCCAGAAGACTGTGAGCATGACCTTGCCAGCGGAGGGCTGCACCCTTGCCTTCTTTGGAGGTGGTGAGTCCAAGTGTTTCCACTGCATTGACTGGGCTTTGGTCTCTGGATCATAATGATGGACCCAGGTTTCATCCTGTGTAATCAGTCTTTTGAAAAACTTTGACTCATCTTCTTGGCACATCTCCAAATTCATCCTCAAGTACTCGACACGTTCTCGCTTCTGGAATGGTGTGAACAACCTGTGAATCCATCTGGCAGACACCTCATGCATATGCAAATGGTCATGAATTATAGTTTCCACAAACCCTGTACTAATCTTGACATCTTGGGCTATTTGGCGAATAGTAATGCACCGATCTTCAGAAATGGCAGCCTCAACTTGGCACACAGATGCCTCATCAATGGCAAAAGGGGGGGGCGACTAGGTCTGGGAGCTGTTTCCACAGACTTCCGGCCATATTTGAATTCACAATGCCAGCGTTTTACAAGGTCATATGATGGGGAATTATCATCATAAGTTTCTTTCACTTCATCAAAAGTCTCCTGTGGTGTGCGTCCTTTCAAATACAAAAACCGGATCACTGCTCGACATTCAACAGGCTCGATTTCACACCTGACTCAGTTCAAACACCTGTAAAACAGAAACCACAATTAGTTCAGAGCTTTAATTCGCCACATAACCCATAGAGATATAAATCATTGCACATGCAAAATTTCAGCTAGATCAGACAACTGGAAGTGGGTCAGGGGTATTACTTATTGCACGCCCCTCATATACAAATAACTGTGTTTTAGCTCTTTGTTGTTTATTATACTAGCAGACTACCCAGTGTTGCCCAGTCACAAAATACGCATAAATATATTTCAATTCATGCAGATTTATTATAGAGCCAATTCTCTATTGATTAAGTAAAAATGTGTGTGTGTGTTTGTATGTTTCGCAACTTTCCACACAGGCTATGGATTTTCGCCAGATCCCTATCATTTTGAAGCTCAAACCTTTGGAAGACAAATATCGAAAAATTGGTTAAAAACATTAATTCCTTCACTTTCAACAGGTCGCTTTTCTTTCCACTGCATTGACTGGGCTTTGGTCTCTAGATCATAGTGATGGACCCATTTTACTTTTCTACTACTACTACTACGACTATGGCATGATATTTTACCTACAAAACGTTGACATTAGTTTAACCACCTACCGTTTTTTTTAAACGTTTAATTTCGTCACTTCTCAGTTCTGTCTCTTTAGCATCGGGGCAACATGTCAGACTGTTTAATCCCGCCTTAGCCTCAAGGCTTCAGATTTGAGCCTACCTCCCTACCAAAACATTTTTTTTTTCTTTTACACCTCCAAACACCCAGGCAACGTTTTTTTTTTTTATTTTATAATTTTTAAACAGGATTATTACTTTGCCCATTTTGTTTTTATCTACCCCCCCCACCCCCAACACACTGTTTTCTCTGTCTCTTCAGCGTCGGGGTAACTTGTCAGACTGTTTTTTCTGCCTTAACCTCAAGGCTTCGGGTTCAAGCCTACCTCCCTACCAAAACTTCTTTTTTATTTTTATTTTACACCTCCAAACACCCAGGCAACTTTTTATTTTTATTTTATAATATCTAAATAGGGTTATTACTTGGCCCATTTTGTTTTGATCTACCCCCCCCCCCCAACACATGCACACACTTCCAAACACCTGGGCAATGCTGGGCACCCCGCTAGTCTATAATATAAAAATGAAAATGTGTGTGTGTTTGTGTGTATGTGCATTTTTTTCATATGTCCGCCAAAGGCTTTGGTGGGGGAGGGGGCACTGAGCAATTGACGGACAGATACGAAAGGTTAAAAATTAAACGATTTTGAGCTATGAATGTTTAATTTTGTGCATATGCAAAATTAACAGCAGGAGTAATGTTTTATTCAACTTAACCTGCTAAGTTGAACCGTTTTGTTTTCAATTTTGACCCCTTAGCAACAATTTGGGGGGGGGCTAAAAAACAAATCAAAGGTGTGCCACAGGTCCAAATATATCAAATTTCAATTCTGTAGAGAGGAGTTTAGTAGAGACTTTTTGCATACACACATACTATACACACCAAAAAGATCACTTATTATATACTAGCAGATGTACCGGTATTAAAAGTAATATTAAATTCCTTAAGTAAAAAAAAAAAAAACCAGAAAGAAACGGAGACATGTGCATGTGAGTATCGTTTTTTTTTTTTTTCTAAACAGTTCACTTCTTGCAAGTACAAAAAAAAAAAAATACTTGAGCTGAAATCGAAACCAAAACCTAAAGACAGTCAAGTACGATAACCATTAGGAGAGTTTACCACAATCTTTAAAAAATGTCTTCAAACCTACTTATTCTTAACTAAAGGAAACTGTCATGTGAATGATCCATGCATGCGCAGTCATAAAACAGTTGACAAATAAATAAAAAAATTTTCCCCCGATGAAAACCGATTAAAAAATTTTTCACGTGTCTGAATACTCTATATACCAAATTGCAAGTTTGTAGATAAAAAATTTGTTGACTATATAGGTTGAGTTGTACTCACATTTTTATATATATATTTGTGTGCTAGAACATTTTCATCTTAAATTCTACACAATTATGCAGAATGTAAAAACTATGCATAAATAGAATTCTGTATAATAGTGAAATGATACCAATGCTCTAATAAGAAACCAAAAAAAAATGAATAAGTAATTAATTAACTCATTTTTCAAAGGAAGATGCAAATTAGTTAACCATTATGTATCCATGACTGAGTATATCAAGTTTATTTTAATAATTTTTAAATAGAAAAAGTAAACTTTTAATATCAATGTCAGAGCGAGAAAAAAAAAATTCAACTTTATAGGTATATAGATATACAGTGTTTAAAACATGATATAAATGCAGGTGTGCCTTAAGGATTGATCCTGGACTTTTATTATTCCTGATATTCACAAATGACCTCTCTGATAAAATTGATGGGTATATTTGCTGATGACACCATATTCTACAACAGACACGAAGGGAAACAAATGAACACATATCTAAGGCAATGATGGAAACACTAGAATAAGACCTCCAATCTGTAGTGAAATGGGGACATAAATGGATGGTAACATTCAATGCTGCCAAGACTAAGCTTCTTTCCTTTAATAATTACAAGAAACCTTCTCAACTACTGATGGCTAATGATACATTACCTGAAAGTACTTTGTTCAAACTCCTCAGCTTAACATTCACAGGGAACAAGAATTGGAACAGATACATTGGGGGTATTGCCAAGGCTGCTGCAAAGAAGGTGGGCTCTCTACCATGCTAAAAAGTTACTTATGCCTGAGAGTATCCTGTAACTCTATAAGGCCACCATTTGCTCATGTATGGAGCATTGTTGCCACATTTGGTGCTAGTCTCACTGTTAAACAAAGTTCAAAAGAGAGTCGCCAACCGTGCTGTCAGCTAGGCTTCAACCTCTGTCCCATTGACGAAATGTTACAAAATCAAGGTGTGGCAGTTGACAGAAACAAAAGAACGAGAGATATATTTAGGATTGGCTCTACAACGGTTGGGAGCAGTTTGTAGAGTCTAGTGTTGGTGATGTTTTATGACAGCCAGTTGGTGTTAGTTGCGAGTTTTACACAGTCAAAAGTAGATTATGACTTGTACAGATCAGGATAGCCTTGGGAGATCAAGATGAACTGATATTAACTGATGAACTTGGCCTCACCAGAATATAGATGTGAACCTTAATGTGTACAGGGTTGATGATGTCACACACACACACACACACACACACACACACACACACACACACACACACACACACACACTAATATTTACAGAAATTGTCAGAATCTGTTTTCCTTTAAAGTTGTTTTATTTTATTTTTATACTTGTGAGCCAATGCAACCATTCTGCAGTCATTAATGCATGGGAGATGATGAGATGACAAGGTCAGAACGAGAAGAAAAGATGAACATGAAATCCATAATAATAATGTTGGAGTCAGTGGTGTTGTAGAGTATGGTCATTGACATAAACTGAAAGGCAATACTTACACACTTCCGCTGTGTGCAGCATGGTGCACCATGGATCTTCCCTGCTTATCAACTGCATTAATGTTGGCATTATGTTGTAGCAGCAAATGTACATTGGACACCATTCCTCTTTTACACGCATAATGCAATGGAGTCTCATCAAAGAAATTGCAGACATTTGAATCCGCACCTGCTTCCAGCAGCAAATAGATAATTGTCCAGTCTCCACCCAGACATGCCTTATGTAATGGCGTTTGTAGATGCCAACCTGAAACATAAGTAAAACAAGGACTTACAGTTGAGCATATTTGGGACAAGGTAACTACATTACATCTTCTATTATATAAAGGGGAGTTGTCTGTGCATTTGTATGTCCAGCTAAAACTTCAAAAATACATAACAAACATCTACAAAGTTGGTACATTTTTTAATCAGCATAATCCCAGAAAAATAATTTCTAAAATTTAGAAAAAAAGATTAATTCTTTCAGGGTCAAATGGCTATTTGCATTATTGAATGTTATCAAGAATTACACACAATTTCTAATGTTATCATCTATTATTCTCTAAGAAAGGAGTCAACATTATTTTAAATTGAAAGATGCTAACTCAAGATTTATTGTTTTTTGAATATTGCCATTTCTCTACAAAAAAAAAAATAGGTGAGAAAAATTTAGTCTTAGTAGTGCTCTAGAGGGATCCTTAATTTTATTTGGTACTTTCTGAAGGCCTTATAAGTTATTTTTTCCACTCCTTACAAAAAAAGGAATTTCTTTTCTAGAGGGATTACAACTTAATACTATTTAGCCTTCCATTTAGTTTTGTATGGCCCTAGGCAAATCTGGGTAGCCCTGTTAGTAATGATATAATTGACTTTATAAAGGACTATCAGATATGCACAGTGTTGCCCAGGTGTCAAATATCCCAAGATATTTTGTTATACATAGTAGAATGATTAAATTGTCGCCTTAAAGAAAACAACATTACAGTTTTATTTTAAAACTTTAATTGAAAAACTCAATTCAGGTAGCCTGATTATGTAGTAGAGCTGACATCTATTCATTGTAGCCACCTTCAGCCTCAATCATCACCTCGATACGGGTCCAGAACTGGAAGCATGCCTTTTCCACAAGTGCCAGCAGGAGCTCAGCGAATACTTGGCGATCAGGCTGGCTTTGGTGGTGTGGGAGGTCATGTTGGTGATGTTCTCAACATATGACCAAACGAAGTAGTCTAGCAGGTTCAGGTCGGGAGGGAAGGGGTCCAGTGAGAAAAGGGTACAAAGTTGTAGCACTCCTAAAGCCAAGCCTGGGTCTCTTTGTACTTGTAGGCCAGCGCCAAGTTCTGCGGCCGCACCTAGGGTCTGCCAGCGGTCACCTGATTGCACCAGATCATCACACTCTTCAGCACATCTAGGTATACTTTGGTGTTGACTTTCAAGCCAACTTTGAAGATGTTAGGTGGCATGATGTAGCCCTCACTTGAAACCACACCAAAGATCATAACCATGGCTGGAAACTGTTTTCATCAAGCGCTGAACCATCCGAATTTGTAGAGAGCAGGAGTTGTACAACAGCACATCTCAGATCTCATTCGTTGAACATTGTATCACTTTCAGACATGATAAAAGGCTCCTATCGATCTTGTGAATTGTACAGAACTGCCCAACTAGTAGATAGTCTGCAACAAAAGAAAAAACTTTTTCATCAAACAGAAATGGAATCATGTTGTCTCTTCTAGGGTGACAATTTTATTGTTGTACCCTGTATATGAAGCTAAAATGAAACATTTTAAAGAAACTTGCATGACTAATGTTTTTAGCGTTGCCTAATTCTATGGATCTCTTGTGATAGTAAATTCTTTTTTTTTTGGGGGGGGTATTAAGTTTCACCGATATTACATGGTTAAAAGTGAATAAAGAAGAAAAAAAGTTTAATTACTCACACAAAGACTCAAAATTTTTAATTTATGATATCCTTAGTCAGAGAAATATTTCAAAAGAAATTATCTTTTGTTGCCAGAAGATTTTAAAGAGGATTCTTTTGACTGGATTTATAACCCTGGAATCACACAGGAACTGAAATTGAATTCATGTTGACAAACCAACTGCTAAGTTAGCACGAGAACCTCTTTTATAAAGAACGTCACTTAGTATTAGAATATTTTAGAATCCTCTCAATCTTTCTTGAAAATCCTGGAAAGTTCTGGGACCTTCTGAATTTTTCTAAATCTTTCTATTTTTTTCTCTGTAATTGTAGATTTTCTTTCACGAAAATCTGAAATTACAGATAAGACCTGTTTCTATATTTAAAGAAGATAAAGCATAACACTAATGTATACATTATGTTTGGATAAGGTAAAGATTGTTGAAGGTGATAGGTTTGAAGAGTAGTACAAGTAAAATTTGTAGAATTCATTTTTATTTTGTGGAGTATATCGAGTGTCGTTCTTCTAGCATTTAAAATGAAAGTTTTGGGGTATTTTAAAGTTTTCATGAAGGATTATATTATGTTGTATTCATCTGATAGATATTATGGGATGCAAATTCTAAAGGCGTTAAGATATATACTTATTATGAGGCCTATTCTTATTGTTGTGATGGCGTGAAAAGTTCATTAGTTTTCGCAAAACCTCACCACTTCAATCCCCAGACACTTCCTATTAATATGTACAACAATCTTTACACTGTCTTATCCAAATATAGTTTCACAACCTCACTCACAATTAAAAGATATTTTTAATAAATATTAAAAACACTATGTTATATTGTGAAATATAAGATCTCCATCAAGCCTATAGCTACATGTAAACAAAACAGATTGCATCAGCAGGAGTGGAGACACCCAAACATCAGGAGCAGCCACTGATATGACAATGTCGATTCATAAACAATAATGGCACTAACTGGTGCATAACTACAATATTCGATTGATTGTAAATGATGCATTAAGTTGTTAAAAACTATCCTTTTTTACCCATCCTTCCACTACAATACACAGTTCATTATAGCAAAATTATTGGACAAAACACATTGCCCAAGGAAATAGCTATGCTAAGAGAGAGAGAGAAGACCAGAAGATTTCAACAGATAGGATATGAATATGTAATCAAAGATATTTATAAAAGTGGCACTGTCCCATCAACGAAATGCTGCATCCCTCTGCCTGTTCTAGTTTTAATGGTGTTGCTCTGATGAACTACAAGCACTTGTATGCCCCCCCTCGACATAAATACCCCTGACAAACCCGACAAGCAGCTAAATCCCACGCATACACAGTAGAGATCCCTAGGTGTAAGAAAGCTTTCTACTCTAATAGTTTCTTCCCCAGAATTGCTAGACTTTGGAACTCCCTTCCGGGATTCTGCTTTCCCAACTGAACTGAGATGCAGAAGTTCAAGTGTAATGTGAACAGACATTTGCTGTTCATTTCCCTTCATAATATCCCTGCAACTCATGTCCTCGATAGTAGCCCCCTACTTCAAAGTGGCACTTTGAGGTGAAAATTGAATAATAATAATAATAATAATAAAAAAAACAAAAAAAAAACAAGTTACAAACTTAGTCTAAAGTCATTCACAGACATACTAGGTTTAAATAGAAATAAAACAAACACGGAATCAGGGAAATGAACATTTCCCTACAAGGTTAAATGTATCATTATATTATGATACATCTGACAGCAAAAGTTTTCTATTGTTCATATATATATATATATATATATATATATATATATATATATATATATATATATATATATATATATTAGACATACCTAACATTATTTTAAATTAATTTTTCAAATCAAATTTCAAATAAAGAGCATACACAAGGTACTATAGCTATTTACAGCCATTTCAAAGCAGTGTTTAAGTTAAACAATCAATAATGAATAATAAATACGACACTTAGCTTAGGGAGTCAGATGTAATTCAATTTTTTGTAGTACCTGTAAGCAGTGGAATTACTGTTAGATTGAGAGAAGATAATCAATTTGTGTGCAAGAAGTTTAAGGTAATAGAGATGGATGAGAACTCAGATGTGGAAAAAGTATATTTGGATGACGAAGCTACAAAGGTTTTCTAGAAAGTTTGTTACCTTAATGATACTATTACAGAACAGGAAGAGCAGGTGCTCGTATATTTGATATAGTTAGGAGTAACTTCTATCATTACTAACAAAGCATTAGCACTGTTGACCAAGAAAGAAGTCTATCAGATATGTGTACACAGTGTGATGATGTATGCAAATCAAACTTGGATAGTGAGTGTTGAAAATATAGTTTGCATGAAGAAAATTCAGAATGATACAATGGATTGAATGTGTAATGAGAGTCTTAAAGAAAGGCTCAGTTCTAATGAGAGGTAGATGTGTCCAGTACAGGAGACTGATAATATGTCCATATTGAAAGAGTGGATGAGAGTTTTAGGGTTAGTAAATGTAGCACAGTTAAGGAAGTAGGTCCATTTCATAGAGGAAGTCTAAGGACAACATGGGAGGAAGAGAAAGTACCACAGGAGATCTGATAAAAATAGATCAGAGGGAAAGAGATACAGAATCTGCTGTTTAGAGAGCTATACCAATCAAACAAATACGGGAAAAATTCACTTTACAAGAACAAAAAAGATAATCTAATAAATTAATGTTTACATCTATTGCAATAAAAAAATAAATAAATAAAATATACGAGGGTCATTTCAAAAGTAATGCATCCCATTTTTTTGTAATTATAAAAAAAGGTTTAAGAGCTATGAAGATGCGAATGGTACCATTCAAACGAGATTTTTTGTACTCCAGAATTTATTTTTTACCAAGTTATCATCATTCTCTATGCACTTTTGCCAGTGATGGGGTGATGGGTGTGCATGGTTGTCTGGAGCATGCTTTATGACTCACATCTTTCGCCACTCTGAAATTGACAAACCCATCTCCTAACTATTGACATCAACTGCATCAGCTTCGTAAACATTCAACAGGCGCCAGTGAATGTTGATCGGTTAATTTTTTCTGCATAGATAAATTCAATGGTGCATTTCTGCTGACACACATCCATGACAAATTACTTTCTTAGAGTCTTACACTGTCAATATCTGCAACACAGATAAAACTTTCAGGACATGAATGCATAAATTCAGTCATAGCAATGCACTTTGCAATCCTCTCCAATTCATTCAGGCAGAATAAAAATAGGAGGCATTACTTTTGGAATGTCCTTCATATATATTAATGCTCCCTATCTTGGGTTGAGGATATTGGGAAGTGATATACAAACTGCCATTAGCATATTAAGCGATGCTCTTTGTGTAAACAAATTTGAACAATATCAAAACATTGTTAATTCACTAGCCGCATAGCAGCCAGATAATGCAATAGCTAGAAGCTGCGACTGTCGTTTGGGCAGTCGAGTTTCCATCCTGGCTTGAGGTAGTTGCTTGTATAGCCGCACTGATGAGCTGTGATACAGCAAAACAGTACTGTATGTGGATGAGTATATATATATATATATATATATATATATATATACTAGCAAAAGTACCCGTCGTTGACTGGGTTCAAAAACAACCCACAGGAAATGGACTCTGATTTATGAAAGTATGATAGGTTATGAAAAGGAAGGGTTGTAAAGAGATAGCTTCCAATTTGGGGGTATCAAAACCAAAGCAAAATATGATGAAAGTAAAAATAAAATAGATAATCCCCATAATTTATTATACCATACCTGTTCACACTGAAACACTTATCACAATATTCTGTGGATCTATATTAAAAAACTTTGTTAAACTTTGTTAAACTTTGTGACATATTTCCATTCTATGGAGGTCAGGTGCGAACGAACACCCCATAATTTTATTATACCATATTTCTTCAAACTGAAACATAATTATCAAAGTATACTTATGCAGATAGATATGAAAAGTCTTTATTAAAGTTTGTGCCTATTTCCATTCTATGGAGGCCAGGTGCGAACGCAGACCCCACAATTTTATTATACCATCCCTATTTAAGTTAAAACATACTTATCAAAGTATTTTTATGTACATTATGTATGTTTTTTTTAATTTTTTATTTCCATACTTTGTGGACCAGGCGCGAATGCAGACCCCACAATTTTAATGAACCACTGTTCTATCAGATCAAACATACCCATTCCTGTGTCTCGATACATCTATCATTATATTTAATCAGTTTTTTAAAATAATCAACCATATAGGAGCCTATTCGTGACCAGACACACACACACACACAGCTTATATATATATATATATATATATATATATATATATGAGTGAATGAATGACAAAATATACTTTATTTCCTTATAATATATACCAATTCTTATTTAAGAAGCTCAATGTAATTACAGAGCAATATAGTGAATGAATGACAAAAGTCTATATTTCAAAGTTCATGGCTCATTAACAGGACTAGATAGATTCACTTATTGATGTAATAATTAAGTGATTGATCTTGTGGTACAAAACAGATATTGTCAAGAATTGTAAATGTCAAATGAATAAAAGGAATAAATTGTAAGATGGTCAACATCATGAACTTTGGCGATTCTGAATTTTTGAGATAAGGAGTGTACCACGGACCGCAAGAACCAATGCCACAGTAGGGCAGGTCGATTTTGGAACCCGGTGAGGCAATGGTGATGATAGTTGGGGTTTGACATAAGAAAAGACCTACACAAAATATTTTTCTCAAAATCGTTATCTTTGCTTGAGGAAATGACTTTAAAAGTTGAAAAATTGAAGTAATTAAAATTTTTTCGGTGAATTGTCAAGAACGTCCAGTCATCAAAACAATCCGTACTGTTAAGAAAATAGAATCATTATTTAGAATAATTTTTTAACTACATTTTTAAATAAAATGAGTGAGGATAATGAATTGATAAAATAAATATTAAGTGTAAAGGCAAAATTATGTTTTTTGAATAATAATGACCAAAGTTCACTTCTTCATTTCAGGAACTTTTTTTTGGTGGAAACATTTTAGATTTCACCGTCACAAAACATGCTTGTTATTGATATTGAAAATTAACGTTTGTTTATTATTTAATTTGAAAACATTACAATTTAGGCTTAATTATTTTGAAAGGAAAAACGTAAAAGACTTGTTTAAAATACATATTATTATATTTCAAGTGTCTGCAGTGAATTTAAACATATTTGTTTTATTTTTTTAATTTGTTTTTCTATTAGGTTGACACAAATGTCATTTTTTGACGTTCAAATGAACGTCAAAAGCATTATTTTTGCACCAACCTAATATTTCACATCAAATTCTATTTGAAATTTTTATTAAAATATGGTAATACTCCAGTTTTATATTAAAACAACAACAAAAATATAGTCCATACAATTTTATTCTACACATTCTTTACGAAACATAACCACGTAAATTTTCAAGTTTTTCTACTTAATAAAAAATACTTTGCAGAAAATTAGTGTCAAATTTTAATTTCTTTTATTTTTAGGGAATAATTGTTTCTAAGCAGTGTTTTTCTTCTAAAATTATAGTTTTAAAATCAGATAACCCACAAAGATTAATACATGTAAATAAGGAAACTCCTTTAAAGGTTTTTCGCTATGTGTGCATCTATGTTATTGTGCTAAAATAACTTTGTTATTTAGAAAGGCATTCTTAATATGGGAAGGAGGTTGTATTGTAACTATTCTGTACTTTCACCTAAAAATTTAAACAAAAATATCATAAAAATTAAATTTAACTTGAAAATACTATTAAAAATAGTATAGTAACAGATGCACAAGCACTGGTTTTTCAAACTCTAAACACTAAACTCATTTAAAATGGCACAGCTACAGCAAGAATGAATCTCTTTATGGATAAATTCATGTTATCGAAGGCAGAGCTAAAATCTGCTAAAAATGTCTAAATTAAACACTACTATGCCTCTGATTTGGTTTGGTCCTCTCTCTTCAATACATCTAATTCAACTCTACAAAGTGTTAGGAGAAACATATATACCCCCCCTCCTTATATCATAATGGATATATAGATATGAGCCAGACAGACCTCCCCTTCCAAGTCAAGCAGCAGACCTCCCCTTCCTAAGTTGAACAGCGAACAATCGAACGACACAACCTCTCCCTCCCTCCCTCACTGATCAACTATAAGCAGCAGTCAAACACCCACGCAAACATAGGTAACCATGACAACCGACATCAGGCGATCGTGACGTTAAGCGCAGAAAGAAAACATGTGAAAAAGTTTAGTTTTCAAGCTGACAACCGTTGTGAAACGACAGCAATATTTTCTGCTCCCCAAAAAGCAGGAATATGCACCCGCGTGGATGACGCATGGTGACCGACAAATGATCAGCTCAACTCAACTTGGCGGACGGCCATGAGACCAAAAAGGGACATTTACCCCAACATGGAATTACCTTGGTCAACATAATTTAACGAGAGCCGTTCTACCCGAGAACTTTGTCAGGACAAACCGCATATCGAAGATGACGAAGAAAGAAAAAGAAGTGATAAAGAAAAACTAAGGACATTATCATGTCATCAAAATGCGCACGTCAGGGGAGAAATTCCCACCAAAAAAAAGTATCATTCGATATCCATTCTCTCATATTTCACCTCCCCCTCAGCCCGCTCAGTGACAGTCGAGTTCTTTCCGTGAAATAATTTCTTTCCTCACCAAGCATAAAGGTGAAAGAATTGGAAAAAAAGAAGAGCGAAAGACAGAAAGAACATTGTTACTTAACTTTCATTTTGATTGTTCTAATGTTTGTTTCAACTGTGACTTTATGCATTATCAAAAGAAAAGAGAAATCATAACCCCATCCCAACCTGATATTGTCTGCGACCCAACTTTCATTTTGATTATCCTAATATTTTGTTTGGCCTGTGTCTTTATGTTTTGCCAAAGTCTGTGACCCGACTTTCATTTTGAATATTCTAATATTTTGTTTTAACTGTGACTCTGTGTTTTATCAAAAAAGAAATAAAAGGAGAGAAAAGGAAGAGAAAAAAATAATATATCTCCACCAATGACCCCCCCCTCCCATCCTGATCTGATGTTGTCTGTGACTGGACTCTCATTATGACTGTTTTATTATTTTTATTTCCTTCATTTGTTTTTTTTGTTTGAATAATAAATTTATATATTTTAACGTTATTCATTTGGTGTCCAACCTTTTTCATTCCCCGCCATCTTTATTATTAAACGTGAATGTTATCGGGTAGTCCATGACGATTCCACTGATTCAAAACTTGGGAAATGCCATGCGGTTGTGATATTATTACGGCAAAATTCCACACTTTTTCTTTTTCTTACAACATGTATTTGGGTATAGAATTTCTTGCGAAATTCCTAACCCCTAGGCTAGATCTGGAGCACGTCACAAAAGTTTTTCATTATTTCTTATAACTGGCACTTATTTTTTTACATATGAAACTGGAAGATAGCCTAATACAGTTTCCTTCAGTTATAATCCATTTATTTATTTTACTTTACAGATTAGAATGTCAGTAAAAGCATGACGTTAACCCGTGGTTCACAAAATTTGCTGGTCCACCTTGTCATTTGGATGAAACAGCACCCCCAACTTCACAACAAGTCATCCAGTTTAGTTACTTCCTTGAAAACAGTTATTCCCACTTAAAAAATAGTGAGATTTCTAAGTTAATTGCCAAGGAAATAATTAGTATTTGGCAAGTAGTCAATCCACAATTGCCCTTGTTAAGGGAACGTTACATAGGACAGAAGGTTAATATATTTTGCTATAAGAGGGTCAAACTAATTGACAGGAAATCTCTTGCAGCAATCAAAGTGAAAAGAATGAAGGAACAGCTAGACAGACTATTTGATATATTTTTTGTAGCTGTAAACTTTCTGTCTTGAGATGTGATGACTTTGCAGTAAAGTGCAAGACAGAAAATTGTCAAACAAGGCACATAATCTGCACTTGTCCTTCTAAAAAGGAGGTAAAATTAATTCTATAGATTCACCTGCAATTATGTTCCTTTTTTTGTGGAAAATAAAATATATTGGTATTTTATTATGTAATCTGGCTCTGTTATTAAACATGCAAATTTTCCAATTTTCAGGTTCCTGTAGAACTGCCATTTACAGCAATTTTTAAATTAATTGATGGAACAACAAAAAGCCTAACAACATTTACTGGTCCTTTGGAGAAACTTTGTATCAATAATTATCAAGATTTGCCTCAAGTAGAATTCTAAAAAATTAGTGGGCCTCCCGATCATCATTATCTGACAGCAGAAGAAACAAATAATTTAGAGGCTATTTAAGAAACAAATAATTCAGAGGCTACTTTTTGAGTATGCTGTTGGCATATCTTGTGGAGAAGTTAACTTTGAAAATTGGGCCCTTGAATCAAGGAAGATGGCTAACATAAACCACAAGATTAATGTGTTTATGGACTAGAGTTGTCTATCCTCAAACACTGATAAATTAAAACTTTTGGTCAAATTTATCATCCAAGTGTATGCAGTTAGTTGGTTTGAGATCAAAACCGACAATATTTTTTTTTAACCAACAACAGTATATTTTAATATGATTCAGAGAACAAAACAGTTAACTGAAATCCAAATTACTGTTTAAAACAGTTCAAAATATAGTGCTTTTGCACTACTTCCGGAAAATATAATATCGATAATAAACTCAGATGAATTGGATGTGAGAGAAGAGGGCATTCAAACAATTTTGTCCATTAGGTAAATAAATATTTATCCATTAAATTTTATTAGTTTTCTTAATTTACCCAAACAATAGTTAGTTTTATTCATATTACATCGCAAAAATATTTTTTAAAAATAAGTGTTTTCAAATAATTTTGTTTTTATTTTTGTGTTATTTTTTTCCAGAAATAGTGAACTAAAAAAAAAATAAATAAATAAAAAATAAATTTTTTTAAATGAAAAGATTACTGCTATCAATTTTGCAGCCACACACTGGTCAAATTTGATTGATTTTTCTCAAAAAGTTGTATATGGGCAGGAAGCAAGACATAGACACATTATTACAAAGTCATTGTGCCAGCAAATTAGACCTTCATTTTCCTCGAAAGGAAAGTATACAGAACAATTTAGGTCTATTATAACAGTTTATATTATTGCATTTAATAAAAAATTAAAATACATGGTTCTGTAACTTGTATTAAGTTGTTATATTGTGTAATACATATCTTTTTGAATTGTGAAATTTAAAAAACTTAGTTGCTAATTAGCTTTTTTTACAATTTTTGTTTAATCAATGCAGTAAAAGTTGAGATATTTTGCTAGGTGTGGTTCACATAATTAAAATTATAATTCATGTATATACTTTTCTTTCAATGTATTTCATATAAATATATCAATTTTAATTGAATATTTCATAAAAATAGTGAAATTTCAAAGTCAGTGTTGTGAAAAATGCTATGAAAATGAAGGATTTTTCAGCATTTTTCTACACGATTTTTAAAATTAAATGCTCAATTTTCTGTTCAAAATAAGAATCTAATTTTTGGTATATGTTCTTATCACATCAAATCCCAACTATCATCACCAGTGCCATGTTGATTTTCTGAAAAAAGTTGCAAATCGACCCGCCCTAATGCCGCAGTGGTTAGAGTACTTGGAAAAACCAATTGTAAAAGTGATATTCTCCTGAAGGTTGAAAGTTTAATCCACAGTGGGGCGACTGAAAAATACAATTACGAATAACTAAGGACCTCTATCCAGTCATGGCTGATGGAACAAGAGCATGTTACCCCCATAAAGTAAAAGGGTTCTGTTCAAAATTCCATCCAAGCTCCAGAGTTTGACAGAAACATTCCTGAGTTCAACAAGATACACCTGAAGGAGGTCAGAGGTTACATCAACCAAAACATTGTGAAAACCACACTCAAGATGAGAACAGTAGTCCAATGAAACCAAATAGTACATTAACAATTTTGTTTCCTCATTTTGTTTAAGTATATTTGTGCAGTTAAACACACCTAAAAAAATTTAAAAAATGCATTCATTTCTTGTTCTAAAAATAACAAATAAATAAAAACCTAATTACGCACGCAAAAAAAAAAAAAAAAAAAAAAAAAATTTCAGAGGCGGAAAGATTTTAAAGAATACGCCCACACAAATTCTGCGGGGAACAAAACTTAAAATGTGTTTTGTTCGGCAGACGTAGTTGAAAGCATACCATGTGACAAAAGAGTGCACTTCTCAGCCAATCAACGCTCAAAGAAGGATTTAATTTTCAAACCCTTTTTTCTCACATCACCTGGGAGCCGATCGACAAATACTTAAACAAATTTACTCACTCACTCAGCGCTCCGCGTTCCTCACTCTTCACTCACTTCTCTATTCACATCAACGACTCCGTTGCTACATATTTTTCCACCACCATGACAAAACACGATTATCCATACGCATGCACACACACCGTGAATAATGCAGATATTCAGCCGCACGCAAGGACATTTACCTTCTTTATTTCTCCTAGCACACATAAAAATTAAGCCGGTTTTCTCGCTGAGAAAACAAAGGACACTCTCTGCTTTTTCTTGTCAAAACAAAGAACAGTCTCAATAACAATTTGCAAGAACTGTCTATCCAGACACGCCTTTTGGATACTAAAAAAATGATTCGCTTGTTACTTGTTATTTGTGTGAATAAACACCGATTATTTCACATGTTTTATTTTATTTGTCGTGGGAAAAGGGATCTTATGAGACCTGAGTACCACTACACACTTTAGCTTTCTTTTTCATCATTTTAACTTTTTCACATCAATAATTAGTTTAATAGTAGAGATAAACAAAAAAATAATTCAATCTGTATTTATCAAAGTTACGTAAGACACGGACATGCGAGATCTTGTTTGAAAGTTTTAATACAAGTCATACTTTTTAATTGAAGTTTTAAATTAAAATTTAACCGATTTCGATAAATGAAACAGACTCCATCACCAGATTTTTTTAAAAAGTTGTTTTAAGTTATTCCAAATAAATAATTACGCACACACACACACACACATAAATTTTTTTTTAAATTAAAAATAAAATATTTTTACCCGATATGCATTTTTGGTGATAGGTAATTTCCTAAAGAGAGAAAGAAAAGGGGGTAAATGTTACTTTACGCTACAATAGAACACCGACCACTCTAATTTGGTTTTATAGCGGTATTCGAAGTTGCTGACAAATCTTTTTTTTTTTTATTATTATTCAATTTTCACCCAAAACAAGATACTCAAACTCATCGCAAATTTACCTTTTGCATAGCATGAACCCCTGGACCCTGGGACTATTTTGCACCATTTCACCGCCTTTAGTAGTTGTTTTCTTACAATGAAGGGACTTATCACATCGCGGAGGAATCTTTAGCAGACATTTGAAACAACAAGAAAGTAAAAAAAAAAAAAAAGGTAAATGTTACCTTACGCAACAACAGAACACCGACCACTCTAATTTGTTTTTTTAGGGGTAATCGAGGTCGCTGACAACAAATTTGATAATCAAACCCACCACAAATTTACCGTTTGTATGCTATGAACCCCTGGACCTTATGACTATTTTGTGCCATTTCACCGCCTTCGGTAGTGTTTTTCTTACACGTATGTTCGCGTGCAAACGGGCGTAGTGAAATGTCTTATCACATCGCGTAGGAATCTTTCAAATAAGAAAATTTAAAAAAAAATTTTTTTTTAAATATGGTTTATTATTTTATTTTTTTTTTTCATCTTACGTAGTTTTTAATACTTTTTTAATAGATCAAAAAAATAAAGTTTTCACAAGCGGACTGGACCAAACACATTTTTATGTTTTTCATTCTTTTTTTTTTTTGGGGGGGGGGGAATTCCAACGTAAATAAAATTTTTGTGAAATGGTAAATGTCGCCGTGTTACTTACAGAAAAATGGTTAATTAAACTGCAGAAGCACCTGTTAAAATACACAAGTCCTATAATTGAATACCCCCACTTCAAAAAAAGAACAAAAAATATAAAAATGTTTGGTGGTTATGTTTTTGTAAACCTCTCGCGAAAACTTTTTTTTAGATCAATTAAAAAGTATTAAAACTACGTAAGACAAAATAAATAAATAAACCACTTTTTTTTTCTTTTTTTTTTTAAACTTTATTTGAAATGACCGCTTGAAGATTCCGGCATGCCAAGATTCCTACGCGATGTGATAAGACATTTCACTACGCCCGTTCGCATGCGAACATACATGTAAGAAAAACACTACCGAAGGCGGTGAAATGGCACAAAATAATCCCAAGGTCCAGGGGTTCATACCATACAAACGGTAAATTTGCGGCGGGTTTGATTATCAGATTCGTTGTCAGCAACCTAGATTACCCCTAAAAAAACAAATTAGAGTGGTCGGTGTTCTGTTGTTGCTTAAGGTAACATTTACCAAAAAAATTGTGTGTGTGTGTGTGTGTGTGTGTGTGTGTGTGTGTGTGTGTGTGTGTGTTATGTAGTTTTTAATGCTTTTTAAATTGATCTAAGAAAAAAAAAAAAAAAAAAGCAAGTTCTCACGAGCGGTTTACGAAAACATTTTTATGTTTTTCGTTCTGTTTTTGGTGTGGGGGGTATTCAATCATAGAACTTGTGTAATTTAACATGTGCTTCTGCAGTTTAATTAATTCTTTTTTCGTAAGTAACGCGCCAACATTTACCGAGTAGAATACCGTTTAACATTTCACAAAAATTCTGTAAACATTGGGAGAGGGGGGGGCACAACACCACACCTACCCCTCCACTAATGTAAACGGAAAAATGGTTAATTAAACTGCAGAAGCACCTGTAAAACTACACAAGTTCTATAATTGAATACCCACCCACCCCAAAAACGAACTAAAAACAATGTTTTGTAAACTCATGAAAACTTTCTTTTAGATCTATTAAAAAGCATTAAAAACTATGTAACACAAAAAAATATGAACTACATTTTATTTTTAATTTTCTTGTTATTTCAAATGTCCGCTAAAGATTCATCCGTGATGTGATAAGTCACTTCATTACACACGTGCGCATGCATCATCTAAAACATTGCTGAAGGCGGTGAAATAATGCAGAATAGTCCCAGGATCTAGGGGTTCATACCATGCCAACGGTAAATTTGCGACGGGTTTGATTATCTGATTAGTTGTCAGCGACCTCGTATACTCATACAAAAACAAATTAGAGCAGTTGGTGTTCTGTTGTAGCGTAAGGTAAGATTTACCGAAAAGAGGGAGTGAGAATAAAAAAAAGTCAAATAATTGTTACCAAAGGCAATAAAATGTTACTTTACCTAATCTTGTGTTTTAAAGTATTTTAAGATGCTTTTACATTTTCTCGTTGCCTTCTGAACCTTGTAAATCAGACGTATTCAAGATGGCGTCAGATTTTACTGAAACCGCAATGTTGTAGAACAACTTAAACATTGAAAAGTAAAAAAAAAAAAAAAAAAAAAAAAATACAGCCAAGAAAAGTATACAGATCAGTTAAAAAGTTGAAAGTCACAGTTTTATATGAGGTTCGATTTTTCAGTTGTTAAATGGGTAAAATCAGACGGAAAACTCGTCTCCGGAAAACTCGTCCTCTTTTGCTAGGTAGGAAAACGGGTCCCTTATTGAATAAATATCGATTGAAAAAACATTTTATTACCGTTCTAGAAGAAGATATTGTCTTTAAAGAGAATACACCCGATAATATTTTTAAAAAATATTTTTACTTGTTTACTCTTGTTTAAAAAAAAATTTAATTAATTTTTCTAAGTTTTCGTTTTCTACCTAGCTTTGAAAGATTTTGGTCTTTCAACTTATTTTAAACGTTTATTTAATTTTAAAAAAAAATAAAAAAATAAAAAAAAATGTCGAGTATTACTTATGAACAAAAAATGTCCAACATAAGAGGATCACGTTTTAGGGGGATAATTGCTTAAAAATAGAAAATTAAAGAAACATTAAGGTAGATATAGTTTTAAAACGAGCCCCACCTCCAAAAGAAAATACATTTGTATATTTTTAGGTAATAATAATGCAAATGCACATCCCATAATATTTTAAAAACTATTTTTACATGTTTATTGTTTAAAAAAAATTAAATTGATTTTTCGAAGTTTTCGTTTTCTACCTAGCTTTATAAGTTTTTGGTGTTTAAACTTATTTTAAAGAGTTTATTTAGTTAAAAAGAAATAACAAGTAATGTCGCACTCAACATTACTTCGTAAATAATTTTTAAGAAAAAAAGTCTGAAAATCAAAGAAAATACTGAGGTAGATATAGTTTTAAAACGAGCCTCCCCAAAATAAAATAAATTTGTATATTTTTAAGTACTGCGCAAGTACCCCCCGAAATGACTTTTCAACGATACCCTCCCCATGTTAAGAATGGCGTTCGAAATAATAACGTTATTATTTCAGCGCGGTACCAAAATTACATAAGACCGTGTTTTCTTTTTTGTTGTTTTATTAAACTGAATTAATTCTTCTAAATAAAATAATTGCTTTCTTTGATAATACGCGTTTTCTTTCTTTATTTTGTTTCGTAATGACACAAAAAGTGTTAAAACTAGAGTATTTTTTTAAATAAATATTTGGTTTCGTTTTTCGTATTTTGACTCCGTGATCAAGTTTTTTTTTTTTTTTAAGCAAGAGTTAAAAATGTACTAATGTATAACATAAGGTATAGAAAAAAACATTTATAATGCCTACACAGCTTTATTTTCTCATATAACCACCATACGCTCTCAAGGGATATTACCTAAAATCGTTAAAAAAATAGTCAAAATTATTTTCTTTTAAAAAAAAAATAAATAAATAAAATAACTACCTGATCAATTTACGTGATCTTGGAATTCCATGATGCGTACGTACAAAGATTTTTCTGCAGTTTAGTTTTTTAAAAATGTTTAATTCTAAATAAATACCGAAATTGTTAACAACTGACATTTTCTCCCCCCCCCCTTGTTTGAGCGATAATTATATTTTTAAACTCATGAATAATTTAAAATGATCGATTCTTGGCATAACCACATTTTGAAGGTGTTGTAATGTTGCATATCTATTAAGAAAAGTCAATACAAATGATGTAATTATTATAGATATGTATAGAATTTAAGAATGAAACTCGTAGAGTTAAACCGCGGTCACCGGTAAACTCAATCTGAACAACAAACAACAAAACGTGACTAGAAAATGAATTAGTTTGAATAAATAAAATAAATATATTTTATTTTATAAAACAGAAATTGTTTCTTGTTGAGAATTTTAAAAAGTGTTTTATATTTAGAAATAACACCCCTCCAAATTCTATTTTCCCTTTCAGACGATCACGTGCGATAAAAAATTGGATGGAAAGAAAATGCCCCCCCCCCAATTAACTCCAATCTCAAAAGGTGCAGATCTACAAATTTATCATTTGTTTTTAAAAACAAATGTTATAGATTAATTAAGTTGGTTATCTTGACGATTACTGTTTTCACTTCACATCGGTTGTTCCTTCGTCTTCAATTGATTTAAGGTACCTTTTGTTTATTAAATTGTTAGGTGAAAGCACAAAATTGGTAAAGGAAACGCCTCCTTCCCCATGTTAAGAAATAACGTTATTATTTAGGAAAATCATTCTTAACATGGGAGAGCCAACCGGAAGTGAAGTAGAAACAGTAAGCGTAAAGATAACCATTCGTAATTAATAATTGCAAAATTAAAAATTAAAAAAAAAAAACATTCGAAATATTCTTTAATAATTTACGATAAGTATTGAGTTTCTAAAAATCAACAGTTTAAAAGCTTCAAAATCACTTTAAAATTTCGCACGGCCACGTAGTAATTATCATGCATGCCTGTAATTTTGACGGCAAATTTTCAAATGTTTTTTTATTAGTATTATTTTAATTATATTTTTACAATTATTAAATACTATTTGCTTTTTAAAAAGTGGATAAATTTGAGAGCCCCGCCAATACTTTTGTCAGATAAATGTTGCTTGGATTATTCTGACTACTGTTCTTATCGCTAGTGTTATTATCGCAACGTTTCGGTCGATGTAACATTCGGGACCCGACTTTCATATATAGATTCTAAGATGAGAATAATAGCCCAAATAATCTAAATTCTCAATCCTCAGCTAAATATGTTCTGAAAACAAATAAATTTTAATATTCTGTTATACTTCAATATAAATCTAATTTCTAAGTTTGTCTTTTTTAAGGTGAAAGTTAAAGTACATTTTGGGAAATTTTTTTTGGGATGAGAATTGACAATTTATAACCGTTTATTTAGACTACTGTTATCATCTTGGATGTTATTCTCACAACGTAACCTTTGACTTTCTTCAAGTGCATTTTTTTAGCTTTGGAATAATACTTGATTTTCGCACATAAACTTTAGTTCTAAGAAAAAATTACTTCCTATTTGTCAATTTTAAATTAATGTAAAATGTAGTTACGAGGAACACCACGACGTCGTTATACATATAGTGTTGTTATTTAATTGTTAACTTGGTTTCAGCCCTACTTTATCCACCCTTGTTGCTGATGAAGATTTAAATATATAACTTGATATCGTCTCTGAAACGATCGTATACAATTCTAAGTTGTTATTGCTTTGAATTCTTGGAACGTATGTAAATGAACTTGTATTAATTCATTAATTTCATTTAACTCCTATTTAGTAACACACACACACACATTATATATATATATATATATATATATATATATATATATATATATATATATATATATATATATATTGGCAGAGAGGTCCGATGTTGCCTGGGATTGAATGAAGATCAACAAACGTTCCACACTTCCAATACTTTTATTGTCATCAAAATCGGTGAAATCGCCCATTTTTCAATTAAATTGATTGATAGTTGAGAACCCACCTGCATTGCACTGTAGAGAACCTACTGTTGATTTTATAAAATTATCTTCATATAGTAGCTTGAATTAAATTTAAAATGCAAAAGTCAAGTGTCATGATTCAATTGTGGTCTAAACAAAAACATTCAATTTGTATGCGTCCCTGTCTTATCTAAGAATATTCTGTTGATGTTATATGCCGAACCCTCATGTTATGCGGTGATAAAACTTCTCAAATGTACTTGTGATATTAGGCAGTATAACTTTGGTCAAAATTAAACCGTCTCTTTTAATTGGATTTTTTCGATTATCGATACTTACCAAAAGCATTCTAAAACAAAATCTAAGAACACCTCCAGACACAAAGTACCGAAATAAACATCCAAAAAACTGGTCCCAGCTGATTTGGATTGCATAGAGAACAAACTCACACACACACACACATATATATATATATATATATATATATATATATATATATATAGAGAGAGAGAGTGCCACTTCTTAAGAGAAGCTTAGCATCTTTTCAGATTGATGTCGAGCGGCCTCATGCACATAATGGGAACTTAGCTTCACTCTTTCATAATCGTTCACAGATGTGGCAGAGGAATTTGCCAATATTTGGTGGTGCTTGTGAAGGGTCTTTTTTTTTTTTTAATTTTCTTCCTTTGAAGATTGTAACGCTGGGTATGGGGCAGCTAAACCAATTGCTAATATTCACCTGCTTTTTATTGAAACCAACCAAGAGCTCTTTTTTGTATCCTCGTTCCCTTAAGTGCAATTGTCTGGATCTATTTTGCACTTGGTTCACCAGGAATATTAGTTAGGTAGGACTTCAGGTTCTTCTTCATAAGCCCTGTGGCATCTATAATAACTGGTATGATTGATATCTCACTAAAATTCCAGTTTCTTTTCATATCATACATGAGACCTTGGTATTTGGTCTGTTTCTCTTTTTTAGCTCTGTTCAGACCTCCATCATTAGGAACACTCACTTTAACCAAGGTTGCCACTCTTTCTGACTTATTCCATATAACTATGTTAGTTTCTTCATCATGCACCTTTTAATGCCTTGTCAAACAGCTTGTTGATTTAGAGACAAACCCACAAATATTACACCAATACTTAGATGGTGTGGGTGGCAGCACATCCTCATAAAATTGTAAGTCATGTTTAACATTGTGTGATTTCACATGTTCATCAAACTAGCTTTAGACAGAAGAAATCTGCCAGAGATTGTGCATCTCACTTCTTGTTGAAATTTGGTAGGAATTGCAGAATTCATCTTGGTTTCCAAGAGCACATTTTAATGCTAGTATATAAAATATATTAGATTTTAGATATATTGGATTTAATTGTGGAAATGGAAATTTAACAAACTTTTTTTGGATTTGGGATTTTTGGATTTTACCGTCATTGGATATTTTACCCTTCACCAGACTATCCATTCACGTGAAATTATCTTTTTCTTCACCATATTCCCTCTGCTTCACTATTTGTTATCAAGTAAGATCTATGACTTACTTGTAGCTTCATCAAATACTTCTGCAAGCAAAATCTGATCCTGCATTTTGTAATATCCTACCCTCTGATGAGAAGGAAAGTATTTCTTCGAAACTCCGCGGATTAAGGACTATCCACTTATTTTGTGCTTCCTTTTTAAAATTAAATATGTTTTTAACTCTTTTTCAAAGTGTTTTTTAACACGTTTTATTAACTACTTGTTCTTATATATATATATATATATATATATATATATATATATATATAACTACCAAGGAGACAAGGTTGCCCAGAGTTGAATGATGATCAATAAATGTATGTTTCAAACTCCCATATTTTTTATTGTCATCAAAATTGGTGAAATCGCCTATTTTTCAATCAAATGAATTGATTGCCAGCTCTAGTTGGGGACCCATTGTGGTGCACCAGGAGGAAGCTTCACATGCTTCTCCACAGTGACTTGGTTCACAATACATTGTCGTCTACATTGCACTATTGATTTTATATGTTGAACCTTTTGGTTCTTGTAGTAATAAAACTCCTCAAATGCACTTGTGACGTTAGGCTGTTTAAGGTTTTAACTTTTGTCAAAATCGCTTGTTCTTTCTTTCTGATATAATGGACTGATCCAACATCCCTCAAATGAATGGACTGTTATGTCTATAAAAAGACAAGCAAACTCTCCTCACGTGGGAGACAGAATTTAGTACTAAGCTGTCAATGGACGCTTAGAAATGTGTGTACCTTTTTACCTAAATAAACCCTTTCTGTACAACCCCAGTAATGACTTGTTATTCATATAATCTACGATATAACAACTGGCGACGAAGAATTCGAACGGAACTCACTAAAAAAAAAACAAAGCGAAGGAAAAAGCACACAAGAAGATTAACGAGCAGAAAACAAAAGAAATCCAAAGAAGGAAGAAGAAAAAAAACTTTGACAGAGCCAACATTTAAAAAGTAAGTGTTTCAGTCTGTTGCGGTCCTAAAAAAAAAAAAAAAAAAAAAAAAAAAAAAAAAAAAAAAAAAAAGAGAAATTGACATTTTGAAGCGAACGTTTTTTTGAAAAGAACATTTAAAAAAAAAAAAAAAGAAGTGTCCATTTCAAGTTTTATTCGGCTGGAAGTATTTTTTTTTTCCTTTTCGGAAGGAAATTGTGCTTTTAATTCATTGAATTTATAGGACATTTGAGTTAATCTTTTGTTTAATTGTGTAAAAAAAAAAAATGTTTTTTAACATGGAGCAATTAGCGGAATTCACTAGAACTATGCAATCTGCATTGTTTGCACAACAAAAGCAAATGGAATTACTTCAGCAACAACAATTGAAGCAAAGCGAAATACTACAGAGTATTTTAATGCAGCAGAAAGACTGTCGTTTCACTCCTGAAGGAATAGCAAATTCTTTATCCGAATTTGTATACGAGCCGACAAATGGGTTAACTTTTCTGGCATATTTTCGGAGATACGAAAATATTTTTGCTAAGAGATGTCAGTCTTGGACAGACGAAGAGAAGATTATCCTTCTTCTTCAAAAACTTGGATCTCAGGAAAATACAAAGTATACGAATTTTATCCTGCCAAAGAAACCTGAAGAGATTTCTTTTAGTGAAACAATAAAAATATTGTCAAAAATTTTCAGTGAACGAGATAGTCTATTCTATACACGTTATAAATATCACGAAGCAGGAGGACGAAGATTTTATTACTTATGCAGGGAAAGTGAATGCTCATTGTGAATCCTTTAAATTAAAAGACCTCAAATAGGATATGTTTAAAAGTCTAATCTTTGTGCAAGGTTTAACAGCCTCTAAAGATAAGGATATTCGTTCAAGGATATTATCCATTATGAACCAAGACACAGAAATAACGTTACAAAAAGTTACGGAAGAGTGTCAGAAACTGTTAAATTTAAAGCAGGACAATACAAGCATCGAAGGAAAAAATTTTGAAGAAAAAAATATGGAAAAAAAAATGGAAAGGGTGATGAAATGTGCACACGAAAAATCCTGTAAGACATGTGGGGAAAAAAACCCACTTCACTAAAGATTGTTACTTTAAATACAAAATATGTAACAAATGTAATAAAAAAAGGCCATAAATCAACGGTATGCAGGAAAGGAAAATACCGAAAAGCAGAAATAAAGACCATTGGTTCTAAAAATGAGTCTAGGTGTGATAAAAGAAAATATATTGAAATTAAAATTAATGGCTGCAATGTGAACTGTCTTCTAGATACGAGAAGCGACATAAGTATAATTGACGAAGTAACTTGGAAGAAAATTGGGTTTCCAAAGTTACAAAATACAAAAAAAATTGCCAGAAGTGTGTCTGGAAATAAATTAAAATTTAAGGGTGAATTTTTTACCAATGTGTCTCTAAAGGAGAATGCGGTGAAAACCAAGTTATATGTCGTACCGGGGGAAAATCCTAATTTGTTTGGTATAGACTTAATGATTCTTTTTAATTTATGGGGAAAACCCATAAGCTCATTTTGCAATAAAGTAAGTCTGGCGGGTTTAGAAAATTCTAAACTACCAGGAAAGTTTATTGACGAATTAAAAAAAGACTTTAAAGAGGTATTCTCTGAAGGTTTGGGTTGCTGCACGAAAACGGAGGTGAAATTTGAACTAAAGGACGAAGCTAAACCAGTTTTCAAACCCAAAAGAAAGGTTCCATATTCAGCATTAGAAACTATAGAGAAAGAATTAAAGAGACTTCAAGATACTGGAGTAATAGAAAAAGTGGACTACTCTGAATGGGCTTCACCCACGGTTTATGTTAAGAAGAAAAATAATAAAATCAGGGTATGCGCGGACTTTTTGACAGGTCTAAATGATTGTCTCAAGGAGCATAACTACCCGCTTCCTACCCCAGAGGAAATTTTTTCGAAGTTAAGCGGAGGAAAAACTTTTACAAAAATTGATTTGTCTGAAGCGTATTGGCAAGTAAAAGTCCAAGAAGATTGTGCTAAGTACCTGACATTAAATACCCATAAAGGACTATTTTCACTAAAATGTTTGCCTTTTGGTTTAAAAGTAGCCCCAAATTTGTTCCAGCAAATTATGGATACAATGCTAGCAGGTTTGGATTTTGCTATGGCTTATCTAGATGACATCCTTATAAGAAGTAAAAATGTGGAAGAGCATAAAATCCACATTGGCAAAGTATTCGAGAGAATATCAAACTATGGATTGAAAGTGGCTCTCGAAAAATGTAATTTTGAGATGGACAAAATTGAATATTTGGGACAAGTGATTGATCGAAATGGTAGAAAACCTAATCCTAATAGGACTGAAACAATCAAAAACATGCCTAGACCAGAAAATATAGTGCAGCTACAGTCATTTTTGGGACTAGCAAATTATTATAATTCTTATATCCCAAATATGCATGAACTAAGAGCACCTTTAAACGAATTATTGAAAAAGAATAAAAAATGGCTCTGGACAAAAGAATGTGATGAAGCATTCCTAAAGATTAAAAAATGTCTGTTATTGGATTTAGCACTAGCTCACTATGATCCGAAAAAAGAATTAATTGTATGCGAGTGAATACGGTTTAGGTGCTGTGCTACTACACAGACTCAAAGATGGATCGACTAAACCAATTATTCATGCCTCAACGGTTTTGCTACCCGCAGAAAAAAATTATAGTCAGATAGAAAAAGAAGGTCTGGTAATTGTATACGCCATGAGGAAATTTCATAGGTTCATCCATGGAAGATTTTTTATCTTGGAAATGGACCACAAACCTTTGTTATTGATTTTTGGTTCCAAAAAAGGAGTTCCTACTCATACGGCTAATAGGTTACAAAGATGAAGCATGATTCTGTTAAACTACAATTTTAAAATGAAACACCTAACATCCAGCAAAATTGCACACGCAGATGGTTTGTCCAGGTTGATCCCAAATAAAACTGAATTACTTGAAGAAACTGTTATAGCTGCACTAAAAGAAGAAAATGAACTAACAGATATATTAATAAATACTGTTAGGGAACTTCCGGTAACACTTGAGAAAATAAAGAAAGCAGCAAGAACAGATGAATACATTAACAAGATAAAAAAACAAGTGGGACAAAAAGAAAAGAAGAGGAAAGGATTAACAGTTTTTCCATTTTCAAAGTGCGATGAAACTCTAATGTACGCAGATAGAGTGATAATACCTCAAGTATTACAGAAGAGAATTTTAAAAGAATTCCACATGGGACATCCTGGAATCTCCAGAATGAAAGCACTAATGAGAGCATATACGTACTGGCCTGGAATGGATCAGGACATAGAAAAAATGATAAAATTATGTAAGGGTTGCCAACTAGCAGCAAAAGCGCCGCCCACTAAGATGCAACCTTGGCCTAAAACAGATATACCATGGACGCGGATCCATATAGATTACGCAGGACCTCTAAAAGGATATTATTACCTGGTAATAGTAGATAGCATGTCGAAATGGCCAGAAATTTTTAAATTCAAACATCCTACAGCGGCAAACACAAAGGCGTTGGACGAGGTGTTTGGGTGTTTTAGCGTACCAAAAACAATTGTTAGTGATAATGGCACCATGTTCAAAGGTCAAGAATTTAAAATCTACTGTGAGTCACTGGCCATAGAGCATATCACAACACCAACTTTTAGCCCTCGATCTAACGGACAAGCTGAAAGATTTGTCGATACGTTTAAACGAGCGTTAAAAAAGAACGATAACATCGACACTGAAGAAAAAAGTCTTCAGAAATTTTTAGCAGTGTACAGGATAACGCCTAATCCGAATACAAATGCAAATTTATCCCCAGCGGAAATAATGTTTGCCAGAAAAGTGCGCTCTGTGTTCGACCGGTTAATTCCGAGTAAAAAAGTAAAAAAAAAGTGTAAAAGAATGTACGATACAAGATATACAAGGACGAGGATAAAGTTTTTTTCAACAATTATCGGGCAGGGAAGAGTTTTTGGGAAGAAGGCATAATCTCAAAAAGAATTGGAAGAATGGTCTACATTATAAAAGGTCAGACATTTTCCCACAAAAAACATATAAACCAACTCAGACCCCGATATATTGAAATAGTTAAAAACAATGAAGTACCGATGGAAGTACTGTATGACATTTTTCACATAGAGCCCCCAAAAAAGGAAGCACCAGTAACTGAAAATACATGTCACTCTCCAAAATCAAAAAATTCGCAAACGCAAATTTTAAGGAGAAGTGAAAGAAAAAGAAAAAGAACTGAATTTTTTGGACAAAGTCAAAAAAGAAAAAAATGGTGAAGCGAAATTCTAGGGAAGAATTTAGCTTGGGAGGAAGGTGATATAATGGACTGATCCAACACCCCTCAAATGAATGGACTGTTACGTCTATAAAAAGACAAGCAAACTCTCCTCACCTGGGAGACAGAATTTAGTACTAAGCTGTCAATGGACGCTTAGAAATGTGTGTACCTTTTTAACTAAATAAACCCTTTCTGTACAACCCCAGTAATGACTTGTTATCCATATAATCTACGATATAACACTTTCATTGGATTTTTTTGATTATCGATACTTATTGAAAACATTTTGATGCAAACCATATCTAAGAACACTATCAGGCACATAAAGTACCTTCATGTGAAAATTTATAAAAATCGGCCCAGCTATTTTAGAGTCCATAGGAAATGAACTCACTTACACAAAGTTCCTTTTATATACTAGTAAGGATATATGTGCATGCACACGCACACACACACACACACGCGCACTAGTTAAGTGAAAAAGCGGAGCAAAACAAAACAAATCCTGACCGAAAAAATAAAAGAAACCAAACCTCCCTGAACAGAAAAAAAGCACATTGGTTATCTGACCAAGATCACTGGTTTCCCAGATGAGTATATTTGACAATGGTTGACCCACTCAAATAAAACAGATGATGGGGGGGGGGGGGTCATGATTTTGCTATTGCCTATGACCTCACTCAGATTGTTCACAAACTCACCCGTGTGCCCAATACTACCGGTCAGTATGCAAGCCTTCTAGACCTTTTTCTCACAACTTCCCCTGAGCTATGTTCATGTTCCACTATCTCCTCTGACCACACCGTTGTATCAGTTAAGAAAAAAATGAAATGTGATAAGTCTTCAGACGTACCTCTTCACCATACTGTATATCGATACTCTATTACTGACTGGGATAGGTTCCGCACATTCATATCTGATCTACATCTGCATTCCATGTTTAAAAAGAATGTCTCCTCTATAGTATCAGACCTGACCGAATGGTTAATTATAGGCATAGACCGATTCATACAATCTAAAAATTTTCAACAAAAACCTAAAAGCCAGCCATGGTTCTCCCCAGATTGTGCTGCTGCCATCGCACACAGAAATCACTTTTTCCATTGCTACCAACATAATAGATGTACTGAGACTAAAGCTGCTTTCAGGACTGCCAGCAACGAATGTAAAAGAGTAATAAAACATGCAAGAGAGCTATATGCTCAGTCCGTTAAATCCAAAGTAGCTGAGCAGCGGCTTGGTTCCCACCAGTTTTGGCAAATTGCAAATAGGATCCTGAACAGAAGCGTGCGTTCTATCCCAACCATCATCAATGGACCGGAGGTCATCTCGTCAGCATCAGACAAGACCAAACTATTTGCAAAGAACTTTGCAGCTAATTCTACCCTATGCGACAAAGGCCATCAACTCCCCGTATTTCCACCGATAACAGACAATACACTATGCAACATACAAATATCTGTGCATGAAGTCGCCAAGCTAATCAAGAACCTTGACTCTAGTAAAGCAACTGGCCTTGACGGCATTCCAATTATAGTGTTGAAAAAGCTTCAACCAGAACTTGCCCCCATACTTACAAAACTGTTTAAGTGTTGCCTTAGGGAGAAGTGCTTTCCAACACTCTAGAAAACCTCGTCAGTATGCCCTGTATTTAAGAATTCAGGTGATAAGTCATCTCCCTCTCAGTACAGACCAATAAGCCTCCTGTGAGTAAGCTGCTGGAATCCATATTAAATAGAGAAGTAGTCAACCACCTCGGCAGAAATAACCTTCTTAGTGACATGCAATATGGTTTCCGTTCTGCTAGATCTACAGCAGATGTGCTAATGATTATATCTCATAGGATTAGTGAATCTCTCGACAAAGGCTTCCTTTCTAGGGCAATTGCTCTTGACATATTAAAGGCCTTCGATAAGGTATGGCATAAAAGCCTACTTCACAAGATTTCCAGCTACGGTATAGCTAGAAATGTTTTCTCAATTATTAAATCATTTCTCTCTGATAGGCTCATAAGAGTAGTGGTTGATGGGCAGAAATCAGAGGCTTACAGTATTAATGCTGGAGTTCCTCAGGGGGTCCATCCTGGGCCCAACTCTCTTCCTGATCTCCATCAATGATCTCCCAAAACACGTACTTAAATCATTCGTTGACATCTATGCTGATGACACAACCATCTATGGCCGTAAATGACAAAGTTCTTTCTGATTCTCTCTCCTCTGATCTTGAGCGCATGGTACAGTGGGGGAAGAGGTGGCTGGTTACTTTTAATGCATCTAAAACCAAGCTTCTATCTTTACATTATCAACGCTCTGATCCCCATCTGGTATCAATTGAAATGGATGGCTCTCGTCTTGGGGAGGCTCCATGTTTTGACAAGTTTCAGGGTTTGACCTTTACTTCTGATCTGAAATGGAACACGTACATCAACTCTGTTGCCAAGGTCGCTGGGAAAATGATGGGATCCTTCTACCGCTCCAGAAGATATTTCACTACTGATGCAATTCTCTATCTATATAAAAACCAAGTACGTCCAAGGATGGAGTACTGCTGCCACATCTGAGCAGGAGCTGCTAAAACAGCCTATCCTGCCTATTACAAAATAGACTTCATGGCTTAGTGGGGAGATGCCCTTTTCTCTTCCCTGCAACCTCTCTCCCACAGAAGGGACATTGCGAGCCTGTCGTTTTATCGTTATTTCAATGGTAGGTGCTCGTCTGAGCTCCAATCTCTGGTTCCCCTTGCCAACCTTTTACGATAAACACCAGTCTAGCTGAAACCACTGTCAATAATTTTCCCCACTGTGCCTAAATGAAAACGTATATTCCATGAACAAAGCTTCTTTCTTAGAAGTGCATGCCTGTGGAACTTTCTTCTGCTTGCCTGTTTCCCACCTGACTGCAACTTGGATGTCTTCAAGTCCAACATAAACAAATTCCTGATGAACTGCCCCCTTAAGTAAAACAATTTATCAAATCTCCAATATTAACGATTACTACAACACTATCCCATTGATTACTGTACACGCAATAACCCTTATCCCCAAGTGGCTTCCGGGCCTTGTTAAGTGGTGACCTCCATGTAAAAAAGAAAAAAAGGCTAACATGCTTGCCAGTCGGTTTGCCTCAAACTCCACACTACTAACCACCCCCTCCCAGACTTTCCTTTGTGGACAGATGCCACACTAGAAGATCTGAAAATCACCCCTTCTCAGATGCATGCTATCGTAAAAAATCTTGACACTTCAAAAGCATGTGGACCTGATCTCATCCCGGCTATGCGATTAAAAAAGTGCTCCGCCGAAGTAGCTCCAGTTCTCTCCAAACCTTACAACAAATGCCTTAATGAATCTTGCTTTCCTGCCTGCTGGAAAACTGCTTGTGTGGTACCAGTTTTTAAAAATTATGAAGAGAGAACTGACCCAGTAAATTATCGCCCCATTAGCCTCCTTCCACTTTTCACCAAAATATTTCAGTCCATAATTAACCAAGCTCTAGTCCATCACCTTACAGATGCTAAACTTCTGACCGACCAACAATACGGATTTAGGCAAGCCTGTTCCACAGCAGACATCCTAACTAATCTCTGAACGTATATACCATTCACTGGACAAAGCAGGGGAGGGTAGAGCAGTAGCTCTAGATATATCTAAGGCTTTTGACAGGGTATGGCATGAAGGTCTTCTTAGGAAAATCAGATCATATCACTGGAAGAATACTTAACATAATTTAATCCTTCTTAGATAAGAGAAAAATCCAGGTTGTCCTCAACGGTTGCACATCTAAACAATATGATATAAATGCAGGAGTGCCTCAAAGGTCTATCTTTGGACCTCTATTATTCCTAATATTCATAAATGACCTCCCTGACAAAATAGTCTGTGAGATGGGTATATATGCTGATGACGCCACGCTCTATAATAGACACGACAGGAAAAGAAATGAACACATATCTAAAGAAATGGCAGAAACACTAGAGGATGACCTCCAATCTGTAGTAGAATGGGGACAAAAATAGATGGTCACATTAAATTCTGCTAAGACTAAACTTGTTTCCTTCAATAATTACAAGAAACCTTCTCTACCACCAATAGCAATTGCCAAAGAGTCTTTACCTGAGAGTACATCTTTTAAACTCCACGGCCTAACCTTCACAGGAAACAGGAGTTGAACAATTACATTAAGAGTATTGCCAGGACCGCTGCGAAGAAGGTAGGTTCTCTCTACCATGCTAGAAAGCTACTAACTCCTGGAAGTATCCTGTACCTCTATAAGGCCACCATTTGCCCATGTATGAAGTATTGTTGTCATATTTGGGCTGGTGCATCTGCTACTAGTCTCTCGCTCCTAGGCAAGGTTCAAAAGAGAGTCGCCAACCTGATAGGTCCTGAACTATCATCTAAGCTTCAGCCTCTGTCCCATCAACGAAATGTAGCATCCCTCTGCCTGTTCTACAAGTACTTTAATAGTGAGTGCTCCAACGAACTGCAAGCACTCGTACCCCGCTCTCAACGTAAATACCCCTGACAAACTCGACAAGCAGCTAAATCCCACCCCTTCACAGTAGAGATCCCTAAATGTAAGAGAGCCTTCTACTCCAGTAGTTTCTTCCCCAGACCGCTAGACTTTGGAATTCCCTTCTAGGTTCTTGCTTTCCCAACTGTACTGACATGCAGAAGTTCAACTGTAACATGAACCGACATCTTGCTGCCCAACTCCCCACATAGTACCCCTGTAGATTATGTCATTCATAGTAGCCCCTACATCAAAGTGGCAATGTGCCTTGTTTGGAGTGAAAAGGTTATTAAAAAAAAAAAAAAAAAAAAAAAACTCATTCCAGTAATGTCGAGATAAGCGGAAAGCACATACAGCACCTAGAATTCCCAAATGGTCACCCATCTGGTACTGGCCAGGCTCAACATTGCTTAACTTCGGTGATCTGACGAGAGCAACTGGACTCATATATACGGCATAATCACATTGACACACTGGTTCACGTCAGATCACCGAAGTTAAGCAACATTCAGCCTGGTCATTACTAAAATGGGTGACCAATTTGGGAAGTCCAGGTGCTGTATGTAGGAGGACGTCAACACCCCCCTGCAAAAAGTTGCAAAAACCTAACGTCATCATCTCCCCTAGTGGGGATATACATGCGACTGGGGACTGCTTGTGAATTTCATACTCCCATGAAACTTTCTCATTCGGAGGAAGCCAGTTAAACCGTGGCTACCGTAATATGATGGCCTAGCGACGACTATAATTTAGTCTGGTGATGTCATAAAGATCGGTCTGTTGAAATTTGGTCACATGTCTCATGACTAAACCGGAAGTTGGTTTAAAGTTTTGGAGGGTTAAATAAATTTAAACATGCCGTCGAGATGTATAGTTCCAAAATGCAGAGATAACTACGAAAATGGACCAAAAGTTACCGTGTTTTCATTTCCCCCCCCCAAAAGAAAATAATTTACCAGTTGATTAATGCAATAAAAAGAAAGGATTTTACTCCATCTAAATATAGCAGAGTAAGTCTTAAAATGTTTGAGATATTTAAAAAAAAAAAAAAAAAAAAAAAAATGCGCCTTTTTTATTAATTTATTTTTTTAGAACATATTTTAAAATAAAAATGAAAGTATGTATATAAAAAATGAATTTTACATGTAATTTAAGTTATGTGCTGAAATAATAAATTATTTAGAAACTTATTTAAAATGGGGAGTATGGTGAAAATATTATGTACTTTCACCTAACAATTTCTAAAAGCGATATCATAAAAACGGAATTCCTTGTTTAAAATAATTCTAAATAAGAAAAACCATTTATCTTTTTAGATCAACTATTTTACTGTGCTATATTTATATCAGTGTGAAATAGATTAAACTTTTTTTTAAGTTTATGACCGTTTTTGTTATCCCAAAAGCTTATTAATAATTATTTGTGGTAAATGTCGTGGCCCTGTAAGTGTCAGAATTTTGGAGAATATACTTCCAAAATAAACTATTAAAATTGTTTAAAAAAATAGAAATATTATTTTTTATTATTTTAAAAAAATTTTTTACAAAATGCCGGCAATAAAAAAATATTTCTATTATTTTTTAAACAATTTTAATAGTTTATTTTGGAAGTATATTCCATAAAGAAAATAAACAACCCATTTTAAATGGAGAAATTACGAGTTTTGTATATGTTATTCGCAGTTTTGTGTTAGGGTTGTCAAAAATTCCCCCAAAATTCTGATACTGCTAGTGGCGCTGTAAACGAAAATAGCGTTTAAAATTACGGCAAACCAGTAGTTTCCAAGATATGAAGAAATGTTAGTTTTAAAAAATGGGGGATCACTTTTCTATACAAATTTAATGTAAAATGAGCACCTACTTTATGGCCATCGTTTTTTTTTTAGGGCACTTTCTTTTTAACAAAATAAAAGCGAAGAAAAATGAGTATGGCCACCTTTATGTTGGGGGTTGGAAGTCAATGTACAATGAACACAGTTTAACGTAAAATGAGCACCCCCTTTCAAAAAGTGCAAACAGAATTTTTGTCGGGGAGAGGGGGTCAACTGTAAGTGCTCATTTTACGTTTAGTTGTGTTCATTCCTACATCAAAGAGGCACTTCGCCTTGTTTGAGGTGAAAATGTAATTTTTTAAAAAAATTGCTCATTGCCCATGTAAAAAAAAAAAAAAAAAAAAAAAAAAAAAATTGGCCATAAAGTGGGTGGTCGTTTTAGGTTACATTATCCCCCCCCCCTTTTTTAACTAACATTTCTTTATATCTTTGAAACTACTAGTTTGCCATAATTTTAAACGTTATTTTCATTTTCAGCACCCCCAAAACCTGTAAAAGTGGTAATTTAAAAGGATTTTCGAAGATGGACTAATTCTGCACATTTACCTTATTTTTTTATTTTATCGTTTTTTTATCATGTAATTTTCTTTCTTTTTTTTTTTTTGTATTAAGTCAAACATGGTACGATTTTCTTTTAAATTATTTCTTTAGGCATGTGAACTTCATTTTCGACCTGAAGACATACAGCGAGAGGCATCAGCATTTGATGAAAGGTCTGGAAAGACAATTAGTGTTAAATTAAAAAATTAAAATATCCCTATATGTGCTATTCCTCGAATATTACCAAACTGTCCCTCCTATTTATCATCATCAACCACTTTTAGAGAGTCTCCTAATGCAAAGAAAATGCGTTTAGAAAATTCTGCTCTTAAGCGTGCATTATGTGAAAGTGTTGCTGACGAGTTAGAGTTACGGAAACGTAAAACTTTCCATAATATTGATGATTTAGAAAAAAAATTAACGTTTATAGATAAAAATTATTGGACTTCTATTAGGCAAGACAATACCATCATTATATGCCATATAAAGGGATGCCCATGCCCCAAAATAAAAATGTCTATGGTGATTGAACCGGACTTGGCCGTTAGAGTATTCTGTAGTGATGTGAAAATAAGTGCTATAGGGGAGTATAGAATTCCTAAACATGTAACAGAGGAAAATACTCTGCAGATTTTGATGGAAAACATGAAAAAAGTGGACATCGAAGAACAGGAAATGAAAACTTCTAATATAAGTTTTTTATTAAAATTAATCTTATCATTTTTGCTATTAGTGCAAGATGAATCATTTAAATATTTTAATGCCATTAAGTTCATATATGAACAAATTAACATAATGAATAAGGTTAATTATGCGAGTGAAATGATGGTATTTTCTTCCTTGTTATATAACTGCTCCCCTAGAGGGTACAGACTGTTAAAAGACACTAAAAATGTAATTTTACCATGTTATAACCTTATCAACTTCTATGAATCCTGTCATTGAACAACACGATAACAATTTTCTCATATATATTAAAAGTAAGTCCAAGTTACTAATGCAGAATGACATCACAGTATCTTTACTTGTTGATGAAATACATCTCAAACCTTATCTTGATTATAAAGGTGGTAATATTGTTGGCTTAGCTAACAACAGCAATGAACCTGCCACAAGTGCATTTGCTTTTATGCTTAGCAGTGTATTCTCACAATATAAAGATGTTGTGCATGTTATGCCAACTAAATGTCTTCTAGCTGAGAACTTATTTGACATAATTAAATGTGTAATAATTGGCTTAAAAGATATAGGGTTTAAGGTATTATCTGTTATAACATAATAATGCAATAAATAAAAAAAACTATGTCTTTCTTTTGTAGCCCATTAAAGCTTTCAATTGTATATCCCCATCCAGTTAGAACGTCTAGCCCTCTTTTCTTCTTATTCGACTCAGTGCATATATTAAAATGCATTAGAAACAATTGGCTTGGCCAAAAAGATGAATGTAAATACATGATGTTCCCAAAGTTTTGTTATAATGGAAATCATGAATAAGATAACATCCAAAGTGCTCCATTTTCTAGTTTACATAAACTTTATGCCCTAGAATCTCAATCACTTGTGAAATATTGCTATAAGTTGACTTCAAAAGCTCTTTCTCCGACTACTTTTGAAAGGCAAAATGTTAATTTGGTTTTGCAAATTTTCAACAAATATACTATTCAAGGTTTGCTAACCTTAGGAAAACAGGAATGCTTGCCAAATTATGCAAAAATTGCAGAATACATTCAAGTATTTTATATTTGGTGGACAATACTGAATGTGAAAACACCATATAAAGGTTGTCGACTTCGTAATAAATATGCTAATCCACTTACATTAAATAGTGATAATTATAGTTTCCTAAATGTGTTCTGTGACTGGTTAGAAACTTGGAATAGCATTCCTGGAAGAATTGGTAAGTTAACAAAGGAAACATATACTGCTTTGTACCATACTACTTACAAAATTTTAGAATTGACTAAATATTGTATAAATGTACTGAACATGGTGTACATATTACCAGGAATTATTATACTAACATTTGTTTGAACTTAAATTATTATACTAACATTTGTTTGAACTTAAAATATCACCTTAAGGCAAGGTTTATCCAGTATCGACAACTTAGTGGAGATCAGTATAATATATCAATACGTCAGGTATATGAATGTGAAAAAAAACTCAGAATGTTGTCAGTTTTAAAATTGAGCTTACCAATTAATAATCAAACTATTGAATTGAAAAATGTAAAAGAAACTAACTGGGATGAAAGGACAAGGGAGGAAGAGTTACATATTTATAAATTTAACATAGATGTAACAGAAGATGATGTTAATCAATGTAAGGAAGTACTTCCTGTTATATTATACTTATCAGGTTATTGCTGTCATGCAGTTTTCAAAAAACTGAAATGCAATAGCTGCAAAAAATTTTATATCCGGGAGAGAGGCTGTTGAAGAAATAGCTGAATTAAACAGCTACTTTCAGGGTATTAACGGAGGTTCTCTGCTATACCCAAATGATATAACTAATAATTTTGTCTTATATAATTATATAGTTATAAACAAACTTACAAAATGCGATTCTTTTTTACATTCAATTCAGAGAAAATTAGCCATGTACATAACTTTAAATATTTTGGCTGATCAAAATCGATTATTTCATGTTGACTCTTGTGATGAGAGTCACACTATTCAGCAAATTGAAAAAATGCTATGGAGTTCATCGAATTCCCTTATAAACAATTTTTGTCACAAAGAGAATGACAATATTAGTAAAAAAAAAAAAAATATCAGAAAAGGAAAAATTCAAACTTTTAATTAAATTCTACAACAGATTTTTGAAAAGTTTTAATATTCAATGTTTGAAATATTTCTGCCTTAGTAACTTTGTTTATACTAATATTTGTTTGAACTTAATTTTTAACTTATTGTTTGTTATTCAGTTAAACTAATTTATTGTTCGTTATTCAGTTAAACTAACTTATCGTTTGTTTTTCAGTTTTGATTTTTAAAATATTGTTTTTTTGATTTAAAAAATATTTATTGTTCATTTTTATTTATTTCTATTGAATAAACTTCAGTTTCATACAAATCAAATCGTATTCCTTTTCTTTTTAAACTTTTTAACAACTTTTCTCCCTTTCAATTCGTTTTTTATTATTATTTTTATTATTAATATTGGATGAGTTTCAGTATAAAGTATCATGTTTATCTTTTTTAATCCAATTTTGAAGTTTTCTAACGCTTTCTGTAAAAAAATGTCTGCTCATTATCGACAGTGTGTTTCACTTATCTTGCTTGCTAGGACCTATGGCGATGACGTCATTTTTCAGCTGACAGGCCATCTATGACGATGGTCACGGTTAAACCCTGAATAGGGTTGTGTGCAGTAAGCACACAACTGGACTCATGAAAAAGAATTTTAAAACACTTATTAAGTTAGACTGAACATATTTTTTTAAATATGTGGTTTTAAGCTAAAATAACAGTACTTAATTGTCATGTCGAAAATAGTAATATATCCAAAAATTACGAACATTCATGGAATAGAACAACTGCTATTATGTTTTAGTAAGCAGAACGTTGCCATTAAAGTAGCTAAAGGGGGGGGGGGGGTATTGTTGTTTCTGCTTAAAACAACATACTAAAATAAATAAATAAATCGACCTAATATCTTAAGCACCAAATTTAACGTAAAATTATCATTGGATTCCAACTTTTTAAAGCAGTGAACAAGTTTGTTTTTCTTGACACTAACCATAGGTTCGAGTTGCAAGGTCGTAAGAGTATACGTAACCAATATATATATACATATCCCTCGGAGCATAATAATAAACGGTACTGCAGTAGTGCACTTATTGATCCGTGCTGAAATAATAACGTTATTATTTAAAAAGCCATTCTTAACATGGGGAGGGTGTTTTGTACCTATTCTATACTTTAACCTTACAATTGAATAATAAAAAAAAAACATAAAACTTTAATTAAACGTGGAAATACGATTTAAAAAATAGCGCGGATCAGTAAGTGCACTAGCACCTAATAAACTTTTGGGTACTCCTGCAGTATTTTACCCACCGATTTCACGATCTTAGCCGAGCGTTGATCGACATCCGTCGGAAAACGCCGGAACATGGCGAGCGGTACGATACTCTATCAGCCAATCAGGGCGCTTCAAACGAACGCGCAGCAGACGAATAATTTTCATTGAAATTACACACATAGCGTTTCATTTCAGTTATTTTATTGTTCAAAGTAAAAATACACAGCCTTTCATTTCAGCTATTTAATTTAGCGATAAAAAAAAAAAAACCGGGAGCTGTTGGAAACATATTTATGCGAATTTATGTGGAGACAAAAATTTGGACACAACCCTTCTTTTGTCTCCATAATAAATCAAATCGCGGAAGGCTACCAGGTTTGGGAAGGAGCTTCTTTCCACATCCTCTGAAAACCCTTTGCTCCCTACTTTGCCTCTCTACAGTCAGTAGAAAATCTTCCAGTCGGAACTAAAGATAAACAGTAATTGTTGCCCCCCCCCCTACAAACATTACTGAAAAAAAAACAAACAAAAAAAACATTGTTGTTACTATTTAATAACGTTTTGTTAAAAACACACACAAAAAAAAAACATTGAAGTGTTTATTACTGTTGCTTACCCCCCCCCCAAAAAAAAAGCTATCGGAAAACAAAATGAACCAAAAAAAAAAAATATTCAACAAAATAAATTTATTTTACTTTAAAAAAACTTACGGTAAGTGTTTGTGATTTATTTTATCCAAATTTTTTGTATTAATTTTATCCATTTTGTTGTGTGTGTGTGTAATATATTTTCCTTGTAATGTTGTTGCTATTCACATACTTTTAGCGTTCTTGCACCGTAGTAGCTCCGAATTCTCGGCTTTCGTCGGCGTTAACGCCGAAAGCGTTCGTCAACGCTCGGCTAACATCGTGAAATCGGTGGGTAAAATACTGCAGGAGTACCAACTTTTGTAATATGCTTTGAAAACGCTAGAATTGTCCGGAAATAAAGTATCATCTTTTAAAAAAACTTTCCATGTTTTTTATGGTGTTCACATATAATCACTTAAAGAGAAGGAAATATCGCATTGTGAGTGATAATTTAGGCGAGGGTGTTCTTACTGTTCAATCTATAATGTCCGAATATTAACAACAAATTAATACCGCGAGTAAAAGCAAACAAAACTAATTGATAAAATTTGGCAGCCAGCCCATTTGGGAGCCAACCGCTTCAATATAACCTGATACTGAATTAAATATTTATGAATATTAGTTCTAGAATATCATTACTAACAGCATGAATTATAATGTAATTTTTAAACTACGATCGTTTTAAACTTAAGGTTTTTATTTTGTTTTTATTGAGACGCTGAAAGCGTAAGCAACACGATCGTTCTTTTTCTAAAATTGAATTCAATATTGTCATTTAATATATTGTATGTAGTTTAAAAAGTAATTTATGACTCGAATTACAGTATGTGTGCTTATACAGTGCAGTCAGCAAGGTTGTCGATATTGATAAAAATCTGGCCAGCAATAACTTGTGAAAAATATCACAGAAAATGAAACTTGTATTCCTGAAACGGAAAAAAAACAACAAAAAAAAACTTCAATTTATTTACATTCAATCTTTTTTTTTTTTTTTTTGGTGCTAATGCACTTGATCCGCGCTATTTTTTTAATCGTATTTCTAAGTTTAATTAAAGTGTTATGCTATGTTTGTTTTATTCAATTGTAATATGTACAAAACATCCCCCCCCCCATCTTAAGAATGGCTTTTTAAATATAATAACGTTATTTCAGCACGGATCAATAAATGCACTAATACCTTTTTTTTTTATTAATTATTATTTTTACTGGTTGCATACTTTAATAAATTGTTGCTTTTTATTTTTTTAATTATTTTCTAGTGTTTTTTTTTTTTCAATCGCCAGTTTACAAAAACAAATAAATTATACGCGATTGAAAAAAATATATACCAAAATATACTTGAAAGCAATAATTATAAAAATAAAAAAAAGTATGGTAATTTTTTACGACGTGGCCCTGGCCCACTGCCCCAGCGTATTATAAACACCCCAACCTCCCCATGTTAAGAACGGCTTTCGGAATAAACACCCCCACCTCGAAAGCCGTTCTTAACATGGGGAAGTTGGGGGAGGGGGTATTCCGAAAGCCGTTCTTAACATGAGATGGTTGGGGGTGGTTATACTACGCTGGGGCAGGTCGTAAAATACCAAAAGTATATTTCAACTTAGTTTTTGGAATGAATTTACACAGTTGAAATAAGTGCGTCCATGGAATTTTAACAGAATCGTATCAATTTTTGTTAAACTTCAAGTCAGGGTTAGATATTAAGGTTTAAAAAAGAAAAAAGTTCGATTCAAATTCTGTACAAGTCCCCAAAAAATGCTATGTAAACAAATCGAGGAATCCCCCCCCCCATGAACCAGAGCTTATTTGTGTGTGACCACGTTTCGGCTCGTAACTCGTTAAAGGATTTTATTGAACCTATATTGGCACTGGCAGCCATGGGGATTGATCTATATAAGCATCCAATTAAAAAAGAAACATACAAACCGCCCGCGTGACTAAAAAAGCAATTACAAAAAGCGAAAGTACATTGCAACAAAGTATCAGGGCATAAAATTGAATGTAAATAAATCGATGGCTTTTTTTTGTTTGTTTCAAAAACTAGAGTTTAATTTTATGTGGTCATCTTTCATAACTCGTTGATGGATTTTACCAAGAAAATATCGGGCAGCCACCCATGCGCCGCGGGCCGATATATACAGAAAAAAAAAAACAACAAAAAAAAACAACAAAAACACCAGTATTTTTCGACTACGCACCTGGTGTGAAGTGGAAATGAGGAAAATTAGCTTTTTTTTTTTTTTTTTTTTTTTTTGACAGTCTACTGACCTTTGTGGTGGACCAATTGAGGGTTCTGCCTGACAATCTGATGGACAAGAGGGGCAGCACATGTGTTTATTCCATGCATCAACATGGAATATTCAGCCGAGACGTTATTGCCTCCGCCCAAAGACAAACTAGTATCATCTGAAACCACCTCCATATCCTCCGTTTCGGCCATCATTTCAACAGGTTTTCGTAACAAAACAATAAAATATTCCCTTTCCAGCTTTTGTTGTTAATATTATCAACCTTTTAAAAAATTGTTACAAGTCCGTTTAATTAAACAAAAACGTTCTCCTTCGTCGATCTCAACAAGAGCCAGTAGTTCGCCATGGCGAATGTATAGCATCTACTTTGAAAAAAATACGGCAATTTCCATGTGACATCATCAAATATTAAATTAATGGGGTTAATATTTAGCGGCTAATAAAAATAAAATTACGGAAAGCTATTAAGAAATCGAATGGAGGTGAGAACGAACTTGTATTCCTCTTTCGAACCCGTTAATAACAAACAACGCTTTCTAAGTCCTCCCTCCACTCACTTAGTACTGCCTATCGATCTCTTTCCTGTTCCTCTCTATATAAATATTACCATTTCTTTTTCTTGATTATGTAAAGAGGGAAATAGTAATAATTATAAAGAGAAGAGAAGGATAAATAGTTATACCATTTCCCTTCTACTCTTTTAATTATCTTTTTTCTTTTCTTTTCTCATCTCTATATAAATATTACTCGTTCTTCCTTTCCATATAGAGAGGAGATGAGAAATAGGAGGAAAATAAGAACTATAAACCTTTTATTCTTCTTCTTCTTCTTCTTCTTCTTCTTCTTCTTATTATTATTATTATTATTATTCTGCTTTTCTCTCTCTCTCTCTCTCTCTCTCTCTCTCTCCCTCTCCCTCTCTCTCTCTGTGCTTTTTCTTTCTCTGATTCCTTTTCTTTCTCCGAATCTCCCTTTCTGATTCTCTCTCTCTCTCTCTCTCTCTCTCTCTCTCTCTCTCTCTCTCTCTCTCTCTCTCTCTCTCTCTCTCTGCTTCTTTCTATATTGCTATTTTGCTTGCTTGTCGCGGTTCACACTTTTCTACGTGAAGGGAAGGGCAAATAACGTAAATAAAGAGTGACTGATAAGTCTAGAGGAAATGATAAATTTTTATATAGAGAGGAAGAAAAATAGTAACTGTAATCCATCCCTTCTCTCTTTAACCGTGATTCTCCCCCCCCCTCCCACACACACATATACACACACATATTATGGTATATTACATATTAGATGGCATAATCAAATTGACACACTGATTCTCATTAAGCAATGATGAGCCTGACCAGCACAAGATGGGTGATATTTGAAAACACTAGGCGCTGTATGCATTGCACTGAAATGTAAAAATTTCCAGGTTAATATCTGGGGACACGTTCATAACTACTCAGAGAGATGCACTCCCTGTCTTCATTAAGACATTCGTCTAGCAGAAGGAAAACTCTAAGGTAAAACCTGGGGTCTACTGTCTGCTCTGTCTTGTGGCAATAATTCGCATCGATTGTGATAAACAGTGGTTCCAAAAACGTGTGGATGGTCGTACACAAAGCAAAAAAAATCATCTGTGTAGAGTTCTGAATCAGAATTTGGCAGGGTGTGTGTGTGTGTGTGTGTGTGTGTGTGTGTGTGTGTGTGTATATATATATATATATATATATATATATATTATAAACACACATAATATATATATATATATATATATATATATATATATATATATATATATATATATATATATATATATATATATATATATATATGAAGGCTTTTAATAGCACTGGGGGAAATGCCATTATTGAAATTGAGGACCTTTTTTTTTTTTTAAATCGTTTAATCGATAAGAAATACTACAAAGTCTGAAAATCTAATCTCCAAAACCAGTATGTAGTTCAAATTATTTGAACCGAATGAAGGGGGAAAAACGTATGAAAAAGGGGAAATAAAAAGAATTAAATTAACGAAGATATCTTTCGGCCGATTCTTTTAAACTGTAACATCGGCGGATTTAAGAGATAAAAAAAAAAATAATATTGAGGTCTAAAGACCAAAATTAACGAATGAGGGGGGGAATTAATAAATGAAGTTTGGAGAGACGGGGAAGCATTCTCAAACTACATCCATAAGTTCTAGATTATGGGTGTGTTCTTTTTGCTTACACAGAATTGGTTTTCGTAAAATAATCGTGACCGCTTCGAGAATTTTCAAATGTATTCTCGAGCGGGCTCTGTGTAAAATGGAGAATGCTCCATCCATGTAACCTCCAGTGCAGACTTGACACTTTAATAAGTGTTCACCAATGGCCGAACTATGAGTATGTAAACGCCCGGATGTTGGCCATTGTTTGTGCCTACGTATCGAAGGGGGGACATGTTGGGAAATTCTCACCTCCAATCGCTGAATAGTATGTCCCACATAGTCAGCCTCACACTGACCATGAAATTTGTATACTACCATATTATATTCTGTGGTGGGAATACTATCTTTTCGAAAGGAGTGGAAAGCACTTCTAGTCCCAAACACTGTTCGTTGCAAAATAGCAACGAGAAACAGCTGTACTAATTCTCTGTAAAAACTCTTGGCTTTTAGTGCCAATCCATGGGAGTTTCACATATATGGGACATTTTTGAGGGTCCAAAAATGTTCCACCTTTAAATGCAAGAGTTTTCTCCTTTATACACTTTTGAATGATATATAGAGGATAACCATTGGCCAATAAGGTTTCGGTTAGGCTTTGAAGTTCCGTATCTAATTTTATCGTGGAACATATTTTCAAAGCACGATGCACTAGAGTTTTAGCCAGATTTATCTTTCTGGTTCTAGGAGAGAACGAATCCCAGCTGAGGTATTGCCCAGTAAAAGTGGGTTTTCTATAAACGCTGGTTAGAAAACCCATGCCAGATCTTTCAACCAGAACGTCTAAGAACGGCAATGAATCATTAACCTCCCTTTCAATGGTGAAATTCAAAGAAGGGTGAAGTGAATTTAAATGCCGTAGCAACCCTTCAGCTTCCATAGAGGATGAGCAAATAGCAAAAATGTCATCTACATAACGGAAATAGCACATCGGTTTTGCCCATTGTTCAAAGAACAGTTGCTCCTGAAATCCAACAAATATATTGGCCAATATTGGACCCAGGGGGCTTCCCATTGCTACCCCATCAATTTGCCGATACATGCTCCCATTAAAACTAAATTCAACAGATTTAGTGGCTAAGTTCATGAGCTCTAAAAATATATGCTCAGGAAATGAGGGCTTAGCTAGGGAACTGCGATAAAGACTATCGGCACAAATCCCGATAGTTTCATCGAGAGGCACATTTGTGAACAAGCTGGATATGTCATAAGAACATAAATATCTAGTATTTAACGTAACCTTAAATTCATGAATAAATCCTGCAAAACGAAACGAGTCGGAAATGCAGAGTCCCGAGTATATCCCCAGAACAGACGTAAGAATATCAGCTAACAATTTAGCTAATTTGTGTTGGGCAGAACCTACCATTGAAAGAAAATTTCGAAAAGCGGGTTGGTTGACAAAAGAAACTTATGATAAAATCCGACCCGTAGGCTCCCAACGTCCTAGGATGTATGGTTTGCCAAAAGTCCACAAAGAAAGCATTCTGGTGCGACCTATTCTATATATATATATATATATATATATATATATATATATATTATACACACACACACCCTGTCAGATTCTGATTCAGGCAATTAAGTTTCCAATATATATGTATATATATATATATATATATATATATATATATATATATATATAAAGAGAGAGAGATAATAAATTAAGATAAAGAGTAAAGTTTATATATTATCACGTCAATAAGGGTTACAGAAATAGGAATAAGGGAAAAACCTCTTTTGACAATGGCATTTCAAAGCTAAATGCTTCTCGTCAGAAGAGTAGAAAGAGCCAGCATTAAACAAATGTAAAGGTAAAAAGACAACACCAACCTTGAAAACATTCAAATTAGAAATAGAAAAATTTCTGAGATTAGAAATGGAAAAAATTTTATGGGTGGGAGTAATATGATGGGGATAAAAGAGAGAAGAATAAAAACAATAAAGGTTAAAAAAATAATATAATATATATATATATATATATATATATATAAGAAAATAAAATAATAAGAAAAAATTTTTTAAATTTGTAAAAAATATAAAAAATTTGTAAAACTTAAAAAAAATAAATTTTTATTTAAAAAATATTTAAAATTTTTTAAAATTTCAAATATATATTTTATATATTTCTGACAAAAAAATTAAATTATAAAATATAAATAAAATAACTCAAAATCTTGGCAGATAATCCATCAGGAATTAGGTATACTTCAGGATGAAATGAAATGAAAGTTAATATCATATACTCGCATGCAGAATTATCCAGAAAAAATGAGTCTTAAAAGGCACTGAAAAAGTAATTCAAAGAAATAATTCAAATCTGGGTTCTTGAATAAAGAAATCCTCATAGAAGAGTAGTGTATCAGTGCTCCTTGTGCATAAAATGTGTATTCATGCATATCGAAAGGGTTTTAAAAGAATTTGAAAGTGGTGCAGTATTAGTCCAAAAAGGTTCACACACAATGCAACTCTCTAAACACTAACGTCCACATCTTAGTTTTCTCTCAAGACCATGTTCATCAATCGGTTGATCAATTCATCTCCTCTTTTCAACCTCTTAAAGCTCTCCCAAACTGCAACTTACCATCAACTGTCCTCAACTGTCAACTGATTCAATGGTCGCAAACTCAAAACTATCCATTAATTATGTCGCAAAACTCATTCCCTCTCCTAAAACTGTTGATAAAATAACTTTAAATACATTATCCTCTATGTCCAGTCTTTTGTCTCAGTTACCACCACACCTTGATTAACAATTTTATTTCGGATGCCCTTTGTGTGCCTTGATGTACCAGTCCCCCCACCATTGTCTATCTACTAGCCTTATTTCGTATTTGTTGATCAATTTATTTCCTCTTTTTGTTATAGTTTTTTCTCTTTTTTTTTTTTTTAACTTCCTAACACTTTGGGTGGGGTGGGGGAACCAAAACGTCACAAACCACAAATTGATGCTATTGGATGCATTCTTCTGTTGGGATGACTTTAATCCTGTTTACTACTAGTTTATAATTTTTTTGGAACAAGATGTAATCTTAAAGTTCTGAATTTTTTAGATGAGGGCTAATTGTTTATATTACTTGTATTGATTGAACTATTGTTCTCATCTTGAGTGTTATTTGTGCAATGTTTCGGTTAGATTGACCTTCAACCGTCTTCAGGCATCTTGGTTGTTGTTTAGAAAAGAAAAGAGAAAAGTTAATGACTGCGTAGATATTTCCATATTCTTTGAGTTAGTCTCTGTTTTATGGTTATTGTTCTGTATCTGTTTGGAGTTAGTGGTTTTCAGGATAATAACTTACCAAACTAGAGGTATTTTCTTAAGAGTGTTGCCAATGAGGAGGTCATTGGAAACAGCAAATTCTAGGATTCTCTCCTGATTAATATTACGGCTCTCAAAACTGTGGTCACTTTGCACCATGCTGAAAGCTTCAGTGGCAGTGCCAACATTACCATTTCAGTCATCCACAAGAATAAGAATTTCAGTAGCAGGTATTTTGGAAACTGTGCTTTGCAACTGGTTATAGAAGTGCTCTTTTTTATCTTCAGGGAGTGTGGTGCCTAGACAGGAAGATGAAAATAATCTTACTGATCACTAACTTTAGAAGAAAAATCATATTGAAGACACATTGGATTCAAAAACCTCGCCCATTAAACATTTGGCCGGTTGCACATCAGCACCAACTTGAACAACTTTGTTCCCACACCAGAAGAATTTTGTAACTGGAGGCATTGCCATCCAAAAGCCGTGTATAATTTGGCATTCGTCTGCCAGCCAATCTATGGTCTTGCACACCACATAAGTCAACCCTCCTTCTTGTTAAGCTTTCACCCAGTTTGCTGCTCTGCTTCTTATGTGTATCCATGTTCTATTTCTTCACATATCTTCTCTCTATAACTATCATTTTGTGTGTGTGGGGGGGGGAGTATTTATGCAAAATATACACCGTGCGGAAATATCAATGTTATTATTTAGAAACAAAACGAATATAAAACACAAAAAAACAAAACAAAAAAAAACGGACATATTGCTGGAATGTCTTATATGATGAAAGATCTAATAAGTGCAAAAATTTCAAGCTGTAACGAAAGTTTTGTCCACTTTTTTAAAGTTGAATAAAATAATTAAAAACAAAAACAACGCAATATCCGATTTATCCAATCGTTAATGCAGTCATTAACCATTATTTATAACTTCTTTCATTTACCAATAAAATTTTGGATGACGCATTCATAAAATCCATTTTCAGTTCCAAAATTAACTCATTTTGACTTCCTTGTTGTAAGTATTAATTAACTCTTATTCTTCTGAAAACTTCTAAAGAGATGATAATCTGTTGGTGCTTGGAGAATATGGAGGGCATTGCAAAATTTCTTCAGACTACTTTTCTAGATTCTTGGTCATTAATGCAGTGTAAGGTTTATCATCATGCTTCATAATGATAACACCATGCTCGTGTTATAAAAAAAAAAAATTAAAGATTCTAAAGAAAGATATACCTAAGATATTATACATCACCAACCATGTATTCCAGACATTATATTATCATCCCTTTATTTTATAAATTTGCAAACGCAATTCTTCTTCTTGTTCTTCTTCTTCTTCTTCTTCTTGTTCTTCTTCTTCACTTTTACTTTTTATGTACTTTTTACAGACCTGTTGATCATGTGAGCGATTCAAAAACACTTAATTTATTTATTGCGGACTATTACCTCATGTTTCTTAGTTGTTTCACAACGTTTTGGCCAACTATTCCTCTGGCCTTTGTCAGGTGGTAACCGCGATGGGATAGGAACTCCAAATCTCCTAACTGCATTCTCAGCAATTACTGCCATCCATAGTTGTTGTCATCTCACCACGTTTTGGCCAAGTAAAATTGGGTAGGATTGAAACCACTATCTTCAGACAATTCTCACCTGGAACCATAGTGATTTAACATCTCTATCTACTGTGGCACGGGCCTCAAATGGCGGTCAAGGTTGGATTTTTTGGTCTTATAAACCAACATTTATTTATTATCTGATCATCCATGGTCGTCGAATGGTATATATATTAGTTAATTGGAATTCATTATTGAGATGAGTATTATTTTATTAATCTTTTTATTAAATTTAATTCTGACGAAGGCCAGAGGAATAGTTGGCTGAAACGTTGTGAAACAATATCTAAGAAAAATGAGGATAATAGTCCGCAATAAATAAATTAATAAATAATACTCATCTACATAATGAATTCCAATTAAATAATATCAAAAATACTTGTTCTTTGATTGGTATATGAATCTGATATAATGGACTGATCCATCACCACTCAAATGAATGGACTGTTACGTCTATAAAAAGACAAGCAAACTCTCCTCACGTGGGAGACAGAATTTAGTACTAAGCTGTCAATAGACGCTTAGAAATGTGTGTACCTTTTTACCTAAATAAACCCTTTCTGTACAACCCCAGTAATGACTTGTTATTCATATAATCTACGATATAACAACTGGCGACGAAGAATTTGAACGAAACTCACTAAAAAAAACAAAGCGAAGGAAAAAGCACACAAGAAGATTAACGAGCAGAAAACAAAAGAAATCCAAAGAAGGAAGAAGAAAAAAAAAACTTCGACAGAGTCAACATTTAAAAAGTAAGTGTTCAAGTTTGTTACGATCCTAAAAAAAAAAAAGAGAAATTGACATTTTGAAGCGAACATTTTTTTGAAAAGAACATTTAAAAAAAAAAAGAAGTGTCCATTTCAAGTTTTATTCGGCTGGAAGTATTTTTTTTTTTTTCTCTTCGGAAGGAAATTGTGCTTTTAATTCATTGAATTTATAGGACATTTGAGTTAATCTTTTGTTTAATTGTGTGGTTTTGTAAAAAAAAAAATTTTTTTTTAACATGGAGCAATTAGCGGAATTCACTAGAACTATGCAATCGGCATTGTTTGCACAACAAAAGCAAATGGAATTACTTCAGCAACAACAATTGAAGCAAAGCGGAATACTACAGAGTATTTTAACGCAGCAGAAAGACTGTCGTTTCACTCCTGAAGGAATAGCAAATTCTTTATCCGAATTTGTATACGAGCCGACAAATGGGTTAACTTTTCTGGCATATTTTCGGAGATACGAAAATATTTTTGCTAAGAGATGTCAGTCTTGGACAGACGAAGAGAAGATTATCCTTCTTCTTCAAAAACTTGGATCTCAAGAAAATACAAAGTATACGAATTTTATCCTGCCAAAGAAACCTGAAGAGATTTCTTTTAGTGAAATAATAAAAATATTGTCAAACATTTTCAGTGAACGAGATAGTCTATTCTATACACGTTATAAATGTTTAAATATCACGAAGCAGGAGGACGAAGATTTTATTACTTATGCAGGGAAAGTGAATGCTTATTGTGAATCCTTTAAATTAAAAGACCTCAAAGAGGATATGTTTAAAAGTCTAATCTTTGTGCAAGGTTTAACAGCCTCTAAACATAAGGATATTCGTTCAAGGATATTATCCGTTATGAACCAAGACACAGAAATAACGTTACAAAAAGTTACGGAAGAGTGTCAGAAACTGTTAAATTTAAAGCAGGACAATACAAGCATCGAAGGAAAAAATTTTGAAGAAAAAAATATGGAAAAAAAAATGGAAAGGGTGATGAAATGTGCACACGAAAAATCCTGTAAGACATGTGGGGGGAAAAACCACTTCACTAAAGATTGTTACTTTAAATACAAAATATGTAACAAATGTAATAAAAAAGGCCATAAATCAACGGTATGCAGGAAAGGAAAATACCGAAAAGCAGAAGTAAAGACCATTGGTTCTAAAAATGAGTCTAGGTGTGATAAAAGAAAATATATTGAAATTAAAATTAATGGCTGTAATGTGAACTGTGTTCTAGATACGGGAAGCGACATAAGTATAATTGACGAAGTAACTTGGAAGAAAATTGGGTTTCCAAAGTTACAAAATACAAAAAAAAACTGCCAGAAGTGTGTCTGGAAATAAACTAAAATTTAAGGGTGAATTTTTTACCAATGTGTCTCTAAAGGAGAATGCGGTGAAAACCAAGTTATATGTCGTACCGTGGAAAAATTCTAATTTGTTCGGTATAGACTTAATGATTCTTTTTAATTTATGGGGACAACCCATAAGCTCATTTTGCAATAAAGTAAGTCTGGTGGGTTTAAAAAATTCTAAACTACCAGGAAAGTTTATTGACGAATTAAAAAAAGACTTTAAAGAGGTATTCTCTGAAGGTTTGGGTTGCTGCACGAAAACGGAGGTGAAATTTGAACTAAAGGACGAAGCTAAACCAGTTTTCAAACCCAAAAGAAAGGTTCCATATTCAGCATTAGAAACTATAGAGAAAGAATTAAAGAGACTTCAAGATATTGGAGTAATAGAAAAAGTGGACTACTCTGAATGGGCTTCACCCACGGTTTACGTTAAGAAGAAAAATAATAAAATCAGGGTATGCGCGGACTTTTCGACAGGTCTAAATGATTGTCTAAAGGAGCATAACTACCCGCTTCCTACCCCAGAGGAAATTTTTTCGAAGTTAAGCGGAGGAAAAATTTTTACAAAAATTGATTTGTCTGAAGCATATTGGCAAGTAAAAGTCCAGGAAGATTGTGCTAAGTACCTGACATTAAATACCCATAAAGGACTATTTTCACTAAAACGTTTGCCTTTTGATTTAAAAGTAGCCCCAAATTTGTTCCAGCAAATTATGGATACAATGCTAGCAGGTTTGGATTTTGCTATGGCTTATCTAGATGACATCCTTATAAGAAGTAAAAATGTGGAAGAGCATAAAATCCACATTGGCAAAGTATTCGAGAGAATATCAAACTATGGATTGAAAGTGACTCTCGAAAAATGTAATTTTAGGATGGACAAAATTGAATATTTGGGACAAGTGATTGATCGAAATGGTAGAAAACCTAATCCTAATAGGACTGAAGCAATCAAAAACATGCCTAGACCAGAAGATATAGTGCAGCTACAGTCATTTTTGGGACTAGCAAATTATTATAATTCTTATACCCCAAATATGCATGAACTAAGAGCACCTTTAAACGAATTATTGAAAAAGAATAAAAAATGGCTCTGGACAAAAGAATGTGATGAAGCATTCCTAAAGATTAAAAAATGTCTGTCATCGGATTTAGCACTAGCTCACTACAATCCGAAAAAAGAATTAATTGTAGCAGCAGATGCAAGCGAATACGGTTTAGGTGCTGTGCTACTACACAGACTCAAAGATGGATCGACTAAACCAATTATTCATGCCTCAACGGTTTTGCTACCTGCAGAAAAAAATTATAGTCAGATAGAAAAAGAAGGTCTGGCAATTGTATACACCATGAGGAAATTTCATAGGTTCATCCATGGAAGATTTTTTATCTTGGAAACGGACCACAAACCTTTGTTATCGATTTTTGGTTCCAAAAAGGAGTTCCTACTCATACGGCTAATAGGTTACAAAGATAGAGCATGATTCTGTTAAACTACAATTTTAAAATGAAACACCTAGCATCCAGCAAAATTGCACACGCAGATGGTTTGTCCAGGTTCATCCCAAATAAAACTGAATTACTTGAAGAAACTGTTATAGCTTCACTAAAAGAAGAAAATGAACTAACAGATATATTAATAAATACTGTTAGGAAACTTCCGGTAACACTTGAGGAAATAAAGAAAGCAGCAAGAACAGATGAATACATTAACAAGATAAAAAAACAAGTGGGACAAAAAGAAAAGAAGAGGAAAGGATTAACAGTTTTTCCATTTTCAAAGTGCGATGAAACTCTAATGTACGCAGATAGAGTGATAATACCTCAAGTATTACAGAAGAGAATTTTAAAAGAATTCCACATGGGACATCCTGGAATCTCCAGAATGAAAGCACTAATGAGAGCATATACGTACTGGCCTGGAATGGATCAGGACATAGAAAAAATGATAAAATTATGTAAGGGTTGCCAACTAGCAGCAAAAGCGCCGCCCACTAAGACGCAACCTTGGCCTAAAACAGATATACCATGGACGTGGATCCATATAGATTACGCAGGACCTCTAAAAGGATATTATTACCTGGTAATAGTAGATAGCATGTTGAAATGGCCAGAAATTTTTAAATTCAAACATCCTACAGCGGCAAACACAATAAAGGCGTTGGACGAGGTATTTGGGCGTTTTGGCGTACCAAAAACAATTGTTAGTGATAATGGCACCATGTTCAAAGGTCAAGAATTTAAGATCTTCTGTGAGTCACTGGCCATAGAGCATATCACAACACCAACTTTTAGCCCTCGATCTAACGGACAAGCTGAAAGATTTGTCGATACTTTTTAACGAGCGTTAAAAAAGAACGATAACATCGACACTGAAGAAAAAAGTCTTCAGAAATTTTTAGCAGTGTACAGGATAACGCCTAATCTGAATACAAATGCAAATTTATCCCCAGCGGAAATAATGTTTGCCAGAAAAGTGCGCTCTGTGTTCGACCGGTTAATTCCGAGTAAAAAAGTAAAAAAAAGTGTAAAAGATAATGTACGATACAAGATATACAAGGACGGGGATAAAGTTTTTTTCAACAATTATCGGGCAGGGAAGAGTTTTTGGGAAGAAGGCATAATCTCAAAAAGAATTGGAAGAATGGTCTACATTATAAAAGGTCAGACATTTTCCCACAAAAAACATATAAACCAACTCAGACCCCGATATATTGAAATAGTTAAAAACAATGAAGTACCGATGGAAGTACTGTATGACATTTTTCACATAGAGCCTCCAAAAAAGGAAGCACCAGTAACTGAAAATACAAGTCACTCTCCAAAATCAAAAAATTCGCAAACGCAAATTTTAAGGAGAAGTGAAAGAAAAAGAAAAAGAACTGAATTTTTTGGACAAAGTCAAAAAAGAAAAAAATGGTGAAGCGAAATTCTAGGGAAGAATTTAGCTTGGGAGGAAGGTGATATAATGGACTGATCCAACACCACTCAAATGAATGGACTGTTACGTCTATAAAAAGACAAGCAAACTCTCCTCACGTGGGAGACAGAATTTAGTACTAAGCTGTCAATGGATGCTTAGAAATGTGTGTACCTTTTTACCTAAATAAACCCTTTCTGTACAACCCCAGTAATGACTTGTTATTCATTAATCTACGATATAACAGAATCAAAATTCAAATATTTGAATTTCGATTTTAGTCAAACTGCACTTAACTGCTGAGGTACTTTTCCAATGTTTCTCGTTTCTCACAAGGAAGAAAAAGTAAAGAAAGAAGGGAAAGAATGAACAGAGTAACGACACAGTTGAGAGAGAAAGCTAGAATCTTAATAAACCAATTTATATCCAATTGACATGCAGTCACTACTGTAGAAGGATGTAATATGCAGAGAAACACCCTTTTACCTTACACCAATAGTCCCCTTCTTCAACAATATTGAACTAGCCAATTTATTTGCGTAGCAATAGATTGAGGTCATTTTATGCTAAAGCACACTCTCTCTCTCTCTTTCTTTCTCTCTCTTTCTTTCTTTCTCTCTCTCTTCATTTAAATTTACCTTACTGCAAATGCAAATGATTCTGCAAACTTCTAAAGGGATGATAATCTGTTGGTGTGAGATTTGGAGAATATGGTTGCTATTGTAAAATTTCTTTTCTCGATTCTTATTCTTTAGCGCATTGTAAGGTTTAATATCATCCATTCATCATGATAACACCATGCTCATGATGTACAAATAGATAAAACATTCTATAGAAAAATATGCCTGGAAATTATTCATCACCAATCACATTTTAAAAATGTCATATCACCATATCTTTATAAGTTTATGAACTCAGTTCTTTTTCTTCTTCATTAAATCTATTTTCAGTTAAAAACCAAACCCATTTCAATTTCTCTCAATTAAACCACTTCAAAATTTTTTTTTATACTAATGGTTCACTACTAACCAAGACCAGACGCCACTTGAGGATAAGGGTTAGTGAACTTTTCAGGTGGACAATGGAATAGTACAATGAAAAGATTACAAACTATGCTTAATTCACAGGATGAATCAATAAATGTTTGTTGACATTGGATTTAAAAATGACAATGTTGTATTTTATAGGGTGTTTGGGATAAATTTGACGAACTAACATTTGTTTCTTTTCAGTTTTATAAAACTTTATTCATACTAACTAGGCTTGATTTTAAAGTTTAAACTCTCCTTCATTCATATACTGGATGACAGCAAGAAGGGATGACTGGAAACCATCTGAATCGTGGAAGAGAGTAACTTGTATCATGATGATTCGCGCCAGCCATGAAAAAAAATATATTATGGTCACTGCTCAATGCTCCCTAAACACTCTAAAACAATCCAATATGAACTAGAAAATTGCAATGGAGACAACGAGACTGTAGCTAAAATAAAGCAACATAACAAAAAATATGATTGCTTTCGCACAGCAGAATTCCTCAAAAATCTGTAGAAAAACTGTTGGAGGAGCCTGGCATTGGAATTCAAGCTTTATCTTGTGAATTGAATGTTTCACCCTCTATCGTAAAGCTTACATTTTGCTACTACTCGTAAAAACGTTGCAGAACCACCAACAAGCTGGTTCTTTTCCAATCAAAAGCACAACACACAGAATAACAGATGGCTTGTATACAATCTTAACGTCATGCAAACTAGGCCATATGTATGGCAGCAGGATTCGGCCCCCCTACCACACCCTGGAGAAAAGTAAAAAAAATAATTATCAGCCAATTTTTATGACTACACAAATCCAAATGTTTGGTCTTCAAACTCCGTTGATTTTAATCTGCTAGGTTATTATGTATAGGGCTCTGTTGGAAAAGATTTGCCTACAGTACTACAAGAGACCAGATAATCAACAGAATTAAAATATTTTTTGAGGGGTTTCCAAGAAAAAGTGTAAAATCAGCTTGCTCCAGGTTCCAGGCCTGGATTGATGCTGCAATACATGCTTATGGTGGTTATTTTGAGTAAAACTTTTCAAAAATAGTCTAATTTCCTTGCCTATTGAATTTCTTTGAAATCAATTAAATTTCATAGGTACCAAGCACCTTTTCTTTATTCTGATAAAACTGTCAAATTTATCCCAAACACCCTGTATGTTTCTGAATTTTTGAGACGAAGATTGATAAGTTGTATTATTTGGATTCTTCAAACAACTGTTCTCATCTTGAGTCTTATTTTCATGATGCAAAGACCCGTGGTGTAACAAATAAAGTAGTAAGTAAAATTCAGTTGTAATTGACGCTCTTTTGATGGTTAACGGTTCAATCCTCAGTGCGGGCAATACTAAGAATACAATTGTGAATTACTTAAGTTTTCTACACTGTCATACTACCCCTGCTGATTAAATGAAGATTTTTGTTCAAAATTCCATATTGATTCTCAAGTTTGACTGAAAGATTCTCAAGTTCGACAAAATACATCAGAAGAAGGTTGGAGATTACATTGATTGGAGCATTGTGAAAATTGAAGATGAGAACAGTAGCTCAAAATAATACAAAACATGCTATAGTCTGTAGAGAAATATTCCCTTGGTAATATATTCCATGGGTGAGAAGTTTTGGGAAAGAAACTCTGTTCATGGAAGTTTAGTTGGATTTAAGGAACACAGAGAAAAAAAGAAGTGTTCTTTGCAGTGTTTTGCTGAGAAGGTTTTATTGAGGATAATCAGAACTTGAAACTCAGTTGAGCTTAAAGTTCAGTGATGCACTTATCATGGAAATACTGAAAAATCAAGTGACTCTTCTGCTTTTACTTCTTTTTCTAAAATCAATTCTTCTTCTCCTTCTTCTTCTTCTAAAATTCAAATCTTCTTCTTCTTCTTCTTCTTCTTCTTCTTTTTCTTCTTCTTTTTCTTTTATTCATTTAACATCTTTATTTCAGGGACCAGATGCTTTCTGATATTTCGCAAGTACACTTTCCAGTTCTCATAGACCAGCAGATAAACTGTCTTCAAATTCCACTCTGTGTAGTCTTGTCTATTCACTTGGCTATCAGGCTTGCGTACACAGTGTGATGATTAGGGCTAGGACAACAGCATATTCTTTTCATTGTTTTGACTCTCAAGTGTGTATCCAGTGATATCTTATATGCTTTTATATAGAGTGATGTGATTCTCGGTTGATTAACTGTGTCTGTGTTGGATATATACTCAAGAGTCAAAACTATGAAAAGAATATGCTGTTGTCATAGCCCTAATGATGATATATGGAAGTGAAATCTGGCCAAAGAGGGTTGAGGACATACGTTGCATGGAGAGAAGTGATATAATAATATGATGGTTGCGTGATGCAAATCTTAAAGACAGACTCTGATCTGATGAGCTAAGAGGAAGATTAAATCTGAACAGTATCGGGAGACATGTACAGAATAGGAGGCTTCAATAGTATAGCAATATTGAAAAGAATGGATGAGAGTCTCTGAATTAGTAGATGTAGAACAGTCGAGGTAGCAGGGTCAACCTACAAGAGAAAGCTCAAGAAAACGTAGGAGGAAAGATGAGTTTGAGGGAAAGTGGGATAAATAAAGACCTGGTCAGAGTTGGCTTGTTTGGAAGTCAATTTGTCACACATACCAGCATGTAAAATGATGATGATGATGATGACGATGATGATGACGGAGGGAGGGCAATATTTTTGTGATTCAAGACATCCATGCTTCTGCAAAGGTTTATCCAGGAGAATAAACGCTCCACATAAGTATATCAGTCTTGAGGATAACCTCTATGCTGGATAAATGTACTGCATTCAGCAAGTCTTATGAACTGAAGTGCTGGATTTGGTAAAATTTCACAAAGCAGATACACCTAATCATGGATCTATCACTGCGCTTCAATTGAATGGATTAAGATTTTCTGCAAGAAAAGAAGCCAAAAATGAGTTATTTTTTTTTTACAAGTTCCAAATGTAAGAAATTTATAATTAAACTTTCAACGTTTTAAAGATTGTTACTTAGAACTAATGTAATTTTACATGTTTACACACGTTAACATATAGGCACTCAGGACCCAACACGTTATAGACTCTGTCGCAAAGACCATAAGACAGGAAGAAGAAAGATATTCAACTAGCTGTTTCAGGTTTTAACAAAAGACCTTTATTCCCTCTTCTGTGAGCTACACATGACTTTTCATCTAGGCTGTGATGTTACCCATGTGTCTCTAACGTGTGCACACATTCTTTTTATAACCTTTTTTTTTTCTTTCTTGTTGCGACATCACCTAGCACACAGCTCAGTCATTTGCATACATCTGTGTTCTGTTACACTTATTGTTACTTGGTATCTTTATTCGCTACACGACAGGTCTGGGTGCATCTGAAAAAGTTCAGTAGTTACACTGGCCAAAATGTTATGAAAATAACAACCACGATAAGAATAGTAGTCCAAATAATCGATAGTAAAATGTGTATAAAATTTGAATATTATACTCAAGCATCTATATTATATTTCTTTTAGTTTGTCTGTCTGTCTGTCTGTCTGTCTTTTCCAGTTTTCTCTGAAACTACTGGACCAATCTGGCTGACATTTTGCATGGCTCTTTGTTATGATAATGTACAGCGAACTAAGTATTATGGTATTTGTTCGATGCACAGTTATGGATTAATAGGGATTAATAGAGATTAAGCACTACAATACCACATTTACTCTAGAAGTTTTCTCATAAACTGCTGGGCCGATCTGGCTGAAATTTTTTATAGACATCTATTATATGATAAGGTGCAGCAAACTAAGTATCATAGTATTCATTCGATGCACAGTTAGGGATTAATAGAGACTAATAGGCATTAGTCACCACAATATCACAGTTATTCTTGAAAATGTTCTCAGAAACCAATGGGCTGATCTGGCTGAAATGTTTTTGAACTTTTGTTATGATAAGGTGCAGCAATTCTGTAGTATTATGGTATCTGCTAGATGCACAACTAGGGATTGCTAGGGATTAGCATTTGATGCAAAAATGAGCACAATTTAGCCATATTCACCCATCAATTTGGCATAAAGCACTCATTTTAAGTCAATGTGCTATAACTTTTGCCAGTGTTTAATGGTCTAAAAATCTAATGCTTAAAAGTCTCCTGCTTTTTTTTTTAGGAACAATAAAAGAATCAAAACCAAACAAAAAATATAAAAAAAAACATCAGATTGATTTAATAGTTAATGTAGTCACCAACGTTTCCTATGACCTCTTTTTACCTGCCAATAAAATTTTTGATGACATGTTCATAAAAGTTTTGAACTAAAAAAAAGAAAACTAACTCATTTTTATTTTTGACTACTTCTTTTAAACTAAGACATTTGCACCAAGAACTTGTTTCCTATCATAATGAAAAATACTTTTCTTTACCAACTCTCATGTGTCTATTATCAAGCAGAATATTCATGATCAGAATATTTCGCAAGAATTTCCAAAACACATTGCTGTGGGACTGCTTACCTGCTGATTAAAACTTGTTTGTCTTCAATATCAACAAATTCTTGTCCAACAAATAAAAATTCATTGATCAATGTTTATACTCCTATAATGTTCCTCATCTTTTCGTTGGCAATCATTTCTATTTCATTAACCCTTATCCTCGAGTGGCTCTTGGCTTTGATAAGTAATGATTCACAAGTAAAAAACAAAAAGTTTGATCAATGCAAATTTTAATAGATCTTCAGATTTTGTATAATTTTGTAAGATCTAGTCGTATCATAATGATTGTTTATGATTTCTAAGATTTTGTATAATTTTGTAAGATTTGGTCTTATAATAATTAATGATTGTTTATGATTTCTAAGATTTTGTACAGTATGAGAGTAGTCTCTCTGTCATTGTTTTTTCTTTCCCTTTGCAAAATTAAAACTAAAAACAACAATTTTCCTCTACAAAACAACCAAACCAACCGCCATGAATAAATATTTGAAGGTATAAAGAACTTGAAGCATAAAACTTTTACCAAAATTACTGGATTCAACATTAAATAACTCAAAAAGGATTGATATGCTATAAATCTCAGGATTGTCTGGAATCAGAGTCAGGGAATGATAATTATGTGTCAGTTAAGAAACTGTCAACCATGAGAATATATGTATGCAAAAAAAAAAAAAAAAAATGAAATGGTGCATTTCAATTCCGGTTGCTCTGGCACCATATCTAGCCCAAAAAGTGTTAGTGATGACAAAAGCAAACTATTGACATGGTTACTGTCAACAATGGAATCGGGCTCATCAGCTTTCGACTGAAGAGTAGAAGGGCAATCGTCATCATCATCGTCGTCGTCGTCATCATCATCATCATCATCATCGATTTAGCATTCTTCCCCCCCACACACACACATTTTGCTGGCTGTCATGTGTTAAATAGCTTTTAGAAATCTACTTTCAAACTAATTTATCTCTGTTGAACTCAGTAATCTTTCTGTCAGACTCGGGAATCTGTACAGAATTTCAAACAGAACCCTTTATTTAATTTACAGGAGTAACATGCTCTCATTTCGTCAGCCATGACTGGGTAGAAGTTCTAAGTAATTTACAATTGTATTCTGAGTATCGCCTGAACAGACCCGTAGTATAACAGTTACATTACTTGGTATAATTTAGTTGTAAGTTACACTCTTCTGGAGGTTGAAGGTTCAATCCTCAATGCGGGCAATACTTAAAATACAATTGCAAATTATGTAGAACATCTACCTGAAGATGGCTGATAGGACAAGAGCATGCTTCCGCGATGGATTAAATAAAACTTTCTACTTGAAATTCCATACAGATTCCTGAGTTTGAGAGAAAGATTCCCAAGTTTGACAAGATATACCTCAAGAAGGTAGGAGGTTACATCGATAGAAACATTGTGAAAAAAAAAATACTTAAGATGAGAACAGTAGTTCAAATAATTAATTCAAATAATACAAATTACACAAGGGAACACTCAAATAATTAATTCAAATAATACAAATTACACAAGGGAACACTCAATATGTTGCATTTAAAGAAAGACTTTTTTTTAGTCAATTTAAGCTGAGTTCAAATCTGAAGTTAGTTTTATTCTGCAAGCTACAGATTTTATGCAATCTTTGATTTTTATTAAAAAAGAAAAAAAAAACGAGCATTATTATAGGATATTGCAATGTCAGCCACAAAACAGTATATTTAACAAGGCAAAAGAAACAGAACAATAAAATGTGATTTTAGATTAAAGTACACCATTGTTAGAAGTGCCATATGTTTTTCTGGAAAAGTTCTCAGAAAACAGTCTTTATTGCAACGTGAGATAAGCGTCATTCACAATATTCTTCAAATAACAGTCTTTATCAGAAAACAGTCTTTATCGCAACGTGAGATAAGCATCATTCACAACGTTCTTCAGATAAGAGTCAATCACATCTAATAATGCTTATCACTTTCTGTCTGAACAGTATTTTAGTCAGGCAGGAATTTGCATTTGTAACTTTTGTGTTTGTACACTTCATCTGGGCAATCTCGTTTAATACTCCAGCAGTAGTCGGCCATCATACTTTTGTCCCAGCGACCTTGGTAGCGTTCTTCCATGATCTTTAGGTCTTGGTGGAACCGCTCTCCTTGTTCGTCACTCACAGCCCCCAGGTTTTCAAGGAACTGGTCAAGATGGCTGTTCAAAAAATGAAGCTTGATGCTCATGTTGCACCTGAGAGCATGAAAAGCGAGGAGCATTCTGTTCACAAGTTCATTGTAGTTTTCTGCCTTGTTGTTTCCATGGAAGTTCTGAACGACTGCCACAAAGGATAACCATGCTGCCTTCTCCAAGGTGGTCATCTTGGCAACAAACTGATCATCACAAATGAGGGTTCGAATCTGTGGGCCATCAAAAACACCTGCTTTGATCTTCTCGAACGACAACCCTGGTATAGCTGTGATGATGTGTTGGAAACATTCACCTTCGGTACCTTGACAAATTGTTTCATCAAACCTAATTTGATGCGCAGAAGAGAAAAGACGATCCTATCTCTGTTAACAATTGGGCCATGTGTGATATTTGGCATGCCTGCTTCAAGGGTTTCATGAATAGGCCAGTCCTTCTGGCCCCAGTGTCTATCTCGTGCTCGACTGTCCCACATGCAGAGGTAACATGGAAACCTTTCTGTTGACCAAGAAGGAAGTTTACCATTTTCAAGTCTACACAAATGATCCAGTTGTGCTCACAATATTTTAAGAAGTCCATGACCATTCTGATGTCATCATAGTCTTCCCGCAGATGAACTGAATGACCGACAGGCACTGCCCCGTAAATATTGCCATTATGCAAAAGAACACACTTGAGACTGCGCTTAGAACTGTCTAAGAAGAGCCACCATTCAGTTGGATCATAGTGAGGAACACCCAGTTCTTTGAGAAGACCTGGGATATCATGACAGTAAACAAACTGTCTGTCTTCTGAAAAGAAGGTCACAAAAAGCTGGTCACGCTTTCTGTAATATGATACTTTAACAGTGTGATCAACAAAATTTTTGCCTTGTAATCTTGATACCAAAAGCTCAGCTGCTTTCTTTGAAAGACCTAAATCCCGAACTAAGTCATTCAGTTCAGTCTGGTGAAGAGGCTTGGGGACTGGGGGAGATTCAGTCTCTGAAGAACATTCCTCGGGTTGTTCCCACTCAGTTTCTGGTAATTCATTGTCACAACTGTCTTCCTCGTCCGTGTCATGTCCAATGTCTTTATCGTTTAATGAAGGCAAACCTTTGAAAACTGGAACAGGAACTTCTTCAGAGTGCGGAGCAGGCCGAATAGCTGCGGAAATGTTCGGATATACGATCTTATGTCTGTTTTTCTTGCCCACACCCGCTGTGTTTACCATGCAGAAGTAGCAATCAGTTACATGGTTGGTGGGTTCTTGCCAAATCATTGGAACTCCAAAAGGCAGACCATTGCGTTTTCCTTTGGTCCAGCTTCGGAGCATTTCCTCACAATTGTGGCGCACAACATGAGGAGCCCATTGCTTGTCTTGGTCACCAAGATGAACTTCAAAATAAGCCTTGTAGGCTCGCTTCACAAACAAGGATATGTTACATCTCTGATGATGGAGTGTGTAGCAACCACAGATGTAACAGAAGGCATCTACAGTGATGTCTCGGTGAGGAAGCCATGTTTGATCTGGAAAAAAGAAGGCAGATAAAAATATTAGAATCTATCTATGTATATAATCTCAAAATTTGGGTTACGTAAGTTCATATTTAGACTATTTCATCTATCTCAAATTGCATGAAAACTAGAGCTTATGGAGAAAAACTAATTTCAGATTTGAAATCAGTGCCTAAAAATCCTGCAGAATCAGTTAAAAAATCAAATGCAACAGAAAGTTAAAAAAATAGTGTTCCCCAGTGTTATCAATCCACATCTAAAAAAATTCAGAAACAAAATTTATCTCTGACTGGGTTTTCATTTATCCTTCTTCCTCTTAAATCCTTCTGTATGTTCCTTCTGTGTTTTCCTGGGCCTTCTTCTGCCAACTGACTCTGCTGTCTAAACGGTTCTACATCTATTAACCCCAAAACTCTTATCTATTATCGGAACATAACAAGGCCTTCAAAGTTTCCTTTCTGCACTCATCTAGATTTACTCTTTCTCTGGGGTCATCAAAACTAAGCCAGTCTTTACCATTCACATTACACAATGACCATATTATTCTCATATCATTTCTCTCCATGCAACACATGTCCTCAATCCTTAACACACGTCCTCACTTCCAAGCATCACCACACTGTATACACGTGCTTGATAGAGTCTTCCTTTTATTAATAGTGGTAACATTTTACTGGTTAGTAAGAACTTATTCACATACTCACATGCTGATATATGCAAGTGTGGAAGTGAAACCTGGCTAGTTAAAGAAAAATGATACGAGAATGATATGATAGATGTGTAATGTGAATGTTGAAGCTAGACTGAAATCTGATATCTTCAAAGAAAGATTAAAAATGGACAGTATAGGGAGATATGTGCAGAACAGGAGACTTTGATGGTATGGTCATGTTGAAAGAATGTGTGAGAGTTTTTAGGTTAAAAGATGTAGAACAGTTGAGGGAGCAGATTCAGTTTAAAGGGGAAGGCCAAGGAAAACATGGGAAGAAGTGATAAGAATGGACTTGAAAGAATAAGTGAATAAATAAAGACTTGACCAAAGATAAATTAGTTTGGAAGTCAATTTTGAAAGTTAATTTTGGAAGTCAATTTCTAAAAGCTGTCCAATGCACGTCAGCCCTTGCAAAGAAGCTTTATTCATGGAAATTCCACATAATGCTGGCCAAATTTGGGGGAGAAATTAAAGGATTTTTTTCCATTGTTATCTTGTTACATTTTTTTTAGATTCTTTTTAAGATAATAACTCCTTCATTCTGGGAGCAATAAATTTTGGTTGGTTGTTTTTGTTTTACGGCATATCAACCCTTTTCAGGTTATTTAATGCCGAATCCGGTGATTTTGAAGAAAATTTTTTTAATGGAATATATTTGTTATTTGGCAAATCAGTTTCTATTTAACCCATAGTTGGAACCCTAACAGGTACTACCACTCCGGGTCATGGTGGACCTGGGAGCAATGGCAATTAAAGAGTGGCTCCACATTCCCCAGAGCCCGCAAGCTTGGGCCTCACCAACGGATATAGTTTTAAGGTCATATCCAGGACCCTGGGAGCAATAAAGAGTAGAGATCAAGTGTATAAGGACTATACAGCAACATAGTATTAGTTCAATTGCCAGTGTTGCACAACATTGATTTTGGTTGCCTTTTCGGCTTGCTTCTTCATCAATGATGATTGGAGAGTTAACATTGCACCATGACAGCTGAACAAACTGAAAAGAGAAATGGGCCCATCTTACTGAGGATAAAAAACTATTCAGTGAACGGCAAACAAAATAGTTCTGTAATACTGCAGTTGAATTACAGTCAAGATGATTAGTTGACTGAAGGAGAAATAGTCTTATTATACTGCAGTTGGAAAATGTCCACCCACTCACATCTGGAAGATATCTTCATAGTATACAAATACCTTTGTAACACTATTATTATTTCATATTTTCCATCTTGCTATTGTTTGTTAGCTACTCTCTATTTTCTAGCTAAACACGTGATGCTCCATGTACTTACATTTTATTTTTTGGTTTTTTAATTAGATATTCCAATGACTTTCTTTTACATTCTTGGTTGATGGAATAACAGATTAGCAGACTGGCATTCATTGAGTGTAAAGACAATTGTTTGTTATTAATTGTTATTCATACTTTTTACTTCTTGATATTATATTTCCTATTACAGTGATTTATGTAAAAACAGATCCCAGTTTAAAATTCATGTGTTTTTGGAAAAAGGTTTGCTTTAATCTGTAACATTCTAATGTAAACAAAAGGAGCGGTAAACCTATACTGCAATATATATATATATATATATATATATATATATATAATCATCCACAGACTGTTTCACTGTACAACAGCTCTTCAATATAGCTAGACTAGCAACTCATTAAGCCAGGATTGAAAATCGACTACTGCTAGACAGCACTCAGCGCTTCTAACCATTACACTATTTGGCTGCTGCTAAGGTGGGTATGTGAAATTACAATGTTCAAACACTGTTCAAATGCCTAAGCTCTATTTGTTTACACAAAGAGCATTGCTTTATATACTAGTGGCAGTTTGTTATTACACTCCCTGATATGCTTAACCCAAAATAGGGAGCATTTATAGTCATCCACAGACAGACTGTTTTGCTGTATCATAACTCTTCAGTGCAATTAGACTAGCAACTACCCCAAGCCAAGATTGAAAATTCAATATTGCATGTCTATGATGTTTTATATAGAAAGAAAAATTATAGTGTGAAATCGTTGGTCATAACTAACTAAAGCTACCTAAGCTAATTTAACTAGGTCCTGCTTTCACTCTACTTTTACGACAATACTGCATTTATACTATACATCCAGAGGAATTGAAGATGAAAAAAAAATTGATATTTACAATAACAAGAACGTCAAAGGTGTTAGTATGAAGACCTCACTTTTTAAATTGTGTCAGATACACTAATTTACCAACTGAAAAGGGTGATGCGGGCCCATTTGCTTTAACACCAACACCACTTATGCAAACCTCCTAAGAGAAACCACATCTCTGACAAATCAAGCGATCTGTCACCTAGTTGGAGACAAAAAAAACAAAACAATGGGGCCTAATTGCACATCTCAAACACTAAGTTATGAACCTGGAATATCTAAAAATGAACCCTCAACTAAATGTTAGACTTGCCTCTGGGGAAATGAATCAAGGCTGATATTTGTTTTTGGAACTCAAAATCCTCTTGCCTAAGGCATGTACAAATACCACTCAAGTTTTTCACCACAGATGAAGAGAGTCTAACCTACTCTATCCTAATATGAATCTTCAGATAGAAATGGAAGATTCAAACAATATCGAGAGGAGCAAAGTCCTCAACTCCATAGACCACTTTCATGTGAATCCTCCAGAATATGCCCCTCATCACCGCTAACAAGATCAGACATAATTGCTTTTCAAGCTCATCAGTTGCCAGTACCTAGTTGCTACAAACATTGATGGGTTCCAGATTGAAAGACGACACATTCAGAATACAAGCCATGAGACCTGCAACAAACTCAATCAGCAGAACAACAATGAGGCTGCAGCAGAAGGCATAACTTAAAGTCTTGTCCTTGTCACTGCACCATTTACAAACAAGTGAACTTATCAAGCCAGCTGAGTGAAGTCTCTTACCGACCCAGAGTGCATTTTGGATTACCAGTCAGGCCAAAGATGCCTCGTTGTTAGTGAGACACCTCGACCTGGGTGCCCAAAGCCAGATTGAGCTACGCTGCCACCTTGTCAAAGTGAGACCCTCAATCATATCATTCCAAATGAATCCTCTGAATAATACCCGAGATAATGCTTTTTGGAAAAACAACAGGGTGTCAGAGAGGTATTCTTTCACCCTTAGAAGGAGTTTCAAAGCGTGGTGACACTTGGGACAACCTGTGTGCCTCTCCATCATCCGAGAAGGCTTTTTAGTGTCTTCTTTCCACAAGTCACCGTTTCCCTCAACTTATGTATACATTGAATCTAGGAAGTACAGCCAAAGTGTGTGTAGGTGAATCTCCACATTTGGTATATTCAGATCACCCTCAGAAGGGTTGAGATAATAGATTAGCAGTAGGCCGCACCACTTTCAGGACCATGAGTTAAATAAAACAGTCAGCAAAGGAACAAAGATGTGTGACATCTGCAAATATACTTTGTAAGGCAAACTACTGATCCCTGGAGACTTATTAAGGTTGACCTGCTTTAAGGCTTTGATGACTTCATCCTCCATTATACTACCTTCGCATCTAGCTGTTTCGGTCTCTGAAAAGTGAGGAAAGTCAGCCAAATAGGTGTCGAGCTGTCCAAATGACAGACCATGTTTCCTGGAAAAAAGCTACTGAAAGTGAGACCAGAATGTCTTCATTTGTGGTCACGGTACATCCATCCGACAACATGACATGTGCGATGTGTTGATTGGCTGTTTGTCGAAACTCCTCTGCACATAATTCCGTGGCCATGCTTGTCGCCTTTTGAGTGCATTCTTTTTAACCTAGCTCTAATCGCTAGAAATTGATGCTCCTTTTCTGTCCAAGAGGCAAACTGAGCCTTAATTATATTCACATTAGCACTATCTCCCTCCTCCCCCACCCAATTTAAACACGACTTTACTGTTACTTTAGTTGCCCAAGATTATTGGTTGAGATTCAGCTAAAGTTGACAGAAAAGCACCTAATGATATCCTCATGTTTGACCCATCATCACTTATTCCCAATTATAGTCCCTGTCAATTTCCACTATAGGATTAGTAGTAACCTTTCACAGTAGCCCTGCACATCAACCAATGAGTAACTGGCCAACTTAGGCTTAGGACTATCTAAGTTTAGCCAAATACGAACAAGTTAATGGTCTGACTAAACAACAAAGTGTCTTCAGTAAGTTTCCAGATTTTTTTTGTATGAGCATTTTCATTGATAGTACACACATGAAACTCTAGTCCCCTTCGAAGCAATCTCCTCTGGCTGCAATGCACTTGTACCATTCCAACAACTCCACATCTGGGCAGGAGCTGCTAGAAAGGACTTGGCCTGCCTTGATAGAGTTCAAAATAGACTTCGTAGCCTCGTAGGAGATGTACTTTTCTCTTCCTTGCAACCTCTATCTCACAGAAGAGATGTTGCGAGTTTGTCTCTGATGTATCGTTATTTTCATGGAAAGTGTTCGACTGAGCTTCAATCTATGGTCCCCCCTCGCCAAACTTTCACAAGAAACACTCGTCTAGCTGTAAACACTATCAATAATTCCCCAACTCTTTATCTGTGCCTAAACCTAAACGTAGATTCCATGAACAAAGTTTCTTTCTTAGAACTGTACACCTGTGGAATTGTCTTCCGTTTTCCTGCTTTCCAGCTGACTACAATATGGTTGTCTTCAAGTCTAACGTAAATAAGTTCTTGATGAGCCGTTCCATATAAGTTATCAAATTTACCAAATTTTCATTACTAATGATTACTATATTCTCCAATTTCTACTGTACACTCTTTAACCCTTATCCTTGAGTGACCTCTTGGCCTTGATAATGTGGTGATGCTTTTGTAAAAAAAAAAAAAAAAGGCTCCATGGAAGTCTTCTTGTGTGAGCATATCAATGATCCTCATCACAGCTTCTTTCATCTTCTCAATTGTCTCGTAATAACAGCCTCTATAGTATCCTTAACCTTAAGAAATAGCCAAAAGTCACAGAGAGCAAGGTTTGGACCATAGGGAGGGTGAGGAACTGCCTTGATACCCATCTTAGTCAAATAGTTTGTGACAAGGATAGAGTTGAGGGTTGCTGCATTGTCCTGGTAAAAATGCCACTGACCCCATTTGAAGAGTGCTGGCCTTTTTCAACGGAATCTCTTCCTGAACTTTCTTAAAACCTCAGCATAGTATTTCTTGTTGTTGGGTCCAGTGGGAACCCAGTGCATGTAGATTATGTCCATGGTGTCAAAAAAGGGATCATTATAAGTTTCTGGATTGATTTGATTTTCTGGCATTATTGGATCTGGGAGAGCCAGCATCCTTCCACTGGGAACTCTGTCTCCCTGGTCTCTGGATCATAGCAGTAGATCTAGCTTTCATCGCAGATCGCCAGAGCATAAAGAACTGCAGGATCTGAATTGATCGGCTTGACCATCTCCTGCTGTCATGACATCTTTCTTTCTAATCTTCTCTGAGCACTCACTTTTTGTTGGGGAGGGGGTAAAATGGGTAAAATTGTGGCCTGGTAGACCAACACAAACCTTAAAAAACTTGTTTTCAAGGAGATTTCGGGTGTGCTGAAAACGAATACATTTAAATTTCTGCAAATAAATGGTTTTCTGGATATTAAGCAATGCAATTCTTTATATCATAAGTGGTGGTCATTGTTGTACATGCAAGCGCGCATATTTTACCCATTTTACGTTGACCAGCCCCTCAACAAAAGGTGGCCAAAAAGTGAATGCTCATTTTACTTTAAATTACTACAGAAAAGTGATCACCCAGGTTCTTTAAGGGTGGAAAGATGCTGCGCTTTCACCTTTTTTTGTTTTGTTTTTATGTACTTACGCGGTGGTGGTGGGGGGCGGGGAGATATTGACGAAATGGCAGTTTTCCGTCTCCGTTTTTTATGGGGAGAGGGGTGCATGCACAACAGCTATGAAATAAGGGTACCTGTACAGTTCAATCGAGACATTAAAAAAATGGAAATATCGAAAAAAAGGTTATATTGTACGTATCCGTTTTGAACTGAAGATGTCCGAAAAAAAAAAAATTCCCTTAATTTCATCGAGTATTTTTTTTTTTTTACAGCGGAAAAACACGTTTTTTTATGAGAGCGCGTTGAAGGCAGACATCTGGATTTGTTCTTAATTTTTGTTTTGAGTTTAGAAACGTCACGGGGAGATAACTCCAGTTAAATCGCCAACACTCGCTCCCTCCCTATCTTTTCTTCCTAAAAATCGAACCTTTTGCTCGGTATCATAACAAATTGTTTTTTCGCTGTAAAACAAAAACTACTAGATGAAATTAAGTGAATTTTTTTTTCGGGGAACTTCATTCATTCCATAACGGATACGTACAATTAAAACTTTTTCCGATATTTTCATTTTTTAATATCTTGATTAAACTGTACAAGTACCAAAATAAGTTATCTTTAAGAAAATATTCTCTAGAAATAGGTCTTAAAAACAACAGAATTATAAATTTGCGACGGGTTCAAATGTTAGATTCGTTTTCAGCGGGCCCCCAACAAAAAACCTAAAAACAAAAACTAGAATGGTCAACGTTCTGTTATCGTTAAAAGTAACATTTACCGAAATTACTTTACTAGTTGGTTTCTTATTGGTTAATGATTTATAAAACAGCCAATCAGAATTAAGTTTACTTAGGTTCGTCTGATTATGAACAACTTCCGGCGGTGTACGAATTATTCGTGTTATTCGTTTTATTTTTTTCTTGATTTTCTCACCTCGTTACTTTGTTTTATTAAGTTTTTTTTTAGCCGAACTGAGAAAAGAAGAAAAAAGCCGGTATGTTTTTTTTTTATGACAAAATGCATACTATAATCACATGTTATAATTTTTAAAAGAAAAACAATCTGCTACAGTGTTTTTTTTTTTTGTTTACAAACTTGTTTAAGTTTAATGTTTTCGTTAAAAACATTGTTTTATATTATATAAAAAAAAAAAAAAATTACAAACAAGGGAGATAACTAGAAAAACAATTTTGCTGCTTAGAATTTAAAAATATATACAGAAAATTGTTGTACGTACTCGTCATGGAACGAAGATGTCATATTCTAAAAATCACGTAAATGGATCAAGTAGGTTTTTTAAATTAAAAAAAAAAAAAAATCAAATTTTACGATTTTTAGCGATTAAAAAGTTTTAATTATTTTTAATAAAAACAAAATCTCTGTAGTCGAATTGTCTTGTATTTTGGGAAATTTAAAAAAAAGTATGACCGTTCGTTCACGACCTCCTGTTCGCTTCCCCATAAATTTTACCCATTTAACAAATCTAGTTTCACTATTTTTACCCATTTTCATGCACTAAACTCTAGGTTGGTTTGTGATACCAACTAATAAACATTTTTTTGTTTATTTCACCAGAAATGGAATCTCCACAGGATTGGAAACCAGCCAAAAAAAGGGTCAAAGCATTGTATGCCAAAATAAAGGAACAGGTATTTATTTCACCGTCTTTTATTATTATTTATTTCGATTTTTCTTTTGATCGTTGCTGTAAACTCATTTTTGCTCAGCTTTCTAAGGTCAGAAATCTTGCTATATTTTCAATGTGCGCGCACACACACACACACACTATATATATATATATATGTGTGTGTGTGTGTGACAACACCTTTCTGGTATGTATTGGCCCATTTCACAGGTTCACTAATGGACCAGAGTTAATTCTCAACCGAGTTATAACAAAGATGCAATAACTGGTACTCCATGTTTCGTTGTATAAACACTCAGCATTATAAGGTGAGGGTCAAGGATAAGCGGAGCATTTCATGAAAAGGAGTAGCATGGCACCTTCTCATATATTTTGGTGTAGTAGCCAATGAAAAGGGAACCTTTAGGTTGCTCTTAACTATGGTAACTCCATTTATTTTATTTTTATTGTAAGTTTTTATTTTATGTTTCTACAAACTAAGGTTTCCTAATTTACTAAGGTTAAAAACCACTCAAGGATAAATGTCAGTAAGATTTTCAATTTGATGATGGAATAGTACTGTGAAAGGGTTGAAAACTATGATTAATTTACAGGTTGACTAGATTTGTTATATATTGGGACCCTACGTCAGTAAGTAGAGATTATGTTGACTAGTATGAATTTCAAGAGTGTTACATTAAGCACATTTCAGGATAACTTAGTGGCAAACAGAAATAGACCCAGCACATCTATTGTGAGTGATGCAGGAGGTGTAAGAGATTAGCTCCCTAGACAAAATACATAAGAATCAGGTGTTGAATTATTACGTCACATGTTCTGGACACAGTTTCGAGACAATTTGAGCTGTGGAAGCCGACAGACCAGACTTGCCCAACAATGTAGGAATCTAAATGAATGTTTCCCTGAAACTATTTGTTCATCGACTATTTTTAAGACTAAGTAAGAAAGTTAAGTAATAAGAAATTAATTTTAGTCTCCTCTTGTGAGCAAACTTCTCTCCCCAATAAAACCTTTAAAACCTCAACAAGTTTCTTTTGTGTTTCCATGCATGAGTTTTATTCACTTAAGTTAGAGCCGATTAACAGCCACCAGATGATGCAACCAAGCAAGCAATGGCACACATGGAGAAGTGACGATCAAAGAATGAAAACCAGAATATTCATCTATGTAGAAAGACTTTTATTAATAAATTTGATTCTTGACCACTGACTTGCAAAACCTCATAAGTGTAGCGAGTACGCATTTGCGTGTTAAAAGGTTATGCACTTCCCTTGTTATGAAGTATTTATTGATATTGAACTCGAAAATGACCATGTTGTAGTCTGTAGGGAAATATTCCCATGATGATGTGTTTCGTAGGTAGTGAAGTTTTTGGAAAGAAACTGTTCATGGAATTTCTGTTTTATTTTATGTACACAGATGGTGAAAGCTTTATTTGCAATTTTAGTAGGAAGACAGGTTCTTACTGAGAAGGATTTTTGGAAAAGAGCAGAGCTGGAAGTTCAGTGGAGTACCTACCAGGTGTCTTTCGGGTTAAAATGGCTAAAATTGACACTTTTGTGCTTATTAAAAAAAATTGATGCCTTGGATTTTTATAAAACTTTCTGAAAAGTTGTAACTAACTGATTTCTATATAATTTTGTTTGTCTATACTTCACGATAACTCTTGGGTGTGCTCCAAGGGCTTTTTTAGGGCTAATAAAAACACTCCATTTTTGGGACTATTTTATCATATTTGTCCAAAATTTTCTGTGTATGTCTATTTAGCAGTTTTGCATGGTGCTGAACTCAAATTTAAATATGTTAAGACCTTGGGGACTTTCGGGGTTAAAAAGGGGTGCAAATGATGGACTTAGTCATTTTTTTTTTCTTTTTTGCATGGTGCAGAACACAAATTTTCATATGTTAAGGCCTAAAACTGCACTGTTTTTTCATTTTCACCTTGATTTGACGTCCCCTGGAGCATTGGGGGGGGGAGGCAAATGCTGAACTTAGTCATTTTTTTAATGCCTCGTTCACTGTACACTCATGGGGGACTATGCATGCTTCACTTGTTTGATTAAAACCAATATCATAATGGCTGAATTATTTTTTATGCAATGCATTCTTGATATTTTGGTTTCAAGATTTTTATACTTTTTGGAAGATTGCATTTTGCAAGAACTGCCATAAAGCACCTTACATTTGGTATTTATCTTTGTAAATATAAAAGTTTGAGGTTTATAATTAAATGCATTTGTGGATTAGATTGATGAGAGTTTAGGAGAAACAGATAAAAATTTAGATTATGAAGGCAGTTGGTCCATTCATAAAAAGTATGATTTTCATTAATATGTTGCAATGATGTTCACCTTGGTTTGGTAGGTGCCTGTTTCTTCTCTAGTCTGTACCATATCCCAGATCATGACGGCCCATACACGGTGGTTTTGAGCAAGGTTGTACGAAATGGCTAAACAATCACAATTCCACTATTAAAGATTGACCAATTGTGAATCTATGAGCTCAACCAAGTCATGCTTCATGGTTATTGTCTGGGTCTTCAGCTCTCCACGAAGAATACACTATACATATTAAGCAGTGAAGTAGGGAGCATTATATCACAAATTAATTTTCCCTCTTGGCAACAATCTGCAAATCAAAAACATGTTGGCAGAGAACAGCACTTTGGAGATGTTGTTAAGTACGCTTCTTCCCTGGCCTGCACTACATCCCAAATCATGGGAAAGTGAGAGGGGGTGTAATATATGGTGGTCCTAAGCAATCTTGCACAAGATGGCTAGTCAATTGCGATTCTATTGTTGAAGGTTGAATAACTATGGATCTGGTTAAGATCAAAATGTAGTATCTGTTATGATGCTACACTACCATTTTTTGTTCTCAGTAAGTGGAGGAGAAATCATTCATGACTGAGACAGTTTTTTATTTTTGTTCCTTTATCCACATTAAAAAACGACCTTGGTGTCTAACTCTGCCCTCATGGGGAGGCAAAGTAAATAGGAACTATGGATCTGAGAGCATAGCTAAGTCCTACTTGATTTGTTGTCCAGTAACATAGCTGTGTTACTGAGGCAGAGAGGATTACATTGAAAATTAGCTCTCTCTCATGATGACAAGCAGCTTGCCTGAACCATCAAAAATGTTGCTGCAGCTGAAATAACTTTAGGCGACATTCACTCAGGATGGGTTGTTGGCTCCTCCCATAGAACACATGGATGAACACAGACTACACACGACGGTCCACAGCGACCAAGATAGTGATGGACAATTAGTCCCAGTATCAGCAGTGAACACTGTAGACTTGTGCATTGGAGTTAGTTTTAACAATGGCTTTAATGGTGTGTAACCACATTTTCAACTGGACTCCCGAATGTCTTCTTCAACCTTGGAATGGTTCTGGAACTATTGCTTTCTGAATGAACTTTCATGGATTGTGGTGCACAGCATGGCTGAACCAGCAAAGTCTCCTCTTTAAAATAGTTTGGTTGAGAGGATGATTCAGCATTGTATCCCAATTTAGATATTGGAGAGATGACAGAGACTATAGATTGCGGTGTTAGCAGAGGACAAGCAGTTGAGAAACACTGTCAATTTACTAGCAATGCGAGATACCACAGAGGCAGCTATTGTCAAAATTTTCCAGTTTCAGCCAATTAGCCACCTTCATTCTATCCTTTATTTGCAGTTGTAGTTCCTGCAGAAGTCGTCAACAAACAGATTCCTTGACGAAGTAAATATAGTAAAAATATCCAAACAGCAGCCACACTGGAAATTGGCAATTTTGGTTTTTCTATTTCTACATCTGTTGAAATTTATATATTTTATTTGATTTCAGGTGGAATTTTATTTTGGTGATTCAAATTTAGACAAGGATCGATTCTTTAAGAAACAGATTGATAAATCCAAAGATGGAAGTAAGTAATTTTCTTTCCTCGTTTCTATTTTTTTCATGTTTTCTTCATTACTAACATGGTAACCAGGTGTTGCCTGGAATCAATAAATTAAAAGTATGCAGCAATTTTTTTAATAACAGATTTAATTTCTCTTTGGCTTATTTTTTTATTTTAAAATATTGGATGTTTTTGTTTTTAGGAGAGATCAAAATCTTACTTCTTTAAATTGAGGAACAAAATTCTTATTTTCATATGAGTAATTAATCTTCTGTCAGTTACCCCAAACACTTCAAAATGCATTCTTCATCAATGTCGATAGCCCAAAGCTGCACAGTAGGCCACTTAAGAATTAGAGTGATCACTAGATGATGGCCTGATTCTAGCAGATGACGCATACGAAAATGGCAATTGACAGGAGTTGGAAGTCATCTACTGAACATCTAACCTCAGTATGAGACCCAGATAAAAAAAAATGAAAATTATCATGACAAATAAGAAAAATGTTTCAGGTGAAGTTTCCAAAATTCTAAAAATATGACACAACAAAATACAAGAAACAATAGATATATTATTTGGCTTTAGCTGTTCCCGTGGGTGTGGGTTAAAGAGATGAACTCACACTCATTTGTTGTGTCATTCTTTCATTTTCGGTACTGGGACAGTTTTAATCCATAATAAACCATCATTTTATAAACAGTAGATGATGCTGAATGAAAATGACCTGGCATCAAAATCAAAACAAGACAACACTATCAAACAGGAAAAAAAAATTAATGAAACATTTTAAGCAAGAAAAAATAGTCACCATATTTTATAAGTAAAAAAAAAAAAAGTCATTTTTTTTACAAAGAAAATATAATAAAACAACTGTTATCATTTTTTCTGTTTTTTTTTTTTTTTTTTACAAGAAAGTTAAGATTTGTTTAATTATTTCATTTATTTAAAAAAAAAATTATACTGTTGTAGCTTTTGATCCAGAAGAATATTAGGGTGAAGAAAATGAATTTCTTACACTTTTTTTTATTTAACTTTTTAAAGGTTAGGGTTTCAGAGAATTTTTTTTTTTTTTTTCCAAAATTTTGCAGATTTTCTATTGGAGTTAGTGCAGACAAATTTTATGATTTGAAAATTGTCGACTGCTATCTCGCAATCTGATAAGCTAAGAGTTTCATCTTCTGGCTGTTTATTTAAGCAACCATAAGATGATAAAAAATGTCTTTTCGCATAGGTTACAAACTGTATCAATATTTCATTTTCCATAAAGAACATATATGTACATAAAATTAAATAAAAACTATGCATAATTAAAATGTATATATTTCCCCTTACATATCACAAGGTTCTATTAAGAAATTATTTTTTTATTCTTAGTTAGACTTCAACACGGAAATCTTTTTTTTAATATGATTTCAACCTTATAGGTATTTTTGACTCAAATTGTACACACATTAACAGTACTTGTATGCCTACTTGCCCATCAATTATTAGCACTACAGCACTAGCAGTATCAGAATTTTTGTAGGAATTTTTGACACCCCTAACACGAAACTGCGAATACAATATAAAAATCTAGTAATTTCTCTGTTAAAAGTGGGTTATTTATTTTCTTTATGGATTATACTTCCAAAATAAACTATTACAGTTGTTTTAAAAGTAACAGAAATATTTTTTTTTTTTTTTTTAAAAACAGTAATGAATTTTCCGAACTCAATATTTTTCAATTTTTAAACTTTAAAAATCTATCAAAATTTTTCTATTGATTCTATTTTTACGATATTTTCAGGGTCAATGTGAAATTTTATGTTCTTTCCAATAAACCGAATATAATATTTTAGACAAACGTTTTTTTTTAAATTCACGCCCCCCCCAAGTGTCACCCATTTTCAACTTTCTCTTAAAAAGTAAATAATTAATTTATGTTGAATAGTTTTATATATCACAAATTGAAGAGAAAAGGTCAATAAATAATATATTCAAATTTAAAACAAAAAAAAAAAATCCCTTTTTTAGAAATTTACCTGTAAAGTCCGAAGTTTAAAACCTTATTTTATAAGAACACATTGTTTTTTTTTTGTCTTTTTTTTTTTTTTTAATGAAACCTTGGTCCTTGCTCCTTTAATTGAAAAAAAAATTAGGGCTTGAATTAAATTTTTCGAGGAGTTATAAGCTTGGATGACAGGGGGTCGAATAATTCACGCCTCTCATTTTGAAATGTCTATTAAAAAGTAAATAATTAATTTATGTCGGGGAGTTTTATATATCACAAATTGAAGAGAAAAGGTCAATAAATAATATATTCAAATTTAAAACAAAAAAAAAAAATTGCTTTTTTAGAAATTTACCTGTAAAGTCCGAAGTTTAAAACCTTTTTAAAAAAAAAAAACACATTATTTTTTTTTTGTTTTTTTTTTTAATAAAACCTTGGTCCTTGCTCCTTTAATTGAAAAAGAAATTAGGGCTTGAATTACATTTTTCGAGGAGTTATAAGCTTGGAAAGATGGGGTGGAATTATTCACTATTTTCACGAAATTTCTGACACTGCTACTACAGCACTGGTCGTTTTTTAAAGATATTTCATGAAACACTAAGTACATAAATGAAAATTAAAGGTTGGCATGATATTGTGTATTTCAGATCAAAATTTTATACACATTAACAAAACTAGTTTCTACTTAGCAATGTTTAGTACTTCAGCACTCGTATTACATGATGAGGGTTGGATTTGAATGGAAAAGTTTGAGCGACATCTTGAGGATCAACGGTCCTTGGAATGGAAGTCAATGAAACCGTATAACTTACTCCCAGGGATTTTCTTTCTCTTTAACTGATGAGACTTCCAGCAGAAAAGACATATTATTGGTGCTGTCCCTAATGAAGAAAAGCATGCAATGTGGTCGAGTATAGTGAGACAAGCTATCTCTCACACATATACCAGAGGTCAGTTGTTCTGATGTTTTGTGACTGTTTATTTTCTCTATATTAATAACGTAGCCTCAGGAATTCCCCTCTGGAAAAACGTATTGTAGGTTTGCAACAACAGATGCCATATACAAATTCAATACAGCTAGGCTAATAACTACTATCTTATGTAGCTTTCAAACACCTTTGCGAATACATTCAATTGTGATGATAAAATACTACATTACATCCCAGGGGCAACACCATCACAATCGCAACATTGTTAGAGGAAGGGGTACCTATTTTTCCCTCTAAATATTTAGACCTACCACTGCAACCAGTCGACACCAGGAGGAAGTCTACACGTTCCACAGATTCTGTGCTTACATCAGCCGTAACTGGCTCATACATACATAGATATACCATTATCTTTCCCATAATAGAATAAAAAAAATAATAAAGTCTCCCTCGGGGAAAGTCTGCTGCTTCTGATTGGTTGCCCGCTAATTCTTTTATTCCTGAATTAGATCATTCTAGGCGAACACTTCAGAACATTAAAATATGGCATCGCTAGGACAAATACTTATTCGCACGGCTTCAATTTCACTTAATTTTCAACATATAACAACAAACGAATCGTCCACTCCTTTTAAGTAACTAATGACTGTTTAGCTTTTATGGGAAAACTAAAACATACATTTACTACTAGATACAATATGTATCTTCTACATTCTTCTTTCTTACTTTGCGGTCGTCACCGTCAGATGTAAACAAAATATGATTAGTATCAAGACAGCCATAACTGTTTAGAAGCGAGGAACAATGTTGACTGATATTATATCAGTCGTGGTTTAATAAAGAATATTTGCTTATGTTTTCCCTTTACATATCTGATTTTACACATTAGCTAATTTGTTAGGATAATACTTTCTTTTCTCATTCTGATCGCCTACAAGTGGAGGATGATGTTTGCACAAAACATATATGCTGTGGTTTGATGAATAATGTTCCCTGATCTTTTAATTATTTATAGATGCATACATTTACATATCACATTTTTCTTTTTTGACATGCATTATATTTTTTTGCACTTATGCATTTATTGAAGCTCACTGAAATAATAATGTGATTATTTAGAAACCCATTACAAACGTGAGGAGGGGATAGTGTTTTGAAACAATTGCATACTTTCACCTAACAAATTAATAACAGAGGTTGTAAAGCTTACATTTAACTGAAATATACTTTTTAATGATTACTGCGGTAAAATAATTGTATAGTGGATTCTGAGAATACATTCTAACATAAAAAGTGTTAAAAAAAACAAATACAAACATAATAATCATTCAAAAACAGAAAATTAAATACTGGTAACCTTAAAATTATCCTAATGTTTCATAAATGCTGGTAACTTCTTTTAAAAAAAACAAAAACTTTTTAACAATTCAGCATGTTAACATATATGCATAAGTAAAAAGAAAATATACATAACATCTTGTTAACACTCAATAATCGCACAAACATATAAATTAAATCAACTTCTAAACGTGATGCAATTCTGCTAAAAACCTATATAGCATCTTTGAAGTCTTGATAATCGCTCAAAATTATAAAAATTATATACTGGAACCCTTAAAATTTTACTACGGTGAGCTCTAACAAAATGTTTGAGAATTATTGGCATTTTAACACGCATTGCTGACTCTTTCTTTGCGCAGACTGAACTAACTACCATAAAATATAAACAAGCACATATTGCTCTTTCCTTGCACAGATGGAACACTCTTAAAATGCATTGGTTTGGGAATGTAAATATGCATAAAATATCGACACACCACTACTCCCCCCCCCCCAACAGCCCTAAAAAAGATTTCTTTTACAGGTACCAATAGTTAACTTTCTGTTTTTTGAGTGATTATCAAGACTTTAATGATGCTATATGTGTTTGTTTGTTTTTTTCTTTTTTTCATTTTTTATTCCTGTTGACAATTTGATTTAATTTTATATTTTTGACCGATTACCTAGGCTTCAAAGCTGTGACTTATCATGTTGACACTTTCTTTTTAGAACTGAATAAACGCTTAGCAAATTTTTTTTTTTGCTGTAAAAAAAAAAGCTACTTGATGAAATTAAGTGAAATTTTTTTTTTTTTGGACAACTTCATTCCATAACAGATATGTACGTACAATATAACCTTTTTTTTTTTTTTTGATATTTTCATATTTTTATGTCTTGATTAAACTGTACAAGTACCAAGAAATCCTTTAATTTTTTAACAAAAGCTTATTATAAAGCTTTAAATTTAAAAAAAGATTTTTTTATTCTAAATAATGTGTAAAGTTAAAATATACTTATTGCATAATGGAAGATTTTACAGGCTATTTCACTTATTTTATGTTGCTTGAATTTGATTATATGCTTCTTTTATAGCCAATATATAAGGGATATGTCATATCCTTCCATCGGTTGGTTGAAAAAGATCATGGATCATCAAATATAGAATGGGAACCTAATTTAATGAAATATTTTTCAAAGTAAAAGTTGGACAGAATTCTTCTAAACATGGAAAGTAGCATAAAATGAATATTTATTTCGAAAAAAAAATGGGAGAAGAGAAAGTAAAAGAAAGGAGGAAATATCTTGCCGTTACTACTATTATTGGGAAAGTTATGAAAGAACTTATGTTTACATACACTATGCACAGGAGGAGGAAGAGAACATGTTTACATGCACATTATCTTCTAATATTTTTGTTCACTTGGAAAAAAAAAATTATGAATATCAGTGCAATAGTTAAAGGTGTTCAATAAGAATTAGTTCTAAATAACAGTTCTCTAGTGGTTGAAAGTTCAAGCTAAGAATAAAATATACATTTCTTAACATTTCTAAATTAGACATTAATTGAGAATAACCAAAATTACTAGCAAAAACAAAAATAGCAAAAAAGCTTAACATATCAAAATCCACCATTCATGAGTATTGGCTTATTTCATGGCATATATATTTTCGGGATTTTTTATTTCCTTTAAAATTTAATATAAACTTTCCAGAAACCTGATAATCATATTACACATCTAGATAATATTAGGTTTAAAGATTCTCAAATTTATACTTGTATTGTCCATATATGGCCTAATAGTTAAAAGCATTGGTTAGCTATCAGTTTTAAATGAGTTTTCTGAGGGGTGAAGGTTCAATCCTTACTACAGGTGATACTAACTAAGAATAACATAAATTAATACTTTTACTCTCATGGCTGATAAAACAAGAACAATCTAGCCTTGTCGATCAAATAAAGCATTCTCTCCCTTTTTAAAATGTTATTTTGTTCTAGCTTGGATGGAGCATCCTACCGGGTGACAGAAATTAGCCTGCTATCTCATACATTCTAACTGAGAGATTTTTTTAAAGATTTTAACCCTCTTTTTAAGTGCAAGTGTTTGTATCTCACTTGCACTTGGTTCACTGGGTATATTTGCTAGTTTTTTAAAATTTTTTATTTACTTCAGTTAGTTGTAAGAGATCACGGGACTCCCTCCTGAAGCTTACACTTGATTCTGTTATGATTTAAATTTATATCCGAGGGCTCTTTTAAGAATAGACGCTGTTCCCTTTATGGCTACTATCCATATTTCGTTAAAGCTTGGTCTTCCAGGGATTGCTTTAAAGTATCCCAGAAGATTCTTTCTTATTAGGCCTGTTGCTCTAATCATAATCGGTATAATGTTTATTTCTTTCAGAAAACATGTCGTTCTTAGATCATTTTTTAGGTCCTGATATTTTGCTATCTTTTCCCGTTCAGCTCTATTAAGGCCAAAATCATTTGGGACAATGATAATGAACACAGTTCTTTCGGGCTTGTTCTATATTACAGTGTCTGGCTTGATGGCCTTGTCTTTTATGTATCTGCCCACCTGTATCTCTTTGTCATAGAACACTGTCCAATGTGATTTCACGTGTGTATTTTTAAATAAGACCTGTGTAAAAATGAAAATCAGATAATTTGAAATTCTATATGAATTCTTAATTTTGAAAAAATGCACCTAAAGGAGTCCAGAAGTTAACTTGTGAATATAAACAGCCAAAATGAGAATGGTAGTCTGAGTAAGCTAAATAATACAAACCAAAAATTCTGATACATCTTATAACTTATATATAAAAGGTACTTTGTATGTGAGTTTTCTATGGACTCTGAAAAAACTAAGTCGATTTTTAGTAATTTCGCACAAATGTACGTTATGTGTCTGGAAGTGTTCTTAGATAGGTTCTGTGTTAGAATACCTCCGATAAGTATCAATAATCAAAAAAATTTGATTAAAGAAGGAAGTCTGATTTTGACCAAATTTAACAACTTATATGACAACATCACAAGTGCATTTTGAGAAGTTTTATCACTACAGAAGCAGAAGAGTTCAAAAGAGTTGATAATACAGGGGCGTGTTCACAATAAATGTTTCTGTTTAGAGCACAACTGAACCATGATATTTGCCTTTTGCATTTAAAATTTTAATTCACTATATAAAAATAATTTTATAAAATTAACAGTAGGTTTACTATAGTATAATGTACACTACAATGTATTATGGAGTAAGTCGCTACGAAGAGGGGGGGCATGTGAAGCTTCTTCCCATTGCATCGTGGTGGATCCTTGATTAGAGCAGGCAATCAATTAATTTGATTGAAAAATGAGTAATTTCACCAATTTCAATGGCAATATAAGTATTGGAAGTGTGGAACATTTGTTCATCCTTATTCAATCCTAGGCAGCGTCAGGTCTCCCTGCTAGAGCATAAATTTATTTTTAACTAAACTAATAAATATTGGAATTCTTGTGCAAAAAAATTCTATTGTACAAAAGTTAAACTAAGATAAAATATTTTTATTTTTTTATCTGACATGACTTGAGTTGATGTTATTCAAATCAGTTGAGGATATGTCCTTGACAATTAGTCTGACAGTGGCTTTGTTACTGTTGGGCTGAAGTATGGTTCTATTCAGTACTTGGAGGTACTCTCTCCCAGGCTTTACCTTCTTTCATTGAGAAGAGGTTTTTTTTATTGCCAATCACTTGAGGTGTCCCTACTGAAGAATGCCAACAAGACTGCTTGGGCATTTTTTGTAGGCCAGTGTACATTTCTCCTAGTGTGCTAGTTTTTCGAAATCTCACTTGATCTTGTGTCTAACCTCCAAAAGAGGAGGTAAATTAACTTGGTGGGGGTGTCAATCTATATTTTTATCTTATAATAAGTACATAATAAGCAAAAACAAAAAAAGACTACTATACATTTTTTTTAGATTTTTTGGATCCATATTCTCATCTTGGCTGTAACTTCTATAACATTTTGGTTGATGTAACTCCCGACCCATGGTACAATGGTTAACGGTGTAGAGTTACAATCAGTTCTAAATGACAATTGTCTGAAAGTTGGAAGTTCAAGTCTCACTACAGGCTAAAAATAAAATATAAAAAAATTACTTAACATATACCCTTTCATGGTTGACTGAATAAGAACAATCTATCCATATTAGTTACATCAGCCAAAATATGAAAATAACAACCAAGAATAATAGTCCAAATCATACAAATTCTTAATCCTCATCTCAAAAATTCTGAAATACGTTTTCTGTTAGAAACTGTTTCGTAAACATGATTTTTCATCTAAAATGCTGGGAATAAAATAAGGGTTCACATCATTTGGGCTGCTGTTCTCATCTTGAGTGTTATTTACACATTTTATCTAATGTAACCCTCAAGTGTATTTTGTTGAACTCAGAAATCTTTGGAATTTTGAGTGGAACCCTTTATTTAATCCAAATTCCATGAACCATGACTGGATAGAAGTGTATTTAATTGTATTTAACAATTGTTTTTTGAGTATTGCTGGAGATTAAACTTCCAACCTCCAAAAGAGTTTCACTTACAACTGAATTTTACCAATTACACCAAATACTCATAACAGATATATTTAAAAATTCAGAAACATAAATTCAGTTTTTTTTTTTTTTTTTTTTTTTCATTTAAAAAAATTCCTTAATTAAAATTTTTTTTATTATTTTTTCTTAATAAAAATACTTTTTGTTTATTTAATTCTTTGTTTTCAGGTATTGCTTTATCATTGCTTTTATCCTTTAATCGGGTGAAGTCATTAACAGAAGACATTACAGTATTGGAAAAAGCTCTTTCAACATCGACAATGCTCAAGGTGAGACAATCTACTTTCTTTTTTCTCCTTTTTCTGTTTTGTCTGTATTATAACGCTATAAATAATGAGACTTTGATCTCTATATTAATAAAATTGCACTAGACTTTTTAGCCTGTTAAAAATGAACAAATGCTACAGTCCATTTACTTAGAATGAGTGCTTCATGCCAAACTTCTAGAGTAAATGTGGTATTGTGGTGATTGATCTTCATTAATCCCTAACTGTGCATCAAATGGATACCATGATACTTAGTTTGATGCAGTTTATTATAACAAAAGTTCATACAAAATTTCAGACAGATTGGCTCAGTAGTTCCAAAAAAAATAAATGGAATAGACATGCAAACTAAGAGAAATATAATATAAATGACAATTTCTACCGCATTTTATTTACTATTAATCAATTGATCATTGAAATAAAAAAAAATACAATAGCGTAAATTAAAATGAAATTTTAAAATCCCATTTAAAAATAATTGTGTAAAAATCCATTAAAATGCATTTTTAACAAAACGTTTATCTGACATTCATTGTCATTCAGTATTATTGTAAAGACAACTCTAGAAATAGTTTAATATTTAACTTGATTTAATGTTAACAAAAAAACTGTTTATTCTGATGAATATGTAATGGTGTTGAAAAGTTCAATTTACAAACAAATAAATGTTTGTTTATTAAAAAAAAAAATCTGCATTGAATTGGCTTATTAGACTTACATTTTGAATTCATACTTAATGCTTTTGTCACAGAAAACAAATCTTCATATAATATTCAACTATTGGGTCAGTGCAAAAGTTTTTGGCAATTTTAAAAATTTCATTTTGAAAATTAAAAACTGTTTTTTAATATCTTTACTCATAACAATAATGATCTTTGCTTTCTATAACTTGATTCCATCTTTCAATGAGCTTTTAAATGCCTTGTAAAATCATTTCAGTTTTGATGTGAAATATGAATTTAATTCATATTCACTCTTCTCTCGTTATGTTAACTCGAGGTCCTCTAAATGGTTTTGTAATCCTTGAAATAACTGATAATCTGTGGGAGCTAAGTCAGGAAAATATGCAGTATGGGGTAAGATTTTGCAACCAAATTCTTCTATTAGACTTTTGCTCAGTAATGCTGTGTGAGGATGAGTATTATCATGATGAAGATGACTTCCTTTCTGTTGACTAAAGAAGGTTGTTTTTTGATTAACATAAGCGAGAATATTGCAGAAAAATATGAAAGATGCTTTAATAATGTGAAAAAAAAAAAATTATAAATTAAAATGGTGATATGATTAATAACAATATGCATAAAATAAATTACGATGGTTTTAAAATGCCCTTTCTACAGACGGGCAAAAACTTTTGCACCGATCTAATAAAAGAAGACAAACAATTGAAACAAGCTGTTTTAAAGTCATATTAAGACCATGAAGTTAAAAGTAAAACCAAACTACTCAACAACTCCGGGAAGTTACAGTTAGAGAAAATGGACATTAATATTTTATAAGGTTAGTCATTGTAATAATTGTTTGTTAAAATTTTATCTATTTTTTCATATATACTACTTGGTGCTCTTATTTTAAGAACTCTACAAAATTTCTGTTTAATTAAAAAAATGAATTATGAAATCAATTTCTTGTTTTTAATAAACTAAAAAATATATAATCTCTATCTGTACTATATATAAAAGGAACTTTGTGTGTGAATGAGTTCTCTATGTGCTTCAAAATGGCTGGGATTATTATTTTTTTTTTTAATTTCACACGAATGTACTTGATGTGTCTGAGAGTGTTCTTACGGATTGAAAATTGATATTCAAAACAACCCAATTAAAGAAAGTCCAATTTCGAACAAAGTTAACACTTTTATACAGCTTAACATCACAAGTGCATTTGAGACGTTTTATCACCACGCAAGTAGAAAGGCTCAGCCTATAAAATCTACTGTAGATTCTTTTATAAGACAGAGGCGCATTCAAAATAAAGGTTTCTTTTTAGAGCATGATTGAACCATGATACTTTTGTACATTTAACTTTAATTCAAGTGATTATGTAAAAATAATTTCATAAAATCAACAGTTATTCCTTTGATAAGACAGGGCATGTTCAAAATTGATGTTTCTGTTTAGAGCACTATTGAACCATGATACTTCACTTTTGCATTTTAAACTTTAATTCAAGCTATTATTCAAAGATAATTTTATAAAATCAACAGAAAGTTCTCTACAGTGCAATGTATTGTGGACTAAGTCACTGCGAGGAGGCATGTGAATTGCTGTTTTCTTGGTTGGAATCGATTCCAACTAATGCTGATCATTAGGTAGTTTTTGATCTTGAAGTAGTATATATATATACTTTTATTTTTTTCCTAAGCTCCATACATCAAGTGGCTTTATGCTGAATTAGAATTTTAATTTTAAAAGCTGTGTCATTTGAGAAAAACATTCATTCCATATCGTAAACATACATATTTTGAATTCTAAGCTGTCTCATTCAAAAGAAAAAACGAAAAAACCCATCCCTTTTGCATGACATTTTCAAATATTGTATGGTGTTTGTACAATTTAATCAAGACATTAAAAAATGAAAATATTGAAAAAAGGTTACATTATACATATCCGTTTCGAACTGAAGATTTCCAGAAAAAAATTTCACTTAATTTGATCGAGTAGTTTTTTTTTTTTTTTTTTTACAGTGGAAAAACACGTTTTTATGACAATGCATTGAAGGTAGCCACCCTGAAATCTTTTTAACACGCCACAGGGAGATAACTCAGTTTAAAGCGCCAATACTCCCTACCCATCTTTAATAGTAGCTTTTCTTCCTAAAAATCGAATCTTTTGCTTGCTTGTTTTTTCGCTGTAAAAAAAAAACAAACTACTTGATGAAATTAAGTGAAATTTTTTTCGGAGAACTTCATTGCATAACAGATACATACAATATAACCTTTTTTTTTTTTTTTTTTTTTGATATTTTCATTTTTTAATGTCTTGATTAAACTGTACAAGTACCTATTGTACTTGTATTTCATTTCTTGAAATCGGTCAAGAGGATGTCTTAAAGATGAAACGTTGATGAATATATAAATAATTTTACTTTTTATTTTTCCATCATATCGGAATATTATTTCCATAATTTTTTTTTTTTGTGTGTGTGTATATATATATTAATGGTTAATATTCTGAAAAAATTTTTCTTGTAGCTTAGTGAAGATAAAGGGTCTGTCCGAAGAGTTACTCCTTACTCAAAACCTGTAGATGTAGATAAGCGAACAGTTTATGTGGTAAGTTCTTCTTTTTTTCTCTTTTTCTCACTATCAATAATAGTGAATTCTGTAAACATCAAAAACACGCCAATCACCTTAAATGAGCAATACCAGAAAACATGCTGGACAAGACACACACTGTTACTTAATTTGACAGTCATAGTCTTTAAATCAATAATTAGTAAATTTCTCCCACGTCCATCAAAATAAAACTTATACAACTCAATTCACAATAAATTTTTCTTTAAAATGATAGTTTAGTATTTTTGTGATTTGTATATTCTAAGAAATCAGTATTTAAATCTGACTATTAACAACAAAACATGTCGGCATAGCATGCCTGCTAGCAGTAGATGATTTTTTGCGTACGGTCAGGGTCTCTTCACATATGCACTCAATACAGAAATTCTGCCAATTGAAGTTTCATATTTTTTTAGTCAATCAGGGAAAAGAATTGTCTTTGCCACAGAATTTGAACGAAACACAGGTGACTTCCAGTCAAAAGTTGAAACATCTCAAAATTAGTACTTTGTAAGACAAAGTTAAGCCAAGATAGAAACTTCATTCAAACAGTATTTAATAGCCAATATATTAATTTTTTTTGTCTTAAAATTTGAAGAGAATTAGTTGAACAATTTTTACGTATGCATCGATAAAAATGGTGACGAGCGCCAATAACATGATTTTGTATGCCGTGACACATGCACAAAAATTCATAAACAAAATGATGATGTATGTTCGAACTGACTTACAACAATGAAGTATTCTTTTATGTTCTTTTATTATTATTATTTTTATTATTATTATTATTATTATTATTATCTGCTGGCATACTTTAGAAATATTAAAACAATATTTAATTATAATGTTTGAAGTATTTTTTTCAATACTTATGCAGAGAAGGTACCATGCTGAAATAATAACGTTATTATTTAAGAACCCATTCTTAAAATGGAGAGAGGAGGGTGTCTTGTAACTATTCTGTACTGTCATGTAACAATTTAATAAACAAGTTACCGTACAATTTGAATTTAACTTGAAAATACTATTAAAAAAACTGCATGTTATCCTCCTTGCATTAGCACCTTTCATTTTCTCTTGTCACAAATCATTCAGTTTCCAAAATTTTCAATGTGCTGGAAATTTCACAATATTCTGTTCAACAACTGGATACATTGTCAAAGTTCATAGACTGATTTAAAAAAAAAAAAAAAAAAAAGAGCAAAATTAAGAAATCTTGCCAAAATTGAGGGACTAGAAAAATAGGAATTCCTTGTAAAATGAGCTGCAAAACCTCTGACTTTTACAAATCCTAGTACTTTTGGATTATGCTTGCTACAAACTCTCAAGCTGCTTGATAATGGTTCACAGCTTTTATTCGTCAGTCATGATGTTTCCTTCAAAGTCATATATAAAACTAAAAATACTTACAGGACTGCAATTTTTAATGATGAGATATAGTTTAATGTGGTTGGAAACATTATAATTGTAATGTATATAAAACTTCCGTTAATTTGATATACTACAAGCCATATTTTGTTAATACTTTCTATGAATCTTATCATGGTGACCATCTTGGATATCCTGGTCGCCATCTTGGATTTTTCACAGTGTGATGATGACAAATGGTAATGTCCAGCAAAAGAATATTTCACTTTTAAGCTGTTTTTATGATATTTCTTAAAGTTATTAAAATAAAACTTACATATGCTAATTAGTCCATAAGTTACTAAGTGAGATGGTCGTAAATACAGCCATCTGAACTTTCAAAATGTAATAATGTGTTCAAAATTTCATATCTTAAAAAGATCTGAAGATACAGCCTTTTAAAGTTGGATATTTCTGTAAATTCTGCAAATTTTCTACCATTTTTTAGTCACAAGCTTATATACATTTGAATAGAACTGACTTAAGACAAAATGTCTAGTGAACCATGCTTTTTCCAATATTTAAATGGTCATAACTCTAGTTCTAATGGACAGATTTGAAAAAAAAAAAAACTAAAGACCATATTTTTTTGGTTTTAATGCTTTTTTCAATAATGCTTAATTTTAGTTTCTTGGATGTAAAGAAAAAAATGGTCTGGTATTGCTACTTAATTCATTACACCCCCCCCTCCAAAAATGTGCCTTGAATCATCCTCTTTAAATGCTTGATCATATTTTGCCAAAATAGTTTTGAATCCATCTGCTACATTTATTTGACCATTTTTAATTACTGGTTTGTAAAATGGGAGAAGGCAGAGAATTAGTCATATTTAAAAAATAATTGTAGAAGCAAAAAAATTATGTAGATTAAATCTAGACAATGTAGTAAAATATGTTCAGAATAAGAGACTTCAATAATATGGCCATGTTAAAAAAATGGAAGTTCATTGAATTGAGTTTACAATCCTTTGGGAGACAAACTTTGATAAAGCATGAGGATTAGAAACGATGAATATTATAAACTAGTGGAGTAATGCAATGATTCTGGCTGGACTGTTTACTATTTGCTAGTGTTGGGACAATTAATTGGAATTGGAAAAATTGGAACTTTTTAGAATATTGGAATCAGAAAAATTTTGCCTATTTTTCAATGCTAGAAACAATTATTGGTTCCCTGATTTATCAGAGAGGGATCTATGTTTTCAATGGCATCCATACGTGCGTCCATTAGTCCGGATGATTGCCAGATAACTGTCCATTAGTTTTTCCTGAAATTTTGCCACAAATTATATTTCATTAAATAGATGTGCACAGTAAAAAGATTTTTTTTGCAAAAATTCCCGTTGCAATCCAGGGACTCAAACGAGGTCAAAAAATGTCCCAAAATGCCCCAAAATTACACATTTTGCCCCATAACTTTTGATCCATTCATTAGATTTTTCTGAAACTTGGCCAAAATGTGGAGCCCATTGTTCTTAATATAAATTCAGTATGGGTGAACCTGGCAAAATTCTGGTTCGCATCCCTCTGGGACTTTTAGGGCTAAAAACACATGCCTTTTTGGAGCTCTTTTTTCATATTACTCAAAAACTTGATATGTATGTCTATATAGAGGTTTTCCATGGTACTGAATTAAAATATACATGTCTTAAGGTGTGAAACTGCACCATTAGTTGATTTTCATTGGGATTTGTCATTCCCAGGAGTTCAAAAGGGGTTACAAATGCCCCAAAATCGCAAAAAATGACACTTTTACCGCTTAACTTTTGCTCTATTAGATTTTTCTGAAACTTGGTGAAAATGTGAAGGCAATGTTGGCTCTTCACACTTCTCACATTCATCATTTCTTCAGTATTTTTTGTGGCGTTATCTCATATGCAGCACCAGAGGGGGTCCACGCACGCGCAGCTTGTTTTCTTTGTTTTTGTTTTTATTTAAAACTTGATTTTCCATTGTTTGTAGTAATGATGAAAGGATAAATATGTGTGGTCTATAATTTAAACAGAATCAGTAATTGTATCGGAATCTGGGAAAATATTTGAATCATTCTATCAGTTCTATTTACCAATTGAAATAGAAACTAGAGGATTCATTTGCATATAATGTTTATTATTACATAAGAATCTGGATTTTCTGTAATGAGAAATAACTACAAGAAACTGTTGAGAAGGTGAGCTACTATAGCTGGCTAAAAACAGACGATGATTGGACACTGAAATGGAGATGCTTATCTAACATCTTAACTGCCTCAGCATGAAATATGCATATTTCACCAAAAAAGAATCTAAGAAGTTCTGCCATTGTTGTCCGTTGTGAAATGAAAGATAATGATGGCCATCATCTGATGATATGCACCTTCATATCCGAATAATACAAATAGGTGGTGGTAACTTTTATCTTTCTTATTTTTTGCTGTTGTATTGTGTTATTGGCATGATAATAATGTGTGACAACTTAATTGCAAAGTGATTTCTACAAATACTAAAAAGCAAATAGCCGTAATTGCTATACTTTTTCTTGTTAGAATTAAGTTTTCTCCTTACTCAGAAAGCAAGGAAGTTTTCACAGGAATGTGTGAACTTCAATTATTTTCAACCAATGAAAATCATTCCAAACCACAAACGTAACATGTCAGTGTGAAAATGTGAAAGTAAATTAGCCAGTGCTAATTTAGAAAATCCTACAAGACTTGATCAACAAAATCAATTTTCTTCAGACTTCACCAGCCGCACATGCACAGAAGAACACAAAAATGTCTCTTCAATCCCTCCTTCATACACTAACGAGAACAAGGTAAACACACATACACAATGCTAAACTGCCAAATATGCACATACGTATATTATTATACATGCATATTTACTCTATGGACATATTGACCTACGCATTTCTAAGCCTTGTGATTAGTTCAACTTTCTTCACCAAACGTGTTTGTATGAAAATGACTGAAAAGTAACTTTTATATTCTTATCTCTTGTATAAAAATCATTTGTCATAAAATTTCATTTTTCTTCATTTGCTGCTTGGTGACTCTTCTATTCTGTTAATGTTTCATTTCCAGTTTATTAAGCATCAGTCTCCCACTTCTTTGTTGGTTTAATCTCTGAAAAGGTTTCTTTTCAATTTTTCCATCAATTTATTTATGATAAAACTATACTTTTATACAAAAAGAAAATCGGCTAAATTTTTGGATTTACGAGATTCATACGAGTGCATGCTCACAAACATGCCCATAGTAAAATTATACCCTCATGTTTTCCCCTCTGTTAACTTCAGAAATAACGGGCAGCGAATGTGTATTGAATGACTTCAACAGATACACTTTTTTTATTTAAGAATTCACAATTCGCTGGTGTTTGCAATAATCATTAACAAATCTCAAACCATTGTGTATCCACAAGTATTGAGAACATAAACATAAGAAACATACATTGTGTCTTTTGTTTTCCATTTAAACAAACTGAACCACAGCAACGTGTGGCTGGTTTTTTTTTTGGTTTTTTTTTACACAGTGGTCACCACTTATCAAGGCCTGGAAGCCACTCAGGGATAAGGGTTATTGTAAGTACATTACGTTAGTGTGGAGATTTGATCAAGTGTTTACTTAAGGGGGCAGTTCATTAGGAATTTGTTAACGTTGGACTTGAACACATCCGAGTTGTAGTCAGGTGGGAAGCAGGCAGACGGAACAGAGTTCCACAAACGTGCAGTTCTAAGAAAGAAGCTTTGTTCATGGAATCCACGTTTTGATTTAGGCACAGATAAAGAGTGGGGAAAATTTTTCACAGTGGATTCAGCTAGACTGGTGTTTTTCGTGAAAGATTGGCGAGGGGGGACCAGAGATTGGAGTTCAGACGAGCACCTGCCATGGAAATAATGATAAAACAAGGATAGGCTCGCAACGTCTCTTCTGTGGGAGAGAGGTTGCAGGGTAGAGAAAAGGGCATCCGCCACGAAGTCTATTTTGTACTCTGTCAAGGCAGGATAGGTTGTTTTTAGCAGCTCCTGCCCAGATATGGTAGCAGTATTCCATCCTTGGACGTACTTGGCTTTTATATAGATAGAGAATTGCATCAGTAGTGAGATATCTTCTGGAGCGGTAGAAGGATCCCACTATCTTTCCAGCGACCTTGGCAACAGAGTTAATGTACGTGTTCCATTTCAGATCAGGGTACAGATAGTAATTTAATAAATCTTTTTTTTAAATTTTTTTAATTACACTGTTAAGCTTTTATGAATAAAAGTTTATTGATTTTGATGATCAGTTTGCATTTTTTTTTTTTTGTTTAAATTTGAGTTGGATTGACTCCATAGTATTTTTTTGCTGGTTAAAGAGACAGCTACGGTGATGTCTTTTCATTTTAGAAATTGACAAATGGTGTTTATCAAAGAAGAGTTACCCATTATTTTTTGGGTCAAATGGGTGGAGGTGAGGGTAATAATAAACTATTAGAGTAGAAAGTTTTCTAACATCTGGGAGACCTCTATAGTGAAAGGGTGGGATTTTGCTGCTTGTCGGCTTTGTTGTTGAGGGGGTAAAAGCACAGTAAGTTCACCAGAGCACATTTTTTCGAGTTAAAAAAGAAAAAAAATAATGATTGTGTCGTATAATTTGATTTCAAAAAATGCTTTTTAAGTAAAACACTATTATGTACTTACATGTCATGTCGAAATAAAAATTGCAAAAATTACAAAAAATGGTCAAATAGAAAAATAAATACAAGTAAAAATAAAACTTACCAAATTATAAAGTTTTTTTCATATTTGCTAATATTGAAGACTTATTAAAATCCACAGGAGATAACTGCAAATTGTGATTTTGACAAAATAATTGTAATTCTTGAAAATCCATCATTTCAAAGTAGAAAATGGTGGATTGCTAATATCTATGTTCTTTTATAAAAAAATAGTTCTAGCATATCTTCTACTCAATCATTTTTCAAATGCTTTGTAATTTCGACATGATATGTCCAGTAATTGTGTTTTTACTTAAAGTGTATTTTTTGAAATGCACAAGCACCAAAATGATTTTCTTTTGGTTTGTCACACAAGTTTGAAATAACATTTTCATCAATGAATGCTTATATCGAATGGAAACATCTTAAAAATACCTCATTCTTTGTTTTTTGCAACAGTCACGCCACTTAAAGAATGGTAATGTATAAACTAATTACTTCATGGGGCTCAAATTTTAGTACATGCCATTTGAAGATTAGTACTTTATAAAAATTTATGAATTTTTATAATTTTTTTATTTTTATTAGTGGTGCTATCTGTATATTAAGACCAGGAATTATTGAGTGCTGTGTTATGTTTCTAAAATTTGAGTTCAGAACTTTTAAGTTATTTAAAAATGAAATATGATTTTTTCATTCTGTCACATTGAAGTTTGAAACGGCATTTTCATTTGCAAATTCTTGTATCGAATGGACATATTTTATTTATTTATTTTATTTATTTATTTATTTATTTTGTAGGAATTGTTGCCATCAAATGTTGACCATGATTGGATCAAACGTGTTTTCTCTCGTTGTGGGACCATCTCATATATCAGCATTCCAAGATATAAATCAACTGGTGACCCCAAATCCTTTGCATTTGTTGAATTTGAAACGATAGAAGGAGCCAAAAAAGCCTGCGCGGTGAGACCTCCTAAATAATTGGATTTAAAATGTTTATCAATGATTTGTTTTGGCCTATTGACCTCCATGCTTTTTAGTTAGTTAGCATCTGGCATTTTCTATCTACTTATGATATATCCTACCCTCATCCCAACTTGTGACAACTTTTCATGTCGACTGCTATGTAACATTTGTACATATTAGTTCACATCAAATATATGATTTGTCTTTGTCTACCATATGTTTTAGTCTTATTAACCTATAACCTACTTTCACCCCAACTGGCAACCATGTCATGTTTTGTGCCGATCACTACATAACATCTGTACATATATTAGTTCACATTGGATTTATGATTTGTCTGTCTTTTAATATCCTTTTTTTTTAGTTTGTAAGCATCGGCCATTTCTGTCTCCTTATGATCTACCCAACATTCACCTCAACTGCACCCAGCTTGTAACTGGTTTTCATACCTAGTATCAATTTACCCTTTCATCACACATGCCTTTATCTCAGTTGACTGCCTTGTCATGTTTGACTCTGTCTCAGCCAGCTACCTCTTCATGCCTAATTCTACATCCTTACATCTGAATCTTTTAGCCTTTTCTCTCTATTTCTTTGCTCATCCCATGATGATCCATGCTGGTTTTCAGTTAGCTAATTATAACCCAACGATTTTTTGTTTTGTTTTGTACAATTTCTTTTCCAGGTTTTAAACAATCCACCAAGCGAAACTGAACTGAAACCTGGAAAATTTCCCAAAAATAACAAAACGATGATCCAATTAAAGAAGAAAATGAATGGTCTGTATCACATCTATGAATATAAATGTAATGACTTTTTAGTTATTAGACCCACAAATGTGAAATTTGATAATTGATATCCGACTTAGACAAACTGTCTTCAGGCTCTCATCTTTCTTTAAAGAGATCTTCAAAGGAGAATGCCCCCCCCCCCCACCACCACCTTACAGCTTATTTTAATAAGATCTATCCATAATTAAACTAACATGAACACATTTTTAAAATTTGAACAACTTTTGAGCATTCGAATAGGGAATTCATATGAAGATTTTTTTTAAGCTCATAACTCCACTTATGAATGCTGTATTTTATATATATTTTTGTCAAAGCGATTCTTTTTTTATTGCTGCAAGGTATTTTGAGACCTGATACTTTATTTATCTTTAAAAAAGTCTTTGAGAGCATGCATGCCCTTTGCCAACTAACATTTATTTTTTTTACCATCAATTTCAATAAGATTTAAGTACAGGACCATAAGTCTTTGTGCTACCAGGTTAAGTTATCTGAAGATACTGGTTTCCTGATCTATAATGCACCAAACATTGATGTTATTGTTTTGTTTTTTTTTCCTTTCCCTTTGCAAAACTCAATCATATCTTCCAAAGTCAAAAACAATTTTCATCTACAAAATGACTAAACTAAACTGGCCATATTTTAAGATATAAAAAATTTGAAACAAAAAAACTTTTACCAAAATGATCAGATTCAGTATTAAATAGTCTCAAAAGGGGTGGATATGCCATAAAAAAAACAACCAAACCAAATACTATGAATAAATATTTTAACTTGAAACATAAAAACTTTTTCCAAAATTATTGGATTCTGCATTAAATATAAGAGTTGATATGCCATAAAACAACCAAATCAAACTTTATTGATAAACATCAGATACAGATATATAAAACTTGATATACAGATATATAAAACTTGATATACAGATATATAAAACTTGATATACAGATATATAAAACTTGATATACAGATATATAAAACTTGATATACAGATATATAAAACTTGATATACAGATATATAAAACTTGATATACAGATATATAAAACTTGATATACAGATATATAAAACTTGATATACAGATATATAAAACTTGATATACAGATATATAAAACTTGATATACAGATATATAAAACTTGATATACAGATATATAAAACTTGATATACAGATATATAAAACTTGAAGCACTTTTTCCAAAATAACTGGATTGGAAAAGAGATGATATTCTGTAAAACAACCAAATCAAACCATAAGTTTTAAGTGACAAGCAGTAATTAAGTCACCGACACAAGTTAAGCAACCAGCACAAAATTCTATCAATTGTAATTCTTTAAACAAATTCCGCTTATTTAAAACATAATAATGGGAGCTTTATGCCACAAAAGTTTTTTTTATTTATATAACATCGCTATTTACTTGCTTCTTTCCAAGGAAACCAGATGGGTTTTTTATGCAGGAAAAATTCAGTTCTTAAAAATTGGCATACTAGATTGTGGCAAAAATTGCTTCAGTCTAGAAAGATTTCTTCACTGACTGAGGACAGAAAAGATGAAGTGTAGTATCGGAACACATACTGGGTCTACCAGCAACACTAATTGGCCAGAGATTGTGTTTTTTGGGCATTTTTCTCTATTAGAGTAGATAAAGTTAGGACTTTATTTAAGTAATGTACTTAATATATATTATTACTGCAAGCTTGCCTATATTGAAAAGTCTTGCTTCCATGCTAGCCAATCAAACCATCTAATATAGTTAGTCTTATTTTCTATTATATTCGAAATATAATAGTGACATTAGTAAAGAAAAAGTCACCTATGAAAACGAACCTCCTAAATTAAAACCTTGAATAATTATCTAAACTCGAATGTAAATTAATATTAAGCCGACTTTACAAATTGATAAAAGTTAATTATTGGATTTTAATTATAAAGATGAAGCTCTATTATTCTGTTAGGTTAGTGGGTAATTGTTACGGCTTTACCTTTTCGTGTGCTACAAAAAAAAAAAAATTTCCTGTCTTTTTCTCTCTTCCTTTCCCTCTCTATACTGCTCTAACCAAATATGCCGACCTGTTCCACAAATCCCAAAACCTCATGGAGCATGTAATCTTTGAAAAGTAAATGAAAGTTATCAATGGAATTGTTTTTCCAAAACAAATGAAAATATGATTATTGGGTTCAAACAAACATGTGTATTTTTGAAAGAAAGTTATTCTTACCAGTAAAATTGTTTTGTAGTTTAGGTGACCGAAATATATTTTTTTTAATTTTGATTGTATAAAGTAATGTAATATGTAAAGAAGTAAAATGTTTAGGTGACTGGGATAAGACTTTTTAAACATTTTAAACTGCCTTATAATTATCATTAATGAATAGTGTTCATTAGAAATTTATGAATCTGATATTATTAAAAGTACGAGTTGTTCGTTAAGAATGTATTCTGGAATAGTAGTTCCGATCATTTTTGTTAAAAAAAAAAAGTTGATCAATAACGGGGTTGGCTATTCATGCCTAGCAATTGTTTGTGTTCGTTCAAGTCAAATCTATATATTCAGTCAATAAGTACATATAAATATGAAATTTAAAGTTAAATGAGTTTTTGTAAGCAAATATGTTAATTGAATGGAGCCTTGGCTTTGTTATTTATATAAATTTCTTGGATAGGCAATATTTGATGTTGTACCTTCTGGTGTTAAATATATATAAACATTGCAGGGAGCCTTCCTGTGAATATCCTACATAAAACCGTCCAGGGCTAAAGTAAGGTGAAGCTAATATTTCTGTTTTCACATCTTTGTTTTCTCTGCCACTTTTTTATATTTTAAAAGTTAACAATTTTTCTTTATTTTTGTTTGCTTTTTCATTTTGTTAATCTGTACTTCCATTGTGTCTATTGCTAATATTACTATTAGTAATACCACTATATTTTTATAATTACCTCCACTTAACTTGTCCATATTAAATTTTTATATACCAGGCTTCTTTACAGCTCCTTGTCACTTAACTACCTTAATCAATATTATGGTACTCTATTAGCTTATGGTTTTAATACTCTACTAGGGGGACCTGTGAACATTCCACAGCGGACTCTTTTATATGTAATATATAGAGATTGGCATTCTATGGAAGTTCAGCATAAATGAAGATGTCCTACTTTTATTGTAGTGCTTTTGTTAAAACTGCAAAAGTATTTATCTAATCTAGCAGGGATGCCCGGCGTAGCACGGTCGTAAAATACGCTTAAGTATTATATTCTAATTCATACATATTTCGTATATATTATTATAGAATCAATTTTCTATTGATTCTTATATATTTTTAAGTTGCGATGTCAAAAGAAATATATATCCATATGACTTGGATGCATAAGCTTTAATCGAAACTGAAACTAAAATTTATGAAGATATATACATATATAATATAAAACTTGATTTTTTTTTAGTTATAATCGAAACCAGAACCAAAACTTTTTAAGAATTCTTGGTGAAATTATTTATTAGAAGAAATGAGTCATAACAATTAAACGCAGTTGCTCAGGGAAAAAAGATGTAAGCGTGACACACAAAAGAACACACACGCTATCGTATTAATATATAGATGAAATAATTTCATTTTGTATTTTACTGTTCCATGAGTTCTTATGTTTTTTAATGTTTAATCAATGTAATATTTTATATTATTTTTCATATTTATTTTTTATTTTTATTTCTATTATTTTTATCTTATTTACCATACTTTTTTATCTTATACTTTATTTTTTACTTTTATCTTACTGTTAATATTTCTATTTTTATCTCTAACATTAACTTTGTATGTTGCTAATTTCATGCTCTGTTTATATAGCAGCACTTTATCGTTTTTACTATAGAAATCAACACTTTATTCCTATTTTTCCCCTTTTTATATATTACTTATCTATTTTTTAATGACTTAATTTTTCTTATATACATTTTATATTTCTGTATTTTAAATTTTTATTGATATTTATTTTATCTTTATTTTCATATTATTTTTTATTTTCTTTCTTTATTATCCCTTATTTCTTTATTATTTATCTATTCATTTATATATCTTACTTACTTTTACTATTTAAAACATTATTATATTATTATTGGTATTTTATTATATCATATTATTAACCTCCTGTCACCTTGAACAAATAGATTTATCATCACTACAGTTTTGATTAAGGTTAAAATTAATATTAATTCCTCTTTGATATAATAGTTTTTATGGTTTGGATCTTTCTTATTTTTTAAATCTCTATGACTTTTGATACTCCTTAGATGTATGGCGGTTACCATAGATTTTAACGACGTTTGAAAAAGGGTCACCATTTCGGTCGGTCCCCTTTTTTGGAGCACCTCCGACATTAGAGAGAGAACAAGAGTGCTGAAAAGGAACGGTTGTGGAAAAGAAAACATCGGGTTATAATTAAGTGCGACGAGACTTTAGGATTGATGATGTTTTATAAAGGTTTCCAAGATATAGGGGTACAAAGAGGATGGTACATTTCTTTGATAAGTCTTTACCCAGGGAAACTGGTCCGTCGCATGTTGATGCTTCTATCGTTTCCGCATGTTTGAGAGAGATTTCTTCTTTGTATCTCCCTTCGAGACAGTCCTCTATTCCGATTGGCTGAAACCTCTGGTGACATTGAGAGAAGAAAGGAAGGGAAAAGTAGAAGAGTAGGGAGAAAGAGAGAAATAAGGGAAGCATACCGTAGCAGCATCATAGTAGTAGTTCACTACAGATGTAATTAGCCTTTAAATTCAGATTTTTCAACTAATGAAAGAAAATAAAATTAAAGTTGGTTGAAATACAAATAAAATATAGCATATTAAATATTTAATGCTGTCTTACCAAAGAGAAAAATAAATAAACAAATGATTAACAATAAAACTGATAAATATAATTGCACCCCCACTTCTCTTAAAATCGATTAATTTGCCAAAATTGGCCAGTTGAAGTAGGTGACGTCTTCTGACCCACTCCCCTCCCATTCTCTTCTTCTCTCTGTTTTATCTTCTTTATAGTTTAAACACATGACTTTCTCAGCCTCAATGTTTTGTATGATTAGTGTTTTTGTCTTCGTTTGAGAATGACTTTTTGAAAGAATAAGAACTTTTTTCTGTCACTTGATGAGTCAATTGGTTATAACAATAACTAATTGAACTGAAATATAATTTTTATTGTATAGTGACATTATGAAGTAATTTTTATTTGAATATAAATAGAGGTACGCCTTGATTATTGAGCATTATTATATGTCTCATTAAATTAATTAAAAAAAAATTTTTTTATTACATTTTCACCCCAAACAAGGCACATTGCCACTTTGATGTAGGGGGCAACTATGAATGACATAATCTACAGGAGTATTATGTGGGGAGTCGAGCAGCAAGATGTCGGTTCACATTACACTTGAACTTCTGCATGTCAGTACAGTTGGGGAAGCAGGAACCCGGAAGGGAATTCCAAAGTCTAGTGGTTCGAAGGAAGAAACTACTGGAGTAGAAGGCTCTCTTACATCTAGGGATCTCTACTGTGAAGGGGTGGGATTTAGCTGCTTGTCGGGTTTGTCGGGGGTATTTACGTTGAGGGGGTACGAGTGTTTGCAGTTCGTTGGAGCATTCACCGTTAAAGTACTTGTAGAACAGGCAGAGGGATGCTACATTTCGTCGATGGGACAGAGGCTGAAGCTTAGATGACAGCTCAGGACCTATCAGGTTGGCGACTCTCTTTTGAACCTTGTCTAGGAGTGAGAGACTAGTAGCAGATGCATCAGCGCAAATATGACAACAATACTCCATACATGGGCGAATGGTGGCCTTATAAAGGTACAGGATACTTTCGGGCATTAGTAGCTTTTTAGCACGGTAGAGAGAACCTACCTTCTTTGCAGCGGTCCTGGCAATGTTCTCAATGTAATTGTTCCAACTCATGTTTAATGTGGATGTTAGGCCGAGGAGTTTAAAAGATGTACTTTCAGATAAAGAGTCATTGGCCATTGCTATTGGTGGTAGAGAAGGTTTCTTGTAATTATTGAATGAAACAAGTTTAGTCTTGGCAGCATTGGTTTTTATCTTTGAATATTCTTAACCTGGAATTACAATTATATAAAATGTTTTCCATCAAAGAGTGGCAACTTAATTTATGCATTTGCATACAAGAGAGCAAAAACCCAGGTAATTGAATTTGAAAAACAATAACAGTGTTCCCATGCTACTATTATTACTAATAAAAAACAATAACAAAATTATATATATATATATATATATATATATATATATATATATATATATATTTTAAATAATATGGAAGTGTGAAGTGTCAGTAAAATCGTCCATCCCAGGAATTATCTCCTTTTTTTTTTTAAGGGAGTGAGAAGAATCCTCCCAGGTATTATAACTTTCATTTTAAATTTCACAGCATTAGTAAAACGTTTGATTTCACTGGGATGTTGAGAACAGCTCTTATATTTTGAATTATTGATTTGCAAAAAACATTTTTAAAATTGACTTTTGCATTAAATTAGGCACAAGGCCATCAAAAGTGTGAAAAAATGGGTGTTTTTGGTCATCCTTGATCTATAATGATAGAAATGTCAATCCCACACTAGAATCATCTTAGTCATCACAATACCACATTTACATCGTAGCCATCCTACTTATGATAACCCTAAGTTTGTTGGAAATTTTATTTTTCATAAATATATATAATTACAAAGATTTCACTAGAATAAAATGGGGAGTGAGGATAGAACAAATAATAAAATAATTTGGTTAGTAAGAGAATTCCAACTTTTTCTAAATTATAGTCTACCTACAGTTTTCTGGTTTGTCCAGAACCGAAAACAAGCAAGTTGATCTCTAAATGGGAGTGGAATCTAAGTGGGATCCAAAATAAAAAATCTAAAAAAAATGGAAAATGGTTGGTGTTTTTCCAAGATAGATACAATTTTGGGAAAGCTGAGAACAAGAAAATGAAAGTGGGGAATAGGTATCTCGTGGGATTTCTATTATCGGGAGAAAGGAGTAATTCATTCACTAGGCTCACTAACAGGCTAAACTTACCTGAAGGGCTGGGATCTGACAGGGCCGGAAAACGCATGCACTATGCTCAGGCAGGAAAGACATTCATACTTTAATGAGAAGGAAAGAAATCTTTTTCTATCAATCTTGATCTTCAGTTGCTGCTTGAAGAACGTGATCAGATCCTGATCAGCAAAAGATTCAACTCTTGGTTTGCTTCCAGACGTGACATCCATACGCGTTTTCACATAATGGCCAAGATCATGTAAAACACCTTTTGTCTCTGTCTCACGTTGACCTAATGGATACTACACTTTGCTCATAGCCAAGAGGTCAATGTACCATAAAAAATGTTTTATGACTAGACATTTTTAAATGAATGGAAAAACCTAATTTAATCAAGATATATTTTAATAGGGGTGAATAGTGTAGTATCTGTTCTGTTGTCATAAAGTTGTCTTTCCAGAAATTATCCTTTTTTATTTTAAGAGGTTGAAAGAAATACTCCCAGGGATTGCGGCCCTGTCGGTGGGGCATTAGAATACGCTGACTGCCCCCCTGCAGAGGGTAAAAGTCCCTCAATCGGGGTCCTGGATATGACCTTAAACTATATCCAGTGGTGAGGCCCCAACTTGTGGGCTTTGTGGAGTGTGGAGCCACCCTTTAATTACCATTGCTCCCAGGTCCACTCTGACCCGGAGTGGTAGTACCTGTTAGGGTTCCAACTATGGGTTAAATAGAAACCGACGTGAAAACAACAAATATATTCTATTAAAAATATTTTTTCTTCAAAATCTTTGGATTCTGCATTAAATAACCCAAAAAGGGTTGATATGCCGTAAAACAAAACCAACCAACCAACCAACCAACCAACCAACCAACCAACCCAGGGATTGCATCCTCTTCTGGGGAGGGGGTAATGTATTATCTGTTCTGTTGTTATAAACCTTCTTATTATATTTTTATCTTATTTTTTATATAGGGAGTATAGTATCTGTTCAGTTTTTATGATAACATACTTGCAAGCATTACCTTCTCCTTTTCAGGGGACCCTCTCAAATATGACTGTTTTTTGTTGTGGGTAATGGAGTATCTATTCTGCTATTATATCATTTTACCAGGCATTACATCCTCTTTTGAGGGATAGTGTAGAATATGTTATCATGATACCTCTCCCCAGACATTGCCACCTCTGTTTGAAGGAGGTATGGATCCTTCCAGATTTTACCTCTTTCTTTGGATGATAGTGTAAAATGTTTTCATATGTCATGATACATTCCTCCCAGGCATTACTTCCTTTCCATTCCTCATAATATCATCTTCACAGTATTACCTTCTCTTTTTTTTTTGGGTGGGGGGTGGTAAAGTAATATAGTATCTGTTCTATTGTCATAATACAATCCTCCTTTTTTGAGAGGGTGGGTAGTGGTGTATATACTAGTTCGTCATGATACCCATCTCTCAGTCATTACCTCCTCCTTTTGGTAGTATATATTCATTAATTATGATACTATCCTTCCAGGAAAGAGCATATATTTGTTGGTAAAAGTTTATAAATTTTCAAATGAAATCAAAATAGAATATATAGTGATAGTGGTTATGACCTGTTGGGTCATGGGTACATCTAGTAGTACATAAAAATAATGTTGAAACTTGATTCCACTTTAATTAATCAAGGAATTCCCATTGGTTTCATTAATGCATTATCTCTTTTCTAAACTTTCTTATATTTTAAAGTTGGCCTTCATGTAAACGACGCGAAAGAATGTGACTTATCTAACAGCGAGAAAGGCAAGGCACACCGACCGAGGCGGAAGAGAAAAATAAGCGGCTGCAGTGCAGACGGTAAAGATGTCAAAGATCCCCATGCTGTCAAGAGGTCCCGATTAGATTCTCTAGGTGGAGCATCATTGGAGGAAGGCAGTACTAAAATATTGACTGAACACCAGAACGAGTCTGTAGTTGAGAGTGCCAAATCTGAAGATGAGGACAAGATCTCCAGTGGAAGCAGCAAGAAGAAAAAGAAGAGGAAACAACGCCAACAATCTGAGTCATCTGAGACAAAATCCCAGGAAGATGAGGCATCAGATAAATCCCGGCCTAGATCTGACAGTTTCAGTAAATTACATGACACAGAAGCCAGCACTAAGAGCAAGTATAGACGTAGGGCATACAGTTGTTCGAAACTGACTGATACAGAATTGGCAGCTAAAGATACTGATCCAAAGATTGAACCTGAATCAAAGACAAGTCCAGAATCAAAGACAAGTCCAGAATCAAAGACAGAGCCTGAGTTTAAGCCTGAAACTGGAGAGCAAGTAGATTTGGAAAAGGAACCAGCAAAGGAAGAACCAGGAAAGACTGACGATCCCTCCAATGCTCAGGCTGTCGAGGAAGAGAAGCCGGACCTCGATTGCAAGGCAGAAGCTGATTCCGAAACAGAAAGCAGACGGCTCAAGTGTAAGCGCAAGAAAGAGAGTCTTGACGGTGTTAGCAGTGATCTCGAAAATGTACCAAAACATCAAAAAGTCCATAATGATGTCCCAGAAAAAGAGGGGAAAAAGAAAGATTTAAAAAAACGACGACACCAACACAGGAAACCTAAAAAGCCAATTCCACACCTGAGAGTAATTTCAAAGTAAGTAATTTATCAATTTATAATATTAAAAAATATTTTTTTAAATTAAAACCTTAATAGAAATATGTGATTGGTTGACACAAAAGAAATAGGCAGAGTGCAGATTACTAAGGCAGTAGTTTTTATGATTTAAATACCAAACTTAAAATCTCACATAACTCTAAAGGATGTTCTTTTTTAACTGGATACCCGATTTTTATAAATTTAAAGAAATTTACATAAAATAAAACATAAATGTTTTATTTAAAAACTAAGTAACTTTATTGTTTGATAATCCATACCTAAGTAAACATGAAAGGTATTTGGCACATGTATGAAACAAATTTTTTTTAATCAATAAAAACAATATGTAAATATATATTCATCATAGTTACTTACTCCCTCATCTAAGTGGCGTATTTTTATCTGCAAAATTTCACAAATATTTTTTTTTTATAAGCACTAGAAAATAGAGGCAAAATAAAGATGGAAATTATACAGATACACTACCAACACCACTTTAGGAACAGGTTTAATCTAACACCTGCAGAAGATTATTAAAGTTTTATTTAAAAATCATAATTAGTATTCTTAGTTTTATTATATTTGGCATCGCAAGGGCTCTTTATGCAAAATTTGATGCAATTCTAACTTTGGAGCTTATAAGTGTTATGGTAAAAATTATTATTTGTATGTTAATTTGGATTGTTTTATAAAATTTGGTTTGATCGAGACTAGCCAATTCCTCATCCACTCATAATATAAGGAACATTTTCTCTCTGTATGTGTTCATCAGTCACAATGTTTTAAAACAAATATCTTTTAGAAATGGAAAATATTGTATTAATAGTAAATAAATTCTTAAATAAAGTGGATGCCATGACCAGAAATCAAAACCGAAACCTTGAGATCTTCAGTTTGATGTTCTATGAACTGAGCTATTTAGATTTTCGTATACATAGATCTTAAAACATTACATTGACAAAATACTTATAGCTTTAATGTTACATCATGTTTTGAAAACATTAATTCAAACACATTTCTATATTTTTCCAGGTTAAAGATATTCAAAGATGAAAACCAATAATTTTAATGAGGTTATTAATAATTTTAATGAGGTTATTAATAATTTTAATGAGGTTATTAATAATTTTAATGAGGTTATTAATAGTGCTCAATAAAAAAGAGCAAGATATGCTTTTACTTTTATTCAGAAAAACATTTTACATTTACATTATTCTTTTTTCTTTTCCTTCTGTTTCACCTTCTCTCTACCTTTTCTGTCATTTTTCCTCTTTCTTTTTACCTTTCCCATTTAGATTTCCCTGTATTTTTCATTCTATGATTTGTAAACACATGGCTTTCTCTTTTAATTGTAATATTTAAGTAATTTAGTTGTTTTTCGTCTCCATTCAAAGACAAAACCTTTCAAAGTCACCTGATGAGATTATTAGTTATTTGTAATTGACTGACCAAAACATTGTCATGCAAAGGAAACCAATCTACTAACTCGTAGTTATCTCCCTTAGAACATTTGCATTCTCCAAGATGTATATAAATGCTGCATAAACACAGCAGGCATTAACACTATCAAGTACACACTTGTAAGTGTAACGCACAACAACTTATCATTTATATGTATAAAAAAAAAGAAAAAAAAAGCTATAATAATTGCTGACAATATTTAATATTCATTACAACTCTTGTCCTTAAAATTGATTTGACAGTTCGACTGTGTGACTGACTTCTGGCACCGATATAAAGAAATAAATAAAAAATAAAACGGACAAAGGAAAGCCTTGCTGAACAGTTTCAGGCGTTTCTTTTCTCCTCTGATAAAGAAATTTTATTCTCAAAAATTCGGGATATCACTACCAACCATCCTGTACGACACATTATGTTGGTATATAAACATAATATAATTGGAAATTGTTGAAATTCCTCCTCATATTGTCATTATTCTTTTCTACACTAACTCGTGTCCAGAGTATTCCCCACAAACTGCATTGGCATAGCCTTCAAACACAACTCCTTTCATAAAAATGTATATATATTTGTGCATGCATAGAGAAGCATTTTAAATCAACTTACGCCTGTGAAGTTTAACTTTGATCAATTTTGACCCCTTAGCAGCTATTTTTACTGGCTAAAAACAAAATCAAATTTGTTCCACAAGTTTGAATTCCCTATATATATATATATATATATATCTCAAGTTTCAAGTCTGTAGACCAAAATTTGACAAAGTAGTTTGGTAGAGACTGTTCCTCACACAAGCAGACAGACAAGGCCACTTTTATATATATACTAGCAGGCCACCTGACATTGTCTGGTCGTAAAATATATTTAAATATGGAGTTTTAATTTATGCAGATTTCATAATTATTACTATAGAGCCAATAATGTATTGATTATTATATTGTACCCAATATATGGTTTTGCCCCCACCAGCATGGCCTGGGCATAAAATATGCTTAAATATAATATTTTAATTTATGCAGATCTCATATTTATTATTATAGAGCCAATATTTTATTGGTTATTATATTGTACCCAATATATAGTAGTGATTTCAAAAGTTTTAGAAAAAAATGACTTGGGGGTCATCAGTAAGAATTGAAAGCAAAACATAAAGCTCTCCAGCTCTATTCATTACCGTCTGAACTAAATCCATTCGCATACAAAAAATTAAAAAAAAAAAAAACGTTGTCAAAGATATAAATGTATATTTGTGCATGTATTGAAGTAACACATTTAATCGACTTATACTTGCCAAGTTGCAATTCTTTTTAATTTTGATCCTGTAGCAGCTATTTTTACCAGCAAAAAAACAAATCAAATTTGTTCCGCAGATTCAAATCTCCTATATATCAAGTTTCAAGTCTGTAGACCAAAAATTGACTAAATGGTTTAGTAGAGACCATTCCCCACACAGACAGATCAACATGGTCAGTTGTGTGTGTGTGTGTATATGTATATGTATGTGTATGTATTTGAATTGGAGGTACTTGTACAGTTTAAACAAGACATTAAAAATGAAAATATCGAAAAAAGTTTAAATTGTATGTATCCGTTATGGAATGAAGTGCTCTGAAAAAAATTTTTACTTAATTTCATCAAGTAGTTTTTTATTTTTTTACAGGGACAAAACAATTTATGATATTGAGCAAAAGGTTCAATTTTTAGGAAGAAAAGCTAGAATTAAAGATGGGGAGGAAGTGTCGGTGCTTTAAATTGAGTTATTTCCCTATGGCGTGTCCTAAAAATCCAAACAAAAATTAAAAAAATTCAAAGATGTCTACCTTCAACATGCTGTCATAAAAACATGTTTTTCCGCGTAAAAAAAAAAAACTACTCAATCAAATTAAGTGAAATTTTTTTTCTGAGATCTTCAGTTCAAAACAGATACGTACAATATAACCTTTTTTTTGATATTTTCATTTTTTAATGTCTTGATTGAACTGTACAAGTGTCAAATTGGAAAAGGGAAAGATTATGTTATGTCTGAGTTTATGATCCAGTTACGAAGGGTGAAACCCCATAACTGTCAAAAATGCAGAATTCGTGTAGGACTTGATATTTAGAAAGAAAAATAAGAACTACTTCCTCTAAAGATGGTTGCGATTGTGATGTTGCTCTTAGGACGAAATGTAGGATTTTATTATAACGACTAAATATGTCTAAAATAGTGTTCTAAAGTTACATAAGATAGTGGCTAATAGTCTAGACCTAATAAATTTGTATGTGTCATCTGTTGTTGCATATCTATGTACTTTGGTCCTGAGGGGAATTTCTGCAATCAAAATATTATATATGGAGATTATTATTAATATATTTAGTCAACAATGACAGTTAATGTTTACAAACATAAAAAGTAATTTTTGTCTTAATGTCTGTCATGATCAATACTATTATTTCCAAATGAATATTATTATTGGAAGTAAATTATACAAGTTGATGTAGAACGCTTCATGGAATTTCCATATGAAATGGAAAAAAAGAGAAAGCATTTATTGGTTATAGTCAGCTAATTTCCAGCATAACACTACGGAAGCGGTGACAAGTAAAATCAGTTCCTTCGCTCTTTTCTCTCATGCCTTTATCTCCCCTGTGCATGTACTCTTTTTTTTCTTCTTTTTTTCTTTCTTTTTTTTCTTCTTTTTTCTTTCTTTTTTTTCTTTCTTTTTTTTCTTCTTTTTTTCTTTCTTTTTTTTTCTTTTTTTTATTATGTTTTTCAGATATTTTTATACTTTCATTTACATATATTTATTATATAAATTCAACTTTAAAATAAAGAAACTTATTTTTAAAATTAAAAAAGCAAACCTTTTATCTCTATAATTTCATAAACATATTATTTCTTATAAGATTTCAAATAAAATAAACTTTCATTTTTTTTTAATTTTGTTAATAAAAGTGCAAATAAATACTGTTATTTTTATCTGCAAAATTTTGTTAATTTTTATTGTATACTTGTCAATAATGTCCTTTTCTTATATTTTATTTCAATAAATTTCTTCAATAGAAATACTGAAGAATAATAAAAATGAAGGAACTGATTTTCCTTGTCAGAGTGCTTCCATAGTGCTACACCGGAAGTTAGGAAGTATGTTAGCTGACTATAACCCATTTATTATACCACCTTAAAAAAATGTATTGTGATCTTATCGTTTTTTTTTTCTTTTAAACCAGAAACGAATGGCTCCAGTACAAGACTGATTACTTGAATACACAGAGGTCTAACATGGCAACATTGAAGAAAATGTTGCATGAAAAAAACAAAGTTTTTGGTAAGTCTTTCAAACTGTTATATGTGTAGGAAATATTGAGAATAAGTGTATGTGTCATTCTTTATGAATGATGGCTGAGAAAGTGAAATAAGTTTTGAGATGAGGATTGATAATTTGGATTATTGTTCTCATCTTGGATGTTATTTTTATATTTTGCCACATGTCCGCGTAAATATGTGGCACAACGGCTAAAGGTGTTAAGTTGCATTGATCAGCGCTGAGTGACAGTTTTCTTGAGGTTGAGAGTTCAATCCTCGCTATAGGTGGTACTAGTGGGGGAGGGGGGGTCGCCCAGTTGTAAAATACGCTTAAATATGATATTTTAATTTGTCCAGATTTCGTGTATATTATTATATAGTCATGATTTCAAAAGTAAAAAAAAGTATTTGGCTGCCATCAGCTAGAATTAAAATAGCAAAACTGTATCATTTAAAACTGGTGACGTTACCACTGTACCAACATGACATGCATATGAACTGATCAAAAAATAAACTAAGATTAATGTACAAAATGTATAACAATTTTTTTTCAATTTTGACTCCTTAAAAAAACTATTTTAACTGGCTAAAAACCCATAACAGTCTATAAAAAATCCAATCATTTGAGGCCCCTAACGTTGCTCTGCAACTTTTATTTTTGGAAGAGATAGAATTTGAAAATATGGAGACAGAGAGGCAGACATATAGCCTTTTATATATTAGTTTAAGAATAAAATTGTTTAAGATTTCTACCTGATCATGGCTGACAGGATGAAAACAATCTACCACCAAAGATTAAATAAAGGGTTCAGTTTGAAATTCTGTATAGATTCCTGAATTCAACAAGATGCGTCTGAAGAAAGTTAAGATTGGAAGTTACATTGGCTGAAACATTGTGAAAATAACACTCAAGATGAGAATAGTAGTCTGAATAATTCAAATAATACACTTCATAGAATGTTAAAATTATAATTTAAAACTTTTCATTTTTTCTGCCTGTCTTCTTTTTAAATTTTAATCATTCTTATTCATTTATTCTGCTGCCTCCATGGTAAAAAAAACAAAAAAAAAACATTTGTTTTCTTTTTCTCTTTGTTTTTGCAAATCACAAAATATTACATTAGAGCAAAATGACATTAATTTAATAAAAACAATTTAGATCTTAAAAATTTAATTTGTTTCAATTTTTTAGCTCTTTCAAGGTTATCTTTTCAGTCTAGTTTATTGGTTTGTCATTATATTTGGGTCTCTACAGCCTAATGATATTTTTCTCGATTCCAATACAGTTTCTGAGTCTGTTCTAAATTCCTGATTCTGATACAATTATTGCGATTTTAAAATCGCATCGTCACCTAAAACGTAGAATTTTATTGTTTGAGGAGGAGGAATTTAGTGGAGAATTCTCATCTACTTTTAAATGTGATTTATAAATTTTTATTTATGATTTATAAATTTTTAAATGTGATTTATAAATTTTTATTTAGTTTGACAAACATTTTAATGTTTTCCTCTCATTTATTGCTGCTAAAATTTTAATAAACTCATTGTGACATTTTCATCTTAATTTTTCACTTGTGACATTTTTATCTATGCCATATTCACTGGGTTATTTTCTGGTACCATTTTTACATAAGTGCATTATTATGAGTTATAATTTTTTATTTATGATTTAGAAATTTAAGTTTTTAACAAAAAAATAAAAGAATACGAATAAAAGAATTGTTTTATAATTTAAAATTAGGCTAAAATTTTTCCGATTTCGATATCTCAAAAAGTTCTGATCTTTTTATTTCGATTCCCAATTCTGATTCCGATGAATCCTCCTAACACTAGTACAACCCAGTACCCCCATTGCTTGACCAATCGTCACCAAACATGTTCAGAATATCGATCACACTCTAACTTTGAACTGAATATATTTTAGAATATATTAATTAATGGTCAAAGTAACAGAAAAGGTGCAAATTATATTTTTGACAATAACTTCAGTTCTTCCTTTTTTTTTTTTCTTTTTTTTAGCGGATTGTTATCCTCATTTTTGTAGTTGTTGTTTTACCACATTTCAGCCAACTTTGGCCTTCTTCAGGTGATTTACCATGATGGAATAGGAATACTGAGTTTTGTAACTGTATCCCCAGTACTTCCATAGTTGTTGTCTCACCATGTTTTTGACCAACTTATCCCCTGGCCTGCTTTGAGTAGGATTGAAACCACTATCTTCAAACAATACTCACCTGGAACTGTACAGATAATGCCTCTCTATTCACTGCGTCACGAGCCCCGAAGGACGATCATGGTTGGATTTTTTGGCCTTATAAATCCCAAGTTTTCGTTCTTGTCTGCTCTTTCATTGTCGGGTCTGTACAAAATGGTATTATATATTATTTTTCAATAGAATCCTTTGAGATGAATAATTTGTGTATTTTTTATTTTTTTTATTTTAACAGTCTGCAAAAAAAGAAAAGAATAAATACACAAATTACTCATATCAAAGGATTCCAATAAAAAAATAATGAAAATAATGTATAACTTCAGTTCTGTTAATCGTAAAGTCTAGTTGCTTGTCTCGTATTGTAGCCAATGAATTCTTTCGTCTAATCTTGACAAGTTTGTTCACAATCAAAATTTGGACAGAATTTTAACTTCTGATTTTCTCAAATGTGAAGTATGGATTTGATTTTCTTGGATAACAGTAACCACCATGTAAAATCTCGGCCTGATTGAATAAATAGTTTTGAGTTATCAACGTTTTTATAGCATAACTTTATGAATACTTCATAGATAAGACCTTTTACAATCTTTACATTGTCATGTGGAGGTATGCAATCTCATAACTTACATTCTTGTTTTATTATTTTTTATTTATATATTTTTTTAAAGTTTTAATTTTAGCATTCAAAAAATTTATTTCTATATTTTCCTATATTATTTTTTTAATAGTTTCAATTTTCAAAATCTTTACGATTTACTAATCTCTTAATTTTAATTTATTTTCTTTTTAATTTTGTTTTGATGTCAGTTCATCCTCTTTGCTTTTTTAGAGCCAAAACCTCAGCTGAATCAGACGAGAGAGAATTATGAATTTATTCCAAATGTAATCATCAACGTTAAATCTGATTTATTATTAAACGTGAAAGAATTAAAGGTAAGCTTAAAACTTGTAAAACTGAATTCTTCTTATTTGTTGATGCATACTAGCATCTCTGTGAAGCTTGTTAATCGGTCAAGCTTAAGATTACAATAGTCTTTTCGTTTGTTATATATATATATATATATATATATATTGTTATATGGATAATTGAATCCATCTAGAAAATCTGTTTAATGGAAGGTATTATCTCCCTTGCCATAAGTTATTTTAAAAGATAATTTGTGCTGCTGGAGTTTTTACCTCAGCACCACAATCAACAATCTAGACCAGTGATTCCCAACCTTTTTTATATGGCTGCACATGATTGAGCTCTTTAAATTTTTGCAGTACACCTATCACAAAAAAATGAATATATTCTATTGAAAGTCTTTTTGCAATGAAATAATAAAAAATAAAGATTATATAAGGAAAATTTTTTATTCATATGAATAAATCATCAGTTATTCAGTATTTTCCCATAATCCAATTTTTTCTGGTTGAAATCTAAATTCTCAATACATAATATTAATATAATATTACATAAAAAATACCTATAAAGAACATGTTAATATTATAAACAAGATTGCTAAGTTCACAGTATCTAACAATTTAAACAAACAATTATCCATTTTATTTCATTGTTATATTTAAACATCAGTATTATGTAAGTAATAATGTGTAATTATTTATTAATACAAGTGATTACGGGCAAAATGAAAGCTGTTTTTCACCGATAACAACTTGTAATTTCTATCTATAACTTTGTGGCACTCCAGTAATTGTTCTGCAGCATAGTAGTTGAGAAACACTGGTCTAGATTATTTTTGTAATGACCTTTTCTCTGTTGATTGTGGAGAAATGCAGGTCCGGTGCAGTTCTAGGAGATTCACCCTCTCAGGCTTTGCCTTCTCTCTTTAAAAATGTGCTTTATAGCTAATCATGTAAGGAATGTCGACGGGGCTGCTCAAGTACTTTTTGCAGGTCAGAGTATTTCTCCTGGGAGACCGACTTTTCAATCCCACTTTCTGACTCTTGTGTCACATTTCTAACTGTGGCTGAGAAATAAATACCGTGATCAAGTGAGAAGTTGAAACAGGAGTATTTTCTAATACACAACTGAAATTGGCTTAGCAACAAACAATTGTCTCTCCTGATTCATTTGTTATTACGCGTGATAGAATTAAAGGTGAGTGTAAAACTTTTGAAACTGCATTCATTTGTAGGCAAAGATGTGGATTTCCCACTTTTTAGCAAAATTCTGCTTTTCTTTTTTATCCAGAAATCATTTAAGCCTCTTCCTATTAAGTTCTCTGCTTTTTAGCTGACATCATTTTATTTAATAAGAAAAGGCTGATTTCTGCCAAATTACTAAAGCCTTACCTCCTTATATTTTTGTCGCTATTTAGCTGGATTTTATTTTTTGTTCCCTTTCTTCTCTCTCACTTTATCTTTCTTTCTCTTTTCCTGTTTTTCCCCTCTTGGTCTTGTCTTGCTTTTCTTTTACATCTTTAGTCAATTCACCCTAAAAACTGAAAATGTTAATTTTGCCATTATGGTTAAGTCGTCAAATGATTTTTGAATCTGTTGTGATCATGTTTAAAATAGCATATTCTTTGATCTGTCATAATCAAGTTTGAAATAGCATATTCTTTGGTCTGACATCATCAAGTTGTAGTCAATCTTCAATGATGTCTAACTAAACAGAAGTTAAAGGAAAAAGATAACTAAATACAAATTGTTTTTTTAGTTTTAATCGCTGCTTATAAAGGCCAATGGGCTACCTAAGGATAGAAATTAAAATTGTTACATAATTCAACCTGCAAATAAAAATTATTATTGTACAAGTAAAAAAGATAATTAGAAAGAGAAAAGAATAAATTTTATTTACATGCTAATTCTATAGATATAACCCCAAAAATAGCCAAAATGTTGTAAGTTAAATTTTATGAAAATTTTACTCTTTATCCATTTTTACAGGATAAGTAGTCTAGTTTGGTATATCTAATATAAATGAACGGTGTAGACTTTTAACAATTAAAAAAAATTATTTCTTTTGATGTAACTTAAAGAGAATTTTTTCGTGAAAGTTGAATTTTATTTTTATTTAATTTAATTCCAGGAGAAACTCAATCCAATTGCCAAAATTGCCTACATTGATCTGAAAGAAGTTGATATGCAAGCTTATGTTCGATGTAAGGATCAGGAAAGTGCACGCACAATTTGTGATTCTATTTTTCCTCATTACAAGTTTTCTCTCTTACAAGGTAAGTCTTTCTTTCTCTCTCTCACTATTATTTTTATTTTATTATTTGGGAGCAGTGTACATGGCATATGATTCAGTCAATTTGGATTTAAATAATTATAAAAGAATTTTTCTCAAAATATTTTTCTTTTTATATTTTTTCCTTTAAATATTTATTTTCTAATTTAAAGAAGAAGAAAAAAAATTGGGTGCTTATGTTGACATAAACGATTATCCAGCGGGCATTAACTAAGCAAAAATAAGTATATTTTGCTAGAGACAATTTGGGCTGCTAAAATAATCCATCGAACAATAAAACGATTTTAAGTAAAAAAAAAAAAAAAATGACCTTGTCTTTACTAGAGCATAGTCCTGAAAATTACAGAGTCAGTTTACAAAAAGGAAAAAGTTTGAAAAATTCACTAAAGATTAAACTGAAAATAAATTAGCAATTCTAATTATTAGGAACTTAAATAACAAAAATGAATACATAAACAATGATCTCCACAAATTCTTGCGATCAGGGATCAATATGTGGTATGATTTTTTTTCATTAACAAGTTTATTTCATTTTTGTAGATTTAACATTGTTTTTTTTTCTTTACAAAGGAGTCACCACTTATCAAGACCTTGAGGCCACTCGAGGATAAGGGTTAATGAGTATCCGTTAGTCAATGGGATTATTACGTTGTAATCATAAGTAGTGGAAATTTTGTAAATTGGATTTGCTTGGAGGGGGGGGGCGGTTCATCAAGAACTTGTTTACGTGGACTTGAAGACATTCAAATTGTAGTCAGCTGGAAAGCAGGCAAATAGAAGAAAGTTCCACAGACATGCAGTTCTAAGAAAGAAGCTTTGTTCATGGAATCTACGTTTAAGTTTAGGCACAGATAAAGAGTGTGGGAAATTATTGATAGTGGTTTTGGCTAGACAAGTGTTTTTTGTGAAAGTTTGGTGAGGGGGGCCATAGATTGAAGCTCAGACGAGCATTTGCCATCAAAATAACGATAAAGCAGAGACAGGCTTGCAATGTCTCTTCTGTGGGAAAGAGGTTGCAGGGAAGAGAAAAGGGCATCCCCCACTAAGCTACAAAGTCTATTTTGAACTCTGTCAAGGCAGGATAAGCTGCTTCTAGTAGATTCTGCCCAGATGTGGCAACAGTACTCCATCATTGGCCGTACCTGGCTTTTATATAGGTAGAGAATTGCATCAGGAGTGAAATATCTACTGGAGTGGTAGAAGGATCCTACCATTTTTCCAGCAACCTTGGCAACGGATTTGATGTATGTGTTCCATTTCAGATCAGGAGTAAAGGTCAAGCCCATTGTTTATTTACTTTTGGTTTTGTGTACGTTAACAAGTTTAATTATTTTGTTATTTAATATTGTTTCATTCTTAGTTTGTTAATTAACTTGTTTTCTTTTTCGATTGATTAATTGTTCGGGTATAGTATTTGTGTATTATTATTTTTCATTTTTAGATTGTGAATTAATTTGTTTCCTTTTTGTAAACTCTTTTGGGAATTTGCAGGACTAACAACTCTTATGGAAATCATTATTCAGGTGTATTTTGCGCGTATTCATTTTTGTTATTATTGAAATTATGATTGCTGATTTATTTTTCAGTTTATTCTTTAGTGAATTTTTTAAACACTTTTCCTTTTTGTAAACTACCTTGACAATTTCTGGGATTAGTCTCTTGTGGAGACAAGGTCTTTTTTTATTTAAAATTGTTTTAATGTTCAATGGATTATTTTAGCGTCCCAAATTATCTTCTGCAAAATTTGCTTATTTTTGCTTAGTAAAAGCTAGTTTTCCGCCTAGATAATCACCTATGTCAACGTAAGTGCTAAAAATTGAAAATAATGTTTTTCCTTCCAATTTTTTCAATTTCTCATTTTTTTTCCTTCAGTTTATTTTTTTGTTAACTTAAACAAATAAATTTTTTTTTCTTTCAATTTTCTTTTTTAAATTGTTCAATTTTTATTTTTTTTAATTTATTTTAAAAACATTTTCTGAAACTTATTTACTTTCAGGTGAAGAAGAAAAATGGTACTGGGAGAAATTAAAAGCTGACAGAGATATGAAAATGAACTCGAAACATCGTTTAAAGAAGCGAGGCACTTCAAAGGTAACGTTTTTTTTTTTTTATTTGATCATGCATTTCTCTGCAATTCTGATCAACACACAAACATTCATGGGAATTGGGATATAATATTAAAAATAGAAAGCATATAAAGAAATGTGATAACATTCATAAACAAAAAAAATCCTAATTATAAAAATAGATTATAGTGTAATGGAATGTTCCTCGAACCTCACAGTGTGTTTGATTCATTGGCAGAATAAGTTGGTCATATTACTGTGGTGATCAGACATGGAAAAGAAGCATTGAGGCTGAGACCAGGGCTGTCAGAATGACATGGGCCAAGCTGAAGAGGACCAGCCAGAACTGAGTCCGTTGGAGGAGCGTTGTTGCGTCCCTATGTTCTCCAAGGAACCAAGAGGCCTAAACAAACGTTACTGCAGTGATATGACAAACTTTTCATCTTTTCTTCTTTCTGTCATTGTGTAAATTCTTTATTTTTCTTCTTCATAAACGTTATTAAAGAAACATTGAGTAATGAAATGTGGTTCCATATTCTTTAGAGTTTCCAGACTGCTGTTCTCATCTTGAATGTTATTTTTCAAAACATTTCAACCATCTTCTGGTGTATTTTGTCAAACTGTGAAACATTTCTGTCAAACTCTGAAACGTTTCTGTCAAACTCTGGAATCTCCACGAATTTCAAATAGAATCCTTTATTTAATCTAACCAAAGATGGCATAGCGGATAACATACTTTGTAAAATTCATTTGTAAGTTACATTCCTTTGGAGGTTGAATGTTAAGTGTTCACTGCACTCAAAATACAATTGCGAATTACTTAGCACTTCTACCCAGTCATGGCTGATGGAATAAGAGCAGGCTACCCCCATGAATTAAATAAAACATTCCATTCAAAATTTTCTGCAGATTTCGGAGTTTGACAAGATACACCTGAAGCAGGTTGGAGGTTACATCAACGGAAATGTTGTGAAAATAACACTCAAGATGAATGCATGAGTCCAAATAATACAAATTATCAATCCTCATCTAAAAAATTCACAAGTGCAATTGGGTTTTATAAATTTTTTTAGGGTTTTATTCTCTCTTTATAGCATAGATGTATATGAATAAAAGAAGCAGCTGCTCTCCAAAAGCCTGACTGTTCTCTTTAATTGTTCCATCGAAAGAGAAAGACTTTCTCCCTCCTCATTAACCATGTATGGCCATCTGCTTCCTGTGACATCACTGCCGGGACACATAGCTTTACTTGAATTCTAATTAGAAAATTCCATTTAACTAACATGTAAATTTACTAATTCTAATTTTTTTTATACATTATTTATTTTGTTACATTATATGTAACTACTTTACCTAATCCATGTGGCATAATGGTACAAGTGTTATGTTGTTCAAGGACCAACGAGTATATTCTGTCACAAAGAAGACCAAGAATAGGAAAGAACTTCAACTCACTTTTTAGTTTGTACAGCAACATTTATTTCCTCATTCTCTCGTTATCACTGTGACCTCTCTCACGTAATCATCTTCTCTAGCGTCATTCACACCTCACATGTGATCGCGAATGTTATTCACGTGTCTAACATGATCTCGTTTTTAAAGTCTTTATTTTTTCCTACCAATGACATCCTTTCACATACATTTGCATATGCGCATCCACAATAAATTACACAAGTATTCACTCATAGATTGAGAAACCAGGATTCAATCCTCAGTTGAGTCATACCAAATTCTTAACAAAAATAGTACATGCATGATTTATGATTTAAAAGATTACTGAGTACCCTTGTCCAATGTCTGATAATATTAGGTTGACGAGAAAGTTCTTGCGGAATTTTTAATTTTGATTTCAAATAAGATTTTGTTATAATACCTTTATTTTATATCTCATTTTAAAGAGCGTTTTTGCTCTAATTGTTTAAATTACATTCATTTTAAAACAATTATGTCTTCTTTTCAGAACATTGAATACAAGATAGAAAAAAAGCAAATTCTGCACAATTTTCTTATTTCAATTAAAGCTAGGCCAAAAAGCTGCTGAAACAGCTTGTGATATCAGCAAAGCGTTTGGACCCGGGAACCTTTACTTGAACACACAGAATAATTGTAACCCCTACAGAGCAGCTCAGGTGCATAAGCTCGAGGTTGAGATGCACCTGTAGCCGATACCTGTGGCGTCACCCGTGTTTTCGTCTAGTGGTCGAATTCGTCTTCGTCGTCATCAGTCGCTCTCCGGTTCCGCTTTCAAATCAGCTTCCAAACGTCACCTGGGCTATTGGAAAAATATATTGCATTCACAACAGCGTTTCCAATTAAAGAAAAGAAAGTCAAAACTTAATTGGTTTTCCTTAACATAGAATTGATTATTGTCTTCGACTTTACAAATAATAGTTACACACTGGCCTAGTCATGCAACTTAGGGGGCTGGCAGTTTTCTTTCCTTTACCAAGTTCTCCGTTCTTCATCTACCGTCAGTCCACGAGAAGGGATCAGCTGCCAGAGCGAAAAGAAGACCCCGATTAGCCAAGTGTCTCGTTTTTATCAAATCAGTAATTCCTCCCTCTGCCTTTTTGGAGTTATTCTTTCTTTTCCTCTCCCTCTCTTTTTTTTATCCTATAAATTTCTACTCCTCCTCTTGAACTTATCTCTACCCAATTTTTAACCCCCATTTGCACTGAGGTGTTTCTACTTATCAAATTAGGGGTGATTAGTCACCCCGGTCGAACAATGCTCGGCGGCGACCCTCACCCCCGACCCCCACCCCAAGCTGTCAGCTAAGATATCTGGGTCTCTTCATATCGCTCAACAGAGGTTTTAAAAACAACCTTTTCGTTGTTAACAGATATATAACAACAATGAGATAAAAACAATTATTTGTTTTTTCTCTTTCTGACAAAATCTCATAGACATTTCTGTTTAAAACAACATCAAACCATCATCATCATCATCATTAGAATTCAGCCATGCGAATTCCTCTGAATTCGTGTTGACTAGCAAGGTCACTTGGCATCGCTCGGTCCCCATGGTGGTTTAAGAAATTTCGTTGGAGCGATGAGAGCCTTGAAGATGATGAATGTAATGGTTAGCTATAAGATGCTGACAACGATCAATTAGTCGGAGCCAATCCACGCACAACTGTTTAAGAACTTGCTTCTGAATTAGATGTAATGTATACAATGATTTCCAACCACTTAAGAGAGATTGAAAAAACAAAAATCTTGATAAATGAACGCCTCATGAATTGAACTACAACTAAAAGAAACGTTGCTATGAAGTGTAATCTTCCCTTTTGCACAACAAGAATGACCCGTTTTTCGACCTGGTTGTAACTTGTGATGAAAAGTGGATTTTTTACAACAACCGACGATGCTCAGTTCAGTGGTTAGATGCTGATGAAACTCTACAACACTTCCTGAAACTAGTGTTGCACCAAAAGGTGGTCATGCTGACTGTTTGGTGGTTTGCAACTGGTCTCATCCATTATATTTTTTTGAATGCAGGCGAAACCATTACAGCAGAAAAGTACTGTGAACAAATGGATGAAATGCATCAGAAACTTTGACAACAATACCCAGCATTAGTCAACAGAAAAGGTCCAATTCTCCTCCATGACAATGCCCGATCGCACTTTGCTAAATTGACCCAGCAGAAGTTGAATGAATTGGACTACTCTGCCTTATTTGCCATACTCTCTAGACCTCTCACCTAACAACTACCACTTTTTCAAGCATTTCAACAACTTTCTGCATGAAAAATGCTTCAAAAACCTAAGTGATACCAAAAACACCTCCGTGACTTCATTGCCATCAGAACACAAGATTTTTACGTTACTGGCAGAAATACACTTGTTTTGCGTTAGCAAAAGTGTTGATTCTGATGGTGCTTATTTCGATCAGTAAATTTTTGTTGGAGCTAAGATATGTCCATCTGAATTTAAAAGTTTAAACTGCAAGAACTTTCTTGTCAACATGATATATTTACCTATTTTACTGGAGGCTTCTCTTACATGTGTGAAACAAAGACTTTCATTGATTGACCAAGTGATCTGTGAACCTATCAGAATAATCGCCTCAAGGAAAAGTTCTCAATAAAAGAACTAGCTTGTTAGGGGTTCTTTAGAGAAACAGAAGTCGGTGATGGATTGAAAATAGATATAAAGATAAAGAAGAAAATTTCTTCAATACAACTTCATCCAAAGAACAGAAGTACAAAAAGAAAAAAAAACTTTGTACATAATATTTTTACTCAAATATTTTTCAAGAGGTGATACCATTGGAGCACAAAAAGGAATAGTGTAATTGCAAAAATTAGGAGTGGATGGAATAAGAGTAGTCCAATTCATTCAACTTCTGCAGGGTCAATTTAGGAAAGTGCGATCGGGTATTGTCATGGAGGAGAATTGGTCCTTTTCTGTTGACTAATGCTGGGTGTTGTTGTCAAAGTTTCTGATGCATTTCATCCATTTGTTCACAGTACTTTTCTGCTGTAATGGTTTCGCCTGCATTCAAAAAAACTGATGGATGAGACCAGTCGCAAACCACCAAACAGTCAGCATGACCACCTTTTGGTGCAACACTAGTTTCAGGAAGTGTTGTAGAGTTTCATCAGCATCTAACCACTGAACTGAGCATTGCCGGTTGTTGTAAAAAACCCACTTTTCATCGCAAGTTACAACCAGGTCGAAAAACGTGTCATTCTTGTTGTGCAAAAGGGAAGATTACACTTCATAACAACGTTTCTTTTGGTTGTAGTTCAATTCATGAGAAAGTCTGCCAGTAAAGCATTACCACTGTTGACTAAGGGAATAGTTTATCAAGGATGTATATGCAGTGTGATGGTGTTCGGGAGAAAGGTATGCTAAGAATGAGCTTAAAAGAAAGAGTAATAAAGACCTAAGCAGGGATATATTATTTTGGAAGTCAGTTTCTAGAAACTGTCCAACACATGCCAGCATGTAAAACAAACATTAAAACGATGACTCAGTTGTGATCCAATAAATATCTACTATTTCTCATGGCAGGTTTTTCTTGTTTCTGACCAGACCAATCAATTACCCAAGTCTAAACATATGAGAAATTTACAAAGCAACCAGTCAGAATGCATGTGATCATTGTAGCATTGGACCATATTTGATGTTGTGAACACGATCGAACCGTGAATGACTTCCACAGCACACTAAAAATTTTCTTATGTAATCATTGACGAAGTGTTAAACATAAACTATTGATTAATTAAAGTGATCTTTTGAAGAACAAAGTTTGAGAACTCCAGAAATCTTGAAAAATAATTTTAAAATAGATGGCATTTTGAAAACCATGTATAAGATAAGAGAAAAATCCAGGTTGTCCTCGACGGTCGTACATCTAAACAATATGATATAAATGCGGGGGTGCCCCAGGGTTCTATCCTTGGATCTCTATTGTTCCTGATATTCATAAATGACCTCCCCGACAACATTGCCTCTGAGATGGGTATATATGCTGATGACACTACACTCTATGGCAGGCACGACAGGAAGACGAATGAACACATTTCTAAAGAAATGGCAGAAACACTAGAGGAAGACCTCCAATCTGTAGTGGAATGGGGACAAAAGTGGTTGGTCGCGTTCAATGCTGCCAAGACTAAACTAGTTTCATTCAATAATTACAAGAAACCCTCTCTACCACCCATAGCAATGGCCAACGACTCTTTATCTGAGAGTCCATCTTTCAAACTCCTTGGCCTAACGTTCACAGGAAACATGAGTTGGAACAATTACATTGAAGGCATTGCCAGGGCTGCTGCAAGAACGTGGGCTCTCTCTACCGTGCTAGAAAACTACTAACACCCGAAAGTATCCTGTACCTCTATAAGGCCACCATTCGCCCATGTATGGAGTATTGCTGCCATATCTGGGCTGGTGCATCTGCTACTAGTCTCTCGCTCCTTGACAAGGTTCAAAAGAGAGTCGCAAACCTGATAGGCCCTGAACTGGCATCTAAGCTTCAGCCTCTGTCCCATCGACAAAATGTTGCATCCCTCTGCCTTTTCTACAAGTATTTTAATGGTGAATGCTCTGACGAACTGCAATCACTTGTGCCCCCACGACGTGTGCACCCTCGACAAACCCGACAGGCTGCTAAATCCCACCCCTACACTGTAGAGATCCCTAGATGTAAAAGATCTTTTTACTCCAATAGTTTCTTCCCCAGAACCGCTAGACTCTGGAATTCCATTCCAGGTCCCTGCTTCCCCAACAGTACTGACATGCAGAAGTTCAAGTGTAACATGAACCGACACCTTGCTGCCCAAATCCCTACATAGTACCTCAGTAGTTGTTGCCCCTGATAGTAGCCCCCTACACCAAAGTGGCAATTTGCCTTGTTTGGGGTGAAAATGTAATAAAAAAAAAAAAAATAAAATAAAATAAAATAACTGCTGAAGAAGATGCAACAATTAATTTTATGCTCTTTAAGCACAAAAGTGTTGATAGCATACATGTGTAACTTATCTGCTGAGGTGGTATATTCAAATTAAAATTTTGTTCTTAATTCATGAAATTATATTTTTATTTTTTATTGTTTTTTTTTTTTATAATTTTGTCTTTGTTTTAATTATCTAAATTTTCTCTTCATTTTTATTTTTCAGCTGATGGAAAAAATTGAAAAACTCAACACAGAAAACACAAAAGTATATTTTGATGAATGATTCAAAACCATTTTGTCTTGAAATAAAAAATTTGTAATTTCTCAAATCCATTTTATTTATTTATTTATTTTTTTTGTGAAGTTAAACCTTATGTCATTTTTAATTCTGCTTTCTGTGTAGTGGAAGTCATACCTGTTTATATCTCTTCTGATTAATGTTTGAGTAATTTCAGTTTAATTTTAAAAGTTTATATAAAAAATATTTTGAAATGCTTCTTTTTTAGAATGTTTTTTTTTTTTTCTAAAATTGTTTTATATAATAAAATATATTTTAAAAGTTTACATAAAAATAGACTTTACTTTTAAGTATTTTTAATATCGTGTTATAAAAATATATTTGTATATCTTCTGAAAAGGAACCATTTTAAAGTAAAGACTAAAAAATATATATTTTGATAACATATTTTATTAAAAATATGATCATTCTGAAAAAGTATTTCAAAATGATGACTGTGTGTGTGATGACTTTTGTGTGAATATTTAAAATTAAACTGAAATTACATAAACATTAATCAAGAGACTTTTTTTTTTAGTAAACCCCGTCATGACTTCCAGTAAACAGAAAGCAGAAGTCAAAACGATAAGTTCTTTAACTTAACCGATTTATTTTTGTCTGCATAAGAAGTGCAATGAATTATGGGTAAATTGAAAAATGATAAATTTGTGTGCAAGAAGTATAAAACAATGGCTATGGTTTAGAATTCAGATGTGGACGAAGTATATTTGAATGGTGAAGATATTGAGGTTGTACATTAGTTGGTGGTACCGTTGGAGCACAGGGTTGTGCAAGTGCTAGTGTAATTGCAAGATTTAGGGGTATATGGAATAAGTTCAGGAAACTTCTGCCATTACTAATCGGCAGAGTATTACCACTGTCAACCAAGGGAAGAGTCTACCAAGCATATGTATTCGTGTTGGGACGATTAATCAGAATCAGGAGTCAAGAAAATGAAAACTTTTTAAGATATTGGAATCTGTATCAGAGAAAATTGTGCCTACTCTCCAATGCCAAAAACGATTATTGAAATTGTTTATGATTTGGATTTGTTTAAAACTTGATTTTCCATCACTGCTACTAAAGATAAAATGGTAAACATTTATTGATTAAAATCAATAAATGTTTACTTACAAATAAAATAAAAATCTATAGATCACCCACACAAATGTATTTTACAAAAATATATCACGTTTATTTTTATGGTAATCTAAAGAAAAACAACTCTACAGCTAAATATTTAGTGATTTTTTTTCAAAGAATCGGAATTGGTAATTGTATCAGAATCGGGGATTTAAAACAGAATCTGTAATTGTATCGGAATCAGGGAAAAATTTTGAAATCGTCTCATCCCTAATGTGCATGCAATGTGATAATGTATGGAAATGAAACCTATTCAAAAAGAGTTGAGGAAATGCGTTGCATGAAAAGAAATAATATGATAGATGTGTAATGTGAATTTTAAAGACAGGCTTAGATCTGATGACCTTAGAGGAAGATTAAATCTGCACAGTATCAGGAAATGTGTAGAACAATTGAGATTTGCATTTCTCGATAACAATATCCATATTTGTCTTTGCTATTGATTTAGCTATTCTGGTTACTTTGTTCTTTTGATCATCCCTTTGTAGTATCTCTGAAAACCTGGATTGCTCAGCCTCTTTTTTGGCTTTGTACATTACTCTTCTTGCACTGATGATTGCGTAAACATGAAACACTACTATCTGTAGGTAATTATCATTTAATTATAATTATCAAGAATACTTAAGGATGGGTACTGTCTGAAGTATGAACTAAGAGGCAATCAACTTGCGTTTATGCGATGTTCATGACTTCCTGCCGTTCGAACATGAATTATCTGTCTGCAGCTGAATTGAGAGTTTATTAGTTATTAATTCCCTTTATTCTCGTAGCAATTATTTGGTGACCCGGAGGTAGAGGCTTAGCAAATGGAGTCAACGGTGGCTTCCTGGCTGAATTCGGATCTCTCGACTGGCAGAAATTGTCATCCTACACTGATGATTGCATAAGTGTCTGTAGATGTAAAAGAATAATTATTATTTATATATACGGTATGTTTATTATACAAACATTATTGGTTACTTGTACCTTCACACTAGTGCACCAGTTCCATAATATTATCCCTTCCTTCGGTCTGATGAAGTAGTCCCTCTAAGTAGAGGTTCTACTGAAACATATGCAACCAATAATGTTTGTATAAGAAACATATTATATATGCTTGCTCTGTCCTTAAACACAGGAGTTTCTGTGGATTGACATCTAGGAAAAAACTATAAAACCATTATTTATATGTATATATATATATATATAAAATCCATTCTAAAAAAAGGTGGCGATAATCACAACTCCTGTATAAAACAATAAATTATACAAAGCGACATTAACCATTAGAATAAAAGGATTTCGAACAAACGAATTGGTAATAACTAGACACTGAATAAGGCACATTCCATCCACTTATATTTACTGAAAGAAGCAGCACCAATTTGTATAACATGTCAAAAACCTTACACACTGACAGGCTGTGAGGACTTTGAGCAGATCTGGCTGAAACACTACCAGGAAAATAACTTAATGGAGATCTTCAGCAAAGTCGACTCAGATAACATTTTTTTAAAGAATTATTGAAAACACTTTTTGCGCTCTTTTTTTGTTAAAGAATTATTGAAAAACGTTTTTAAAATTTGTCAAAACTATTTTGGGAATACTATGTATTGGATACGTTTTCTATGATGTTTGAAATTTTGTAATTTTGATTTTAATACTTTTATTTGTATACATTTATAAGCATATTTCTATTATATAAATTCAAATAAAAAAAAAACTTATTTAATTTTACAAATATTTTTATAATTTAATAAACATATTTCTAAGATTTTAAGTATAATAGAAACTTTCATTTTTTAATTTTGTTATTAAAAGTGCAATTAAAGACTAATTGTGTTATTTTCATCTGTATAATTTTGTTAATTTTTATTGTATACTTTTCAATAATGTCCTTATATTTTGTTTTAATAAATAGAAAGACTGAAAAACAACAAAAGTGAAAGAACTGATTTGCCTTGTTTCCACTTCCAATAGCAGTCACACTAGAAGTTAGGAAGTATGTTAGCTGACCTTTTAGAATGTTTTCTTCTGTACATTTTATTTAATTATTATTTATTAATTAATTTAATTAATTAGCTGGACATAACCCAAAAGTTTATACGCTTTCTCCATTCTAAACATTTACTGCTTGTTTTATTTTACTATGAGAAAAAAAAAAAAAATTCAAAATGTAGAATATTTGGTGCTTCTTCAAAATAAGAACGAAAATCGAAAGCTGCAAAACTAAATTTCCATTAAAAACAAATATTATCTACTTAATTTTTATGCTAATTTCAACTAAAAGCAATTTTATCTATTTAATTGTCATATTGCAGTTCATAAGATATTACTATATTTTTACATAAAACATGATTTTTTTTTTGCTTTTTTACATGGTAGTCACCACTTATCAAGGCCCAAAAGCCACTCGGGGATAAAGGTTATTGCGTGTACAGTAATCAATGGGATAATATCATAGTAATCGTTAGTAATGGAGATTTGATAAAGGGGGCGGTTTATCCGGAATTTGTTTATGTTGGACTTGAAGACATCCAAGTTGTAGTCAGGTGAAAAATAGCCAAGTGCATTTACTTATTTTAAAACTGGAAAAAATTATTCATTAATTACTAATTATTTATTAAACATTATTCAGTGCTCGGTAAAAATGGCAAAAGTGAATAAATAGGTAAAAAAGACATTTTGACAACGGAAAGTTAGAATCGTTCGAGAAGAAAGGGCTCTCATCCTCCTAGTTTAAGAAACAGTAATTCAAATCATTCCAGCATTAAGGTTTTTGCAATAAGTGTTCATTAGACAGTAGTTGTCTGTTTAAATGTATGTATGTTTGTATGTCTGCCTAAAACTTTCAACAGAGGCGACAGATTTTCATGAGATTGGTATCTTTTTGTTCGACTCTTCAGACAACAAATATTGGAAAATTGGCTAAAAACATTAATTCCTTCACTCTCCAACTGGGCACTTTTCTACAGGAAGTGGTCGCTTTTTGTGCCGATATTTTCGAAATTTTGATTGACTAGCCTTAACTTAAACCTTTGCCACTTCCAGTTTGGCGATGGATCCAACAGCAAAGACGTCATTTTTTTTTGTTTTTTTTTCACATTCTTTTCCTCCTTCGCGGTATGGGTTCGAGCCTGCCTGCCTACTACCATTTTTTTTTTTTTTTTGCTCCTCCAAATACACACCTCCAAATACCCGGGACATAAGTGTCTTGTAGAAAAGGAAAAAAGTTTGATTACTGGTTCTCATGAATAAAGGGGCACAAGTGGTTATTTTGTGAAGAGAAAAGAAAATCATTAATTGCTTAAGTGACGTGTGTGTGTGTGTTCATTACATATGAAAACAGCAGTTTGCAATAACGGGGTTGCTAAGAAAAATAAATCTCGTTCGATATAATTTTTCATGTTGGGAATATAAGATACACAATGCACGGAAAGTCATGTTAGGTAATTTAACGTCCCACATAGACGGAATCTCTTAGACGCAAGTTGGGCTGGTGAAATCTGAAGAGAAACTGGTTTGATTTTCACGGGCAAAAGCTTATCTACCTATGTACTAGAACATTCCAGACTTGTATCACTGCACGCGAAGCATAACGTAGTTCCTTTATCGCATGTGTGCGGATGGGCAAATTACAACGTTGTAAGCTTGCGCGTACTTCATACGCGTGTGTGTTGAAAGCAGTAATTGCTATGAGAATGTCTCTGCCGAAGATTTGTTCCGGCTATATATAGTGGTCGCTAGGGAGTCATCACTTATCAATGTCTAGAGGCCACTCGAGGATAAGGGTTTACGAATGTACGGTAGTCATTGGGAAAATATCGTAGTAATCGTTAGTCATGGAAATTTGTTACATTGATTACTTAAGGGGACGGCTCATCGAAAACTTGTTTACGTTGGACTTGAAGACGACCATATTGTAATCAGTTGGAAAGCAGGAAAACGCGGAACAGAGTAGTGGAATCTACATTTAGGTTTATGCACAGATAAAGAGTGGGGGAATTTATTGATACTGGTTTCAACTAGACGAGTGTTTTTCATGAAAGTCAGGCAAAGGGTGATGGTTTTAGATGTATTAAAATTAATCAGCCATCTCTTTCCCCATTGCACCACGTGCTCAAGATCAGAGAAGAGAGAATCAGAGAGAACTTGGTCGTTTACGGCCTTTGAAGTGTTGCTATAAATGGTAGTGTCGTCAGAATGTCGATTTCTGATTTCAATACCGGAAACCGTCAAGTATACCGTTCCTCTTTAACCAATAATCGTTTTTCCCCCCAAGTTGTTCGTTGTGTTCATACGTAATCGCCTAAAAAGTAAAATATTGGGGCGGGGATGGGGGTAGATGAAAATTCTTTTCAAGATTTTCACTTTATGTATGGTTATATTCAAGATTGGCGGCCTTAAAAATGTGTTTTTTTTTCACCTTCTTTTCAAAAACTAAGATATCTATATATTTTTTTCCTTTTGGCATTTTTTCTTATTTATTCATATATATTTTTCTTAATTATCCATATAGATTTTTCTTATTTATCCATATATATTTTTCTTGTTTATCCATATATATTTTTCTTATTTATCCATATATATTTTTCCTCCCTTATTTATCAATTTCTGCTTAAATCAAATTATTAAGAAAGGACTTTCCAGGACATTCACCGAGAAGCTGAACGCTCAGCAGTCAGCAGTAACCGAAAATTAAAAAAATAAAAACCGCAACTAGAAAATAACCACGACCACCACCGGTAGCTGTGAAATAACCCACTAAGCATGCAAAGGGGTAGGCCACCTTATGTAGATGGCCGTAGATTTAGCCCCTCAAAATGGTACTTGTGCAGTTTACGGACCGTGCTATTTTTAAATAGCATTTTCAGGTTAAATTAAATTTTTACGGTATTTTTGGGTTTGTATTACTATACACATAGATTCGAAAAAGTTGTCAAAAAAGCAAATATATAACAAATGTTATCAAAGGCAAGATAAGTTACTTTTCTACCTAACTAGATGTTTTTAAATGTTTTCATTCAATGTAACATGTTTATTCAGCTCGAAAAACATACAGTGTTTACCGAGGTATTGGAAAATTTAAAATGGCGCGCATATTTCTCTTTGACACGGTAAGTTTGGGAAAAGGAGCTAAAAATAAAAATAAAAAAATATGCAAAATATTGTTAAAACTCACCGAATATATGTCATCCTATGTCACGGTAACATATATTGAGCGAGTTTTTAACCGTATTTCGTCTAGTTTTTTATTTATAACTCCTTTTCCCAAACTTACCGCGTCAAAGAGAGAGTCAGCCGCCATTTTAAATTTTCCAATACATCGGTAAACACTGTATGTTTTTCGAGCTGACTAAATATGTTACATTAAATAAAAACACTAAAAACATATCCAGTTAGGTAGAAAAGTAACTTATCTTGCCTTTGATAACGTTTATTTGTTATATATTTGTTTTTGACAACTTTTTCGAATCTATGTGTACAGTAATACAAACACGTATCTTTTATTAAATTGTTAGGTAAAAACACAGAATAACACATCCACATATTAATAGGTTTCTCAGCAGGGCTGGGCTCGTAAACTGCACAAGTACCAAACTTGAAAAACTTCTTTAAAAAACAAAATAATAATTTAGAAGAGATCAAATTTCATTGTCGTTGTTAATTTAATAACATTTGATAATTTTAATATCTCATTTTTTTTTTTTTACACGGTGACAAAGAAAATATTAGGATCAGTTTATTTATGAATATTGTCTTTAAATTGTTTCCCTTTTCAAAAAAAAAAAACTGAACTTAATTTTTTTTTGTAGTGAAAAATAGTAAATAATTGTAATACTTTAAGTTATCATTTTTAAAGAACTCTCATAAAATAAATTATGAAATTTCTTTGTCGTTTTGTGTCGAAGAAGAAAACGTTTGCAGTTGAAGGTTCTCCCTTCGTTTCATGTAGATTTCTTTCGTTTCTCCTTCGAGTTTACGGAATTCTCTGTTGGCGAACAAACCGTTACTGATTTCGTATAGTATTGAGCCACCGGCAACTGTTAAGACCGCATAAGAACAGTACCTAAGGATTTTTGTCCGCATTATTAAAAAGAAAATGTGAAACTTTCCTTTCTTCCTGAAAAACAATGACCTTGGCGTGAATGGGTTTATACTCGAGGTCTTCCAACGACTACTCCGATGCCTTTTCAGGTTGTAGATTCTGTTCTGTTTTTTGTTGAACCTCTTGCTTGTACTTTTGAAAAGAAGGCTTCCAAATGTAAAATCCACTCACGGTTCCAACGACCACGGCCACAATAATTTGATCCCAACGAAGAGACTTTCGGGGGAGAATTCGCATCGTCAAAAGTTCGAAAGAATTTTTAATTTTTGTAAAACAGAGTTATCTTCCTTGACGATTTATACAAAATACAGAGTTATCTCCCATTATTAGGGATTTTTTTGTGTGTATAGGATAGGGGTGGGGTAATATTTTATTTTAAACTTTAACCTTTTCTCTGATTTCATCCTTTTGTTCCTATTTACTTGCCTCTTCACGAGGACAAGTTAACACAAGGCCGTGTTTTAATGTGGAAAAAATCTAGCTCCCTTAAGAAAGGATACTCTGGATTTGGGCCAAAATATAAATTGTCTCAGTCTAGAAAGATTTCTCTTTCACTGGTTAAGGATGAAATATACTATCAGAAGAGACACTACACTCTGCTAGATTTGACTTGGCATCATTAAGGCAACCTCAGATCTATCCTGAACCATCAATCACTTCAGTGCTTGTCCAGAATTCTCGCTCCTGACAAAAAAAAATAAAAAAAATGGAGAAAAATCTGTGTAATATACGTACCAAAAGAAAATATTGTACACCAAAAATTATTTAAATAGATCAAATAGCTTTATTTTTAAATAATAAAATCAAATTTTACTACGAGTGACAATCTTATGACATCATCTTGGAAACAGTCAAATAAAAAAAACAAAAAAAAAACAGGAGATAACTTAAAATAATTTAAACTTGAATATGAACTTGAGTTCATATTTAGTTTGATTTTTGCTAATCTTTTGGGGCTTGTTTATAAAGATGGTGACTATATTTTTCCAGACGATTTTTCATTTCAGCGTTCCACGTACATGATAAAATTCAATATATTAGGTTGGGGCAAAAACAATGTCGTTTTCCCACATATGTTACTTTTATATATGATTTCTGAATTAATTCATTGATAGACATGTTATATATCATTTTGAAGCGCTTTTTTCTCTCTATCGAATCGTATTATTCGTTACCGTTCTCAATCTCTTCATTCATTTTTTCGACAGCATGGACAAAATTCAAATCTGCACGATTTTCTTGTTCCAATTCAAACTAAGCCGAAAAGTTGCCAAGAAAATTCGTGACATCAATGATGCATTTGGCCCAGGAACCACTAATAAACGTGTGGCACAATGGTGATTCAAGAAATTTCACAATGGTGATGAGAGCCTCAAAGATGAAGATGGTCGTGGTTGGCTGACTGCAGTTGATAACGAACATTTGAAAGCCTGGATCAAGTAAAGAATAAATACCCTGTAGCAGAAGACGACGACTGGTGACGGCCGGCGCACATTTCAAGTGACACCGGTGATTCGATCTTGACATTAGCGCAAGCACATGGCGTTGGTTGTTTGTAAACATATCAAATAGCAAACATTGTCGAATATTCGAAAGCAAGATTTTTAAAAAATATATTTACAAAACTTTTGAAGATTTAAAAGAAAAATATATATTTACAAACCATTTTTTTTAAATTAAGTAAGAAAACGAACATATTTAAATAAAAGATATTTAAATAAATGGGTGTCTTTCTGAGTGCGTTTTTAATATATTTACAGAACTTTTTAATAAAACTTAAACTAGTTTTATATGATATAATATATATTTTGATAATCAAAAAAATTGTTGTTTTGAGGTGTCTTCTACGCTCGTTCTATGCAACAAAAACGACCCATTTCTCAAGCAGATTGTGACGTGTGATGAGAAGTGGATCCTCTACGACAACTGCCGACATTCGACACAGAGGTTGGATGCCAGAGAAGCTCCACAACACTTTCTGAAGCCGAAATTGCACAAAAAAAGGTTATGGTGACTGTTTAGTTATCTGCAACCGGTCTCATCCATCACAGCTTCTTGAATCTGGGTAAAACGATTACAGCGGAGAAGTACTGCCGAAAAATTGATGAAATGCACCAGAACTCCAACGTATATGCCCGAGATTGGTTAATATGAAGGGATCATTTTTCCTCCATGACAACGCTCGTCCGCATGTTTCTTAACTGAGCCTGCAGAAGCTGAACGAAATAGGCTACGAGACTCTGCCTCATCCACCATATTCACTGGACCTCTCACCCACCAATTATCACTTTTTCAAGCATCTCGACAACTTCCTATGCGAAAAATGCTTCAAAAGCCGAGATGAATCGGCCTTCAATGACTTCATCGCTTCCAGAATTTGGGATGTCTATGCTAATGAGATAAATAAACTTGTTTCTCGTTGGCAAAAATGTGTCGATTCTAATAGTTTTTATTTCAATTAATAAAGTTTATTATGAAACGAGTTATGATCTTTTGAAGTTGAATGCTAAAAAACGACATTATTTTTGCACCAACATAATAATTTAATGTTTTTAATGTGTTACAGGGTCGATGATGAAAACAAGACAAATATAACAATGGCAGAAAGTGTCCATGAACGCCTTTGAGACTGGAGAGAAACCTGATTAATCGGCTATTCAAACGTCAGTGTCTCCAAGTTTGGAGTACTGCTGGGCAGGCTGAAAAGCAAAAGGTGCTGGAAAAGACAGAATGTGAGTTTGAAGTAAGTAGAAAAGTTGCCCTTAAAACGGCAGGTTTGTTGTAGCATAAACAGTTACTGTTGTTGTTGGGTGGATCGAACAGAATTCATTAAGATCGTTCTTCAGGATTGTCTGTGTTAAGTTTTGAGACATTGTGTTGAACAAAGATGGCAGCGTAGTTCAGACCAGTAACCAAGATGGTGGCCAAGAATCAAATGCGGTCTATGGCGTAGTTAACGGCAAACTTGTATTTAGTCGTTACGGCCCCGACCTTGGCATTATCTACTGCCAAGGCCTTATTTGGGGTCCGCAACAACTTAGGCACCAGGGCCAGTAGGGGCAAGTGGGGAAAAATAGGGGCCTTTGCTAGTCCTAGGCTAGACTTGCGTTTGATAGCAAGTACTTTATTAAGTAAAACCTACACTAGAGTTTCTATCACGCACTATTTGCATAACCGCCTAACATTCTTACCAGGACCTACTTAAAATAACAGCTTCCCAGCTTACACGGATGGCGGGCGACATTCACGCTGAAAAATTTTAAAACAAATATATACAAGAACAAAATAAAACTTATTTATATACAAAATAAAGTAATTTTTTTTTTTTTTTTTTTTACATAAAAATGGGGGTGAGATGATGGGGAGGGGGGCAAACTAGAAAACACCCAAAAGGAAAGAAAAAGAAAACAAAATAAACAAAATGCCTATGGGGGCTGGTTGGTAAGGGTACCCTCCCTACCTAACAGCTGGTCTGTCGTGTGAAACGCCTACTGTCTTCCGCTCCTCTCCCCCGGGGGGAAAGGTGAAAGCAAGCAGGTCGTTCCCTAGTGGGGAGTGGAGGACCTAAGGGTTTGTGTGAAAAATAACTTGGGGTCGGGGTAAACAGGGATGGATGGCGTCTTCCTCTTCGTGCGTAATGGGCAAAAATGGACAAAATAAAACAAGTGGACTGGGCATCTTTGGAAGCTCTCCTAGTGCCAATCTAACAAAAATAAAAGACTACGGGAACAGGATCAACATGCATACTACCCTAGTCTAGGCCCTAATAAAGCATAAGCTATCCACTCTTGGTGGTTACACACCTACCTAGCCTACTCCTACCCATTGTATAAGGTTAACCTTATATTACTTTACATAAGGGGCTGGGTTCCGAGAAAAACAAACCTCAGCACCTTAGGAACAATACCACTAGGGTGGAAACGTGAACTCGAACCTAGCTCCTCGTCGGATGCACAAACTAGTGTTGTGCACCCATCTCCTATCAAAGTCTATGCGGGACAATCTCTTCCAATCACATCTGATTTTTATTTTAAGTTGATGCTTAAAATAAACAACCTGATCCTGATCGGAAAAAGATCGCCCCTCATAGACAATGCCCAGACGTGTATACCACGTCACTAACCGAGCTACCGCTAGGATCGCTAGAAACACCAACTGTTTCTCCCTGTCAAACGGCGGGTCCACATTGTCAACTACGTACGCTAAATCAAATGGCACCGACCACTCGGCCGTTACCCCTCCGACATACTCCCAGAGACTCCGCACCCCGCTGCAAAGAAAGAACGCGTGTTCTCTCGTTTCCTCCTCCTCTTCATCATTGCAGCGTGGGCACGGGGGGATAATAATATTCACTATCCCTACAATCCCTGGCTAGTCTGCCAAAGAGTGGCAGCGCGTCCCGGACTAGCCTCCACGTTATTGAAAATTCAGAAATATTGATGTAGCTACTGGCAGGCGCCCAATTCCAAAGCGAGAGAATTTCCTCCCCTCGACAGATGTAGCTGCTCCACCAGCAGGTCTTTTGCAGTCCCCACCACTAATTCCTCATATAGCCTCCACCTAAGCCGTGCTAGGTCCCTGGACCCCGGCAATGCCCTAAGGGCGGCTCGGCATTCGGTCAGGAAACACCGTTCCCCCGCCGGTCTTCTGTGACCTTCAGCGGCAGGGGCGGATATGAGCCGTGGAAAAGCCTGTTCCACGACTGGTACCCAGTGCGTTTCCTCCATCAGTGTCCGACTCAGGAACGCCAATCTTTCTGCATGTTTATGGCTTTGCAAATCAGGCATCCCCAAGCCTCCCTCGCTAAGCTTCTGCGTACAGACCTGTCTGCGGACAAACGGCTTTCCTCCCTTCCATAGCAGTTTGAAAAGGAGGCGCTGTAAAGCCTTACAGCGTTCCGCAGGCAGAGGAAGAACAGATAAACGGTAAAAGATCAAAGGAAACACGTACGTAGCACATGCCTCCGCGCGACCCTTTAAGGACAATTTCCTCCGAATCCAAGTCACAACCGACGACTCGACCTTAGTCTGTACTTCCGACCAATTCTTGTCCAACTGGAGGTCCGGCCCGAACCACACACCGAGGATCTTTACTGGGCCATCAGTCCAGCCGAACGCACCTGGAAGCGAGTTTACCTCGGTCCAGGCGCCCAACCGCAGGCCAACGGACTTGCTGCGATTGATCACGGCCCCTGTAACAACTTCATACTCAGCGATCGCCTCTATCACCGCTTTAATATCGCTACGCCGCGCAGCGAACACGGTGACGTCATCAGCGTACGCGGACACCCTGGCAAATTTACCGCCAGGCAGAGCTATGCCGCGCAGGACTGGTCTCGCCGCCTCGTCCCTTAATTTGCGAAGGAAGGGCTCCAACGCCAGGACATACAGCAGAGGCGACAGCGGGTAATCCTGCCGCACCGACCGGAAGACCTCAAAGGGCTCCGACAACCTACCATTTACCTGCACTACTACCACAGGATCACGATACAGGGCGGAGATCCACCTGCGGAAGTCCGGACTAAAGCTGGCGGTTTCCACAACAGCCCTCAGGAACCCATGGTCCACCCTGTCGAATGCCTTGGACTGATCTAAATTGATCAGTGCAGCTTCAGTGTCGTCTTCTATTCCCTCTATGATCGTGCGGACCAAGTGCAGATTGTTCTGAATTGATCGACCCTTCACAGCGTAGTTCTGATCCGGTTCGACCAAGTCACCAATAACAACCTAGTCGGTTCGCAAGAACGCGGGCCAAAATCTTGAAATCTGCGTCAAGCAGAGTAATGGGCCTATAATCGTCTAGATTCCCCCCTCCATGTTGGTCCCCCTTCTTCAGAAGCGTGACCACTCCTTTGGTTACCTGCCTCGGGATCGAATCCTGGGCAAACCAGTGGTTAAACACGCCTGTCAGAAGGGGCACAAACATGGGCGACAGCCTCAAGAACAATTCATAGGGCAAACCATCAAGCCCCGGAGATTTGTTGTGGCCAACCTGCTTCAACGCAGTAATGACCTCACGCTCCGTAACCATCCCCTCGCAGCTAGCCGCTCGGGCCGCAGTAAGGCGGGGCGAGCCAGCTAAATAGCTGTCAAACTCCTGGCCGCGGAGTCTGGGTAGTTGGGTGAAGCGATCCTCCAAATGTTGCCGAAACCCATTGCAGATCTCCCGTGCCGACATGAGAGAGCGCCCTTCCAGGTTTTTCACCTCCCGAATGTACCCATCCGAGCCACGTCTTAGAGCAGCCTTACGCTCAACAGCGTCAACATTCACGGCTTCATTGGAGACTCTGTTTAACCTAGCCCTAACTACTTGACCTTCATATCGCTCGCTAGCCAAGCGATTGAGGTCCCCCTTAACTAGAGCTAGATCTAGGGAATCCCCCCCTGCCACCGCCCGGGTTAGTCTATCCTCTAGGTGCCTTTTGGTCCGAGCCCTATTTAGCGCGAGGCGTTGGCTGTATCGAACACAAAAGTTCCTAATGGTGACCTTAAGCTTAACCCACCAGCTTCTCCTGGTAACTGCCCCCACTAACTCCCTCTGAATTAGTGTTGTCAGCTGCTCCTGAAAGTCGTTCGACTCCAACAAGGAGATATTCATCTTCCAGTAGCCCACCAACCTAGGCCTATTGCCTAATTTCAAATAGGCCAACACAAGTTTGTGGTCCGAATGACCTAGCCAGTGGAACGTGGGACAAGATAGGAAATCTACGTCGCCCCTTCTAATCAACATCCGGTCCAAGTATGTACTCGGACCAGCGGCCGAACTAGATTGCCACGTCCACATCTCCCTCCCTGGGTTATCCAGACGGAACCTGTCAACCAGATTGCACGAGGCCATCAAGCCAGACAGGGTGTTGTCACACCTTTCCAACCCACTAGCCCCCCCCCCACCGACCTTATCTATCTTGGGGTCCAGGATGGCATTCCAGTCCCCCATTAGCACTACCCGCTCCGGACCCGAAGAGAGAAACACCTCCACCCGCCGAAAAAAGGAAACCCTCTCGCTTTGGATGTTGGGCGCATAAACTGCCACGATCTGGAACGCGCCGCTTTTAACGGCAACATCGACCACGACCAGCCTCCCATGAGCATCCGCGTGAACAAGTGTAACCATTGCAGCCAGAGTGCGACTCACTAGTACAGAAACCCCCCGGCTATGGAGGCTGCCATATGCTGAGTAAACATGAAAATCGTCTACCAGCACATCGCAGTCCCCATCCCCAACAAAGTGGGTCTCTTGCAGGGCAGCTACATCTACCTCAAGGGCTATGAGATCCCTCAGCACGCGAGCAGCCTTGCTTCGAGATCTCATGCCCCTTGCATTAAAACTAGCTAGGTTCAAGGCCATGTTTCCCTAACTAGTAATATTCTTCTACTAAGGGTCTAAAGTCTTCGGTAGTGAGGATGTCAAAGGCCTGACCAAGACTGCCCGTGAGCAGGTCGGACGTAAGCCGTCCGTCTCGAGCCAGGCACCCACGTCCAAGGGGAACGTCATTTTCAGAGCCCTATAAAGGGAGGGGTGAACATAAAGCAGGACCCTCCCTTCGCATTGTGTGGTTATTTTACCAAGTGATGGGTGCTCCCCGTCCACGATTTTGAGGCCCCCGAAGGCCGACTTAGCTGCTTCTATCATGCGCCATAGCGCTTTCGCCCTTCCTCCCCTATTCACCCGGACGAAAGTGATGATAGACGGAGCATCCTGGAAGTTCCTGGGGTCTGTCACCTCTTTTCCGTCCACTTTCCAGAGACTTTCCAATTCCTTCAGGTATCGCGTCTGTCTCCCATTTAAATCAGAGACCGCGTTACTTAAGTCGGCGTTGCATATTTGTTCCCCGGGAAGGAAAGGGTACTTCCTGGTTTTCCCCTCCCTCGGGGCCGCCGACTTCTGTTCCTGCATTTTCTTCTGTACTTCTACCTCTTGTTCTTCTACCGGAGCTTCCATCTGCTCCGTTTCCTCATTAGGAGTGGTGAATAGGGGAGGAGTTTGCTGATCTTCTTCCAGGGGGCTTTGCGGCTGAAGCTCAGTGATCTGGTCTTTCTTATCATCTTCTTTCTTCTCTCTCTTCTCCCTCTGCTTGTCTTCATCCCCTTTGCGGTCGGAGCCCGAGGAGCTTCCTCTAGCCTTTCTTTTTGTGGCCGTTGCCACCGTTCTGGTTGTTGGTTGTGGAGCCGGCTCTTGTTTCTTTGCCCCCTTTTTGGCCGCCACTGTGCTCCACTTTTCTTTTGCTGGGGCTGCTTCCTCCTTCCTGGTCTCTGTGGGGGGGGGGGTTCTCCGCCGATTTGCCCGTCTCGGCTATTCCAGCTTGTCTTTGAGGGCAGAACCTCGCAACGTGGCCCGTTTTTTGGCATTGCCAACACTGGGGTCTTCTGCCCTCCACAATGACGGCGATTGACCAGCCCTCGCAGGTGAATTGGGCAGGGATCTGGTGGAATTCCTTGCGGGACAGCCTCATCTTGATTTTGTAATCCCCCGACATTATATTCCGGGGGCCCTTTACTGCTTCGATGCCTTCAACCTCTCCGTATTGGGACATGATTGCCCCCAGCTGCTCCTCCACCAGAAAGCACGGCACTCCTGTGATTGTGACCAGCGTTCTCCTCTTCGAAAGGTACTCTGGTCGTACCTTGATGTTCCTCCATGTGAGATCCCCTCTTGTCAGCTTCTCCGCATCCTCCTTTGTTGGCAAGAGGACCTCCCACATGGCGTTAAAACGTCTCACAGCGTATTGAGCGGGGATCCTCAGCTCCCCCAGCAGCTCCATCATGCGGTCTTTCGGTACTCCCAGAAGGCCCTTTCCGGTGGCATCCAGAGTCAGTAGGGACACTTATCTCTCCCTTATCTTCGTCAGTGTCTCTGGAACCACCTCTATCTGGTTTCCTTTAGTAAGGTCCTTATACTTCTCTTCAAAGAGCCTTCTGTAGTATTCTGGGGACTTGCTTCGGGCCCCAACTCTGCTTAACCTCACTGGCTGTTGCCTCCACTGTTACCACTGCTGCTGGGGTCCTCTGTGCTGCCGGTATCGGGGAATCCGTAAATGAGAGAGCTGGCCACTCTTTCTTTTCTGACTCCACCATCTTCGATCCCCCCACACCCGGGGAGCACCCATCCACTACAAACACCTCCATGGACTTCGTTCTTCTCAAGTTTTCTTCCGCCGACTTTCTAGGGCTACTCCTAGCCAATTGCGAAATTGTTGGCGTTTCTTTGTCCCAACGCTTTGCGGGACGCCTCCTTTTCTTCCCCTTCCACAGTCTGCCTGGGGTTTCTTCTACAAATCTTTTCCAGGCCACGACCTCCTCCTCCCTGGACGTTGCTGTTCCCGTGGCAGGCGTGATCCAAGGCCATCCTGCATTTACCGATCTAGGGATGTCCTCCTGGGAGGTCATCCCAGCGCCTGAAACCCAACCGGGCGTACCTGCACTGGGGGTGCCCTGCGCGGCGTCGCAAACCCTGCCAGACACTATTGGGGTGGAAACCAACCGTGACGCAACCGACGACGACCCTTCTGAGTATGGGGTGGCGACCCCCGGAACCGCACCGGCACTTGACCCTTCCGAACTGGGGGTGGCGACCCCCGAGAACCTTCTCGACCTGAAGGTGCCTAGCGAGACGGCACCCTCCGAACCCTTCTCTACACCTGGGGCATCCCCCAAGGTGGCAGGAGCAGCGGCCTGCTCCATCTATTTTGATGGCCCAGTGCCCTTCCCCGATCCGCCGATTATGAAACTAAGGGGACCTTCGCCTAAAAGGGCACGTCGGTTTCCCTTAGCCCTGCCAGCTGCTTAAGTCGGGTCCAGACACTGGACTACCTGAAAAAAGAAAGAAACAACAAAAACAATTAGTAATTTACCCGAGGGCAATAACAAAACAATCAAAGTAAAACAAGCAAAACTTTGCTGGTCCAAATCCTCAAGAAGGGGCTGGTCCTTGCGAAGTCAAGCACAAAAAAAAAACAACTCAGACTCTTAGAGCATGGACCGCAGTATAGACTTTGGTCTTGGCCGGCAATTTTTATAATAATTTTGAAACGCTTTCATTGGTTGTTTAGCACAGCCGGTGTTTATAAAAATGATTGGCAAATCCATTCGTCTCATACCCCCATCACTCGTCTGATGGGGAAGGTCTCCTAGCGGCTTCGGCTGCAGGGAGACAGGGTAGTAGTACTCGTCAAGGATTCGTCACTTGACACTCAGCCCAACAGGTGAGGGGCCAGGAACCGGCCCAGCACCTGTTGGACTGAGGTACGCCGCCTGGGTAATACCTAGGAGGTCCACCCTCCAAGGCCTTGCCACTGGGCTTTCCGGTGGAGTAAGTTTATAGCTTACTGCCTGAGGCGCCCCTGCCGGGGAATGCCGACGGGGTTACTCAGGCAATTTTTACAATTGCAGGAGTGCCCCTCCTTTAGAGGAGCCTGTTGGTTTCCCACTTTCCGGCCTTGTGCCACATTTTTCTGAGGTGGGCAGCAAATAAATATCAACCCCCATTAGGAGTCAAAAACATTTTACACGCCTCCTTTTTTGATATAATGGAAAAATCATTTCGGATTCAATTTTGGTTTGACTTGCGAAAAGAAAAGAACAATAAATAAAAAAATAAAAATAAATAAATGAACAAAGAAAAATAAACCAATAAAATAATTGTTTTTTTTGTTTTTGTTTTTTTCTTCTGGATTTGGGGGAATTTGTCTTTATTCTCATTGGTCAAAAAGAATTATTAATACATTGGTATAATGTGTGAAAAAATAAGCCATTTTTTTATGACATTGATTTTTTTTTGTTTTTGATACATATAAAAATAAACACTTTTCAAATATATATAAGCATACACATAGAATACTTTTCAAATACATATAAACATATGCACAAAAATTCACAAATATACATTTTTTTAACAAATGTTTGGCAAAAAAAAGATACAAAAAAGAATTATCTGACAAATAAGAAATTTACTAAGAAAAGGTTTTAACAAGTGATTTTTTTTCTTCTTTTTTTTTAACAAAAACTGGAAACATTATGTATTAAGTATTAGTTGGTTAATTTGGTTAGTAAGGTAGAAATGGTTGCAGTTTAACATCGTGCCCGGGACAATTTAAAAATTTTTTTTTTTTTTTCTGGTGTGATTTTGACTGTTCATGCTTCTCTTTTTGGGTTTCTAAAAAGAGAATTATTCATAATTAGATTCCAAAAAGTTCGGTTATAAAATGTCTTAATTCTATTCTTTTTATAGGTTTATTGAAAATGTCGGCTATATTATTTTCAGACGTCACATAAGTAAGAGTAATAGATTTTTTCCTTATTTCATCCCTTATAAAATGATATCTGATATCAATATGCTTCGACCTTTGATGAATCATAGAATTATTTGCTGATAAGATACTGCTATGATTAACACAATGAATTACTATAGGTTTTTTACTTAGATCTGGTTTTAAAGTAGATTTTAGAAGGGTGTTCAGAAAAATTGCCTCCTGCGCGGAATGAGTAAGAGCCACATATTCTGCTTCACAAGTAGAAAGGGCAACAATTTGTTGCTTTTTAGTTTTCCAAGAGATCATAGGTCCAGTCTTTGACAGTCTAAAACAATACCCCACTATACTTTTTCTCTCCTCAGAGTTACCCCAATCTGAATCTGAAAATCCTAAATTTAGAGGATATGTAGACTTTTTAAATATTAAAGATTGTTCGCCTTTATTATTTTTTAGGGATATTTTAGCATCGCCTCTTTTCAAGACTATATTATTTATTTGACTACCGTCAGCAAGTTCGACAAAATGACTTTGTGAATTAAAGTTTGAATCAAAATTAATAAAATCAGATTCCTTGATGATAACGTGCGCTGTAGCACCACAGTCTACAAGGAGATTTTTACCGTTTGTGGTATTGTCAAAGTTACATGTGAATAGAAATGTATGTTCTTCCTCAAAGTTCTCAACGTTTTTTACAGAGTTTTTTACGGAGTCCATTTTAGAGCATTTATATCGACATTGGAAACTTTTGTGGTTGGGTCGTCCACAATTATAGCAGATAATTTTATTCTTTTTCTTGGGAAAATTACTTTTGGAGAACACGTTGTGGTGAGGTGCGTAATTTGGTGGTGTCTGCTTTCGAGAAGCATTTTTGAACTTCATAATATTGCTGGAGTTATTATTGTCCACGAGCATATGATTAGTCTCTTTGTAACTGCGCAATGCTACTTTAAATTCGCTGAAATTTATGGGTTTGTCTTTCTGAGTTATAACAGTTGTAAATGGTTAAAATCGGTTGGAAGTCCCTTGAGAGTCATTGATATCAACAAGCTATCGCTTATTATTTCACCTGAGAGTTTTAAGGCATTGGTGGTTGTTTCTGCCCTTATAACGTAGTCGGTAATTGTTTCATCCTCGTTACATTTCAGAGACGTTAATTCTGTATATAGTGAGATAATTTTCGGTTTCCCTTTTGATAAATAATGTTCTCTTAATATGTTCAATGTTTTCCGTCCATCATCCAATGCGTCTCTTATAATCAGAGATAGACTTCTATCGTCTAAGCATTGAATCAGTTCTGCAAAAACAGTCACGTTCTTTTCGAGAAATTCGGAGTCGTTTGGATTCTCTGTTGGAGATTGTATCACTTTGTGTAGTTTTCGAATCCTTAGATATCCCAAAAATTTTACCTGCCACAATTCGAATTTAGATTCTGATCCATCAACGAAAAGACGATGGCTGGGCACATAACCTGTTAAGTTTTGAGACATTATTTTGAACAAAGATGGCGGCGTAGTTCAGACCAGTAACCAAGATTGCGGCCAAGAATCAAATGCGGTCCGTGTCGTAGTTAACCTGTTAAGTTTTGAGACATTGTGTTGAACAAAGATGGCGGCGTAGTTCAGACCAGTAACCAAGATGGCGGCCAAAAATTAAATGCTGTCCGTGGCATAGTTAATGGCGAACTGATTGAATTCAAAATTCGACAATTTTTATAATAATTTTGAAACGTTTTCATTGGTTGTTTAGCACAGCCGGTGTTTATAAAAATGATTGGCAAATCCATTCGTCTCATACCCCCATTAGGAGTCAAAAACATTTTACAGTCTGATCTGCATAAAGTTCTTCTCATTGGCCACATTTGTTAGATCTGCATAATGGCAGGTTTCTAATCGCAATATTGAGAACAGCAAAGCTCAACAGTGGCATACAAAGTCGTGGAAGAAATAACAAGCACATAAAATTGTCTCTGAGATGGGTATATTTGCTGATGACACCACACTCTATAACAGACATGAGGGGAAAAGAAATGAACACATATCTAAGGAAATGGCAAAAACACTAGACCTCCAATCTGTAGTGGAATGGGGTCAAAAATGGATGGTCACATTCAATACTGCCAAGACTAAGCTTGTTTCTTTCAATAATTACAGAAAATCATACCAACCACCGATATCTATGACTAAAAATACATTACCTGAAAGTACTTCATTCAAGCTCCTTGACTTAACGTTCAAAGGAAACATGAGTTGGAATAGATACATTGAGATCATTGCCAAGGCTGCTACAAAGAAGTTGAGCTTTCTCTACCATGCTAGAAAGTTACTTTCAACTGAAAGTATCCTGTACCTCTACAAAGCCACCATTCGCCCATGTATGGAGTACTGCTGTCATATTTGGGCTGGTGCATCTGCTACTAGTCTCTCACTCCTGGACAGGGTTCAAAAGAGAGTCTCCAACCTGATAGATCCCGAACTGTCATCCATTGACGGAATGTTGCATTCCTCTGCCTGTTTTACAAGTATTTTAATGGTGGATGCTCTGACGAACTACAAGCCCTTGTACCCACTTCATGAAAATACCCCCGACAAACTCGACAAGTAGCGAAGTCCCACCCCCACACAGTAGAGATCCCTAGATGTAGGAAGACTTTCTACTTTAATGGCTTCTTCTTTGAAATTCTCTTCCGGTTTCCTGCTTCCCCAACTGTACTGACATGCAGAAGTTCAAGTGTAATGTGAACAGACACCTTGCTGCTCAACTCCTTACATAGTACCCCTACAACTTAGGTCCCTGATAGCAGCACCTTATATCAAAGTGGCAATGTGCCTTGTTTGGGGTGAAAATGTGATAAAAAAAACAACAAAAAACAAACCTACCCTTCTTAATCCCTTCTAACATGACAAGATATCTCCCCCTCTACTTTAATTGGCTTGTTTTCTCATATTACATGGATGCAGCTGGACGTTCTACTTATAGTTTCTCCATAGCCCATTCCCTCATACAGACAGTCATGTTCCCAGCCTGGTTTCAGATAGTGACCACCAGCAAGCTCCATTTCTAGACCTATTCCTTACCACAATACCTGAGGATTGTGTAACCAATGCCCACGGTCCACTCGGAAACACAAAGTTCCTAATGATATCAGTAGATATCGCACTCAAATCCCAACCCAAAATTGAGGAGCCACTACTCAAAATGACAAGGTATTACAAAAGGGCTGAATAGAAGCCATCAGAGAACATATCAGAGATGCCCCATGGACCAATATCTTCTCTCTCTCCTTGCTGAACAGTGTGCAAATGAGACAACTGTATGGTGCAAAGTGGGCATTGAAACACATGTCCCCACACAGAAGTATTAAAGCAAGCCCCACTTACCCCCATGGTTCACTACAGATTGTGCAGCTACCATTGCACAAAGACAGCATGTGCTCTGCCGGCTCGTACATCAAATGCAAAGGCAAAACTTTATAGATGTTAGAAATAATTGTAAGAGAGTAATAACCACAGCCAAAAGAAGACATGCTAAAATAAGTAATTACCCTGCTATCCAACAACCAGAAGGTTGCATACTCCAACAAAGACCTCCCTCCCAGATTTCCCTATGTGGACGGAAGCCACAATTGATGATCTGAAAATCACCCCTTCACATGTCCACGATGTCATAAAAAACTTAGACACCTCCAAGACGTGTGTGCCTGATCTCATCCTTGCTATACTAATTAAGAAATGCTCAGCTGAACTAACTTCCATACTTTCCAAACTCTAAGACAAATGCCTTGCTGAATCTTGCTTTTCTAATAGTTGGAAGATGGCCTCTATAGTACCAGTGTACAAAAGTCTCCTCTCTGTCTTCACTAAAATCTTCAAGACGCTAATCAATCAAGCAATAGTCCACCACCTTGCAAAAGCTAATCTTCTTTTTGACAAACAGTACAGATTTAGGAAATGTCATTCTACTGCATATATTTTAACAATCATCTCTGAACGCATATACCATGCACTGGATAAGGCGGATGAACCCAGGGCTGTACCCGTCGATATATCTGTAATAGACAAGCGTATGGTTGCAAGAAAAATACAGACAATTGAATAAAATTAAATATATATATTTTTATTCTCACCAAATCAGAGATTTATAGCAGTAGAGGCGTCGTCATCAGTAGCAATGAGTCTGGTTGATGTTGGCGAGTTACATGCGATAAGTTAATGACGGTGTTGGCGACGATGGCGAGGTATATGTAGTAAGTTGGTGCTGACGACGACGGCGATGTTTTCGCAGTATGTTGGTGTTGGCGATGACAACGAGATATTCGCAATAAGTTGGTGTCGGTGATGACGATACCGAGACGATCCCCAAGAACGGTAAGACTCCTTGTGGTCGAAGGAGGGGTTCCTTTTATAATCAGATTTAGTTTAATTTTCGATAAGTTGAACTATTTAAATTTAATACGGTCAGTGCGTAAAACTTTGTTTCATCTGAATGTAAATTTTTACATTATCATTATTATTATTATTATTATTAATAATATTATTATTATTATTATTATTATTAATATTATTATTATTATTATTATTAATATTATTATTATTATTAATATTATTATTATTATTATTATTATTATTAATATTATTATTATTATCATTATTATTATTATTAGGAGCAGCAGCAGCAGCAGCAGCAAAGTATAGTATCTGTTCTGATACTGCACTTCACCTTTTCAGTCCTCAGTCAGTGGAGCAGAAATCCTTCTTGACTGAGAATTTTTATTTTTGTTCCTATCCAGAGTGCCCTATTTTGGGGAGCTGGATTTTCATACTTAGAACTACTTATAAATTGGATACTGCATAATGATAGTATTTCTTTGAAATAATCGTTGTTGTTGTTGTTGTTGTTGTTATACTTCGGAATTTTAAATTTTGCAAAACTTGACAAAACGACAATAAATGTTGATGATTGATAAGTTATAATTTCAAATAATGCATGAGTGCATTTGGTATGAGTAAAATAAAATAATAGAATAAAAAAAAAGTACCGAAGAAGAATCAAACCTTCCTCTGTTTTTTTTTTGTTGTTGTTTTGTTGTTATTATTATTTTTTATTACTCAAAAAAAAAAAAATATCGTTAGATTAAGAAAATTTAATACCTAAACACTACAAATATAAAAATTGTAATTAACTTATAAACAAAAAGCAAAACTTAGTTTTGGTGGGAGAGAGACCGTGTGTTGAAATTTTTCATAAAGTTATTTTTATTTTTTTATTTTTACTTCAAAATTGTTAAATCAATCATTAAGAAAAAAAGTAATCAATAAAGAAATTTATTAATCTATTTTATCGGAAACTCTACTCTCGTTTATTATTTTTGTTGTTGTTGTTGTTTATCGTTTTGTTTTTTGAGGGAGTTATAGTTTTTAAAAAGTCCCCCCTTTCCCTTAATTATATTTAAAAAGTATTAAAATTTATTTTCTTTTGGAAGGTGGGGGCTCTATTTAAAACTAAATCTCCTTCAGTATTTTCTTTAATTTTCTATTTTTGAGTGATTATCAAGACCCCTAAGATGTGATCCCTCATATCGAACATTATTTCTTGTTCTCATGTAACACTCGACGCTATTTGTTTTTTTTTTTACTGAATAAACGCTTTAAAATAAGTTAAATCACTAATAACTTAGCCAGCTAGGTAGAAAAATCGATTTTGCCCTTTTTAAAACAAAAGTAAATTAGTATGAATGTTTAATATATATATATATATATATATATATATATATATATATATATATATATATATATATATATATATATATATATTATACGGTCTGAAGTCTCTTGTTTGAACTGAATGAACACTTTAAAATAAGCTAAACCACTAAAAACTTGCCAGCTGGGTAGAAAGCGAACACTTAGAAAATCGATTTTATCTTTTCTAAAACAACAGAAAACAAGTAAAAAGATTTTTAAAAATATTAGGGAGGTGTAGTGTCTTTTCAAAACAATATCTCCTTCAAGAACGGTCACAAAATGTGTTTTCAATCGATATTTATTAAATAATGCTGATGTTGAAGCATTTCTCCTAACAAATACCCCGGATATCTTAGCACTAAGCGAGACTACCCTACACTCCTCCATCCCCTCTAACTACTTTAACATGCCTGGCTATCTCCCACTCTGCCGTAAGGACTCTGACAGACATATGCACGGACTTGGAGTCTACATTCGTAACACCCTCCCCTGACTAGAGAAACAAACCTAGAAACGGACGATCAAGCCTTTATGTGCTTTAGACTAAACATACAACACAACATTAGCTACTTTTATTTTCTCTACCGCTCTCCCTCGACCCAGGACTGTACCATAATAAACAAAGACTCTGGCAGTATAGACACAGCACTCTCCCTTGACACTAGCGCCCAAGTCCATGTATTTGGAGACTTTAATGTTCACCACAAAAACTGGCTTGGATTCTCTACTCACACAGATGCAGCGGGCAGCACAACATATAGTTTTGCTATATCTCACTCCCTATCACAAATAGTTACGTTTCCAACCCGTTTCCCTGACCAGCAAGAACAAAAAGCATCACTTCTAGATCTGTTTCTGACTACAGTTCCCGAGGATTGTACAACTGGCAGCCCACTTGGGAACGCTGACTATGCAGTGATAATGGTAGAAATCGCCCTAAATTCTAGACCCAAAACTGAAGAGCCAGTGCTCAAAACAACGAGATATTATAAAAAAGCTGACTGGAAAGCCATCAGAGATCTTATCAGAGATGCCCCATGGGGAAATATTTTTTCTCTTCCTGCTGAACAGTGCGCAAATGAGACCACTGAATGGTTCAAAACCGCAATGGAAGCACATGTTCCCATGCGGAAATTTTATAGCAAGCCCCACTCTCCCCAATGGTTTACTTCGACTTGCGCAACTGCCATTGCTTAAAGGCAGCATGCATACCACAGATTTAACCGACATAAGTCCAGTTCAAACAAATAGAAGTACATAGAAGCTAGAAATAATGTTAAGAAAGAAATAGCGACAGCCAAGAGAGAATTTACTGAAACCACTAAAAAACGCATCGAAGCACAAAAATTGGGAAATCGTGACTTCTGGAAAATCTACAACAGTGTAGTAAATAATGGGCAATCAACAATTCCCCCACTAACCAACAATCACGAGGTTGTTTGCTCAGCAACCGACAAAGCTAATATGCTTGCCAGCCGGTTTGCCTCAAACTCCACACTGGACCCTTCCAACCACCCCCTGCCTGACTTTCCTTTGCGGACAGACGCCACGCTAGACGATCTAAAAATCACCCCTGCTCAGGTACATGCTATCATAAAAAATCTTGACACTTCAAAAGCATGTGGACCTGATCTCATCCCAGCTGTGCTATTATGCTATTAAAAAAGTGCTCAGCCGAAGTAGCTCCAGTTCTCTCCAAACTCTGCAACAAATGCCTTAATGAATCCTGCGTTCCGGGCTGTTGGAAAACCGCTTCTGTGGTACCAATATTCAAGAATTCTGGCGAAAGAACTGACCCATCAAATTATCGCCCCATTAGCCTCCTCCCACTTTTCGCCAAAATATTTGAGACCATAATTAACCATGCTCTAGTCCGGCACCTTGCAGATGCTAAACTTCTGACTGACAAACAATATGGATTTAGACAAGCCCATTCCACAGCTGACATCCTCACTGTAATCTCTGAACGTATATACCATTCACTGGACAAAGCGGGGGAGGGCAGAGTGGTAGCTCTAGATATATCTAAGGCTTTTGACAGGGTATGGCACAAGGGTCTCCTCAGGAAAATTAAATCATACGGTATCACTGGTAGAATACTTAACATAATTAAATCCTTCTTAGATAAGAGAAAAATCCAGGTTGTCCTCGACGGTCGAACATCTAAACAGTGTGATATAAATGTGGGAGTGCCTCAGGGGTCTATTCTTGGACCTCTATTGTTCCTGATATTTATTAATGACCTCCCCGACAAAACTGCCTCTAAGATGGGTATATATGCTGATGACACTACACTCTATAACAGGCATGACAGGAAAACAAATGAACACATATCTAAAGAAATGGCAAAAACACTAGAGGATGACCTCCAATCTGTAGTGGAATGGGGACATAAATGGATGGTCACATTCAATGTTGCCAAGACTAAACTGGTTTCCTTCAATAAAAGAAACCTTATCTGCCACCAATAGCAATGGCCAGTGACTCCCTGTCTGAGAGTACATCTTTCAAACTGCTTGGCCTAACGTTCACAGGAAACATGAGCTGGAACAATTATATTGAAAACATTGCCAGGGCCGCTGCAAAAAAGGTAGGCTCTCTCTACCGTGCTAGAAAACTACTGACACCTGAAAGTATCCTGTATCTCTATAAGGCCACCATTCGCCCATGTATGGAGTATTGTTGTCACATCTGGGCTGGTGCGTCTGCTACTAGTCTCTCGCTCCTAGACAAGGTTCAAAAAAGAGTCGCCAATCTGATAGGCCCTGAACTGGCATCTAAGCTTCAGCCTCTGTCCCATCGACGAAACGTTGCATCCCTCTGCCTGTTCTACAAGTATTTTAATGGTGAATGCTCTGACGAACTGCAGACACTTGTGCCCCCATGACGCAGACACCCTCGACAAACCCGACAAACCCGACAGACAGCTAAATCCCACCACCACACAGTAGAGATCCCAAGATGTAAAAGATCTTTCTACTCCAGTAGTTTCTTCCCCAGAACCGCTAGACTCTGGAATTCCATTCCAGGATCCTGCTTCCCTAACTGTACTGACATGCAGAAGTTCAAGTGCAACGTGAACCGACATCTTGCTGCCCAAATCCCTACATAGTGCCCCAGTAGTTGCTGACCCTGATAGTAGCCCCCTACACCAAAGTGGCAATGTGCCTTGTTTGGGGTGAAAATGTAATAAAAAAATAAATAAATAAAAAAAATAATGGACCAGTTTTTCTACCTAGCAAAAATGGTAAAGTTTTTCCATGGACGAATTTTCCGTGGACGAGTTTTCCGGACACCGAGGAAACATTCTGAAGATTTTCTTAATTAAGAAGGAAATTATAGCTACATTTAAACTTATACACATTATACAAGAATGGGATTGGGATAGTTATTACTGTAATTAACAGAAAAAGAAAAGAAATGATAAACAAATATGCAGCAAATAAATCTTACCAAAGGCAAGACTCTTTTACATACCTGAATAAATTTATTTGTGTTTAAACTTCATTTAAAGTGTATTTTTGGTTAAAAACAAACTTAATGCCTCCTCTTTGAATTAGAATTTAAACAATGGCTGCCCAATAATCCTAGCAGAAGGACCATTGATAACTGCTTAAAATCGAAAATTAAACAAACGCTGGTAGAAACACAGAAATAAATGTTAACAAACGATCGAAAATGTTATGCTGTACAAGTATTTTGTTTAGTTTTCGATTTTTCTGCGATTAAGCGAGAATGGGCCGGAAATGAGTTTCATTTTACGTTTATTTTATGTGCAAAACAGTTTTCCTATGCGCAATTTTAAAATAATTGTTTTCTTTCCTTTCGCCAAATAATCATTTAAAACTGTAGAACCCTATTTTGGGGAAGTGATTTAGCTACAGGAATAAATATATTTGCTGCTGCTGCTGCTATTATTATTATTATTATTATTATTATTATTATCATTATTATTATTATTATTATTATTATTATTATTATTATTATTATTAGTAGTAGTAGTAGTAGTAGTAGACTATAGGTAGAAATCTTCTTCCTATAATAAAAATAAAGAAAATACAACGACAACGGTAAATAGCAATAAACATGAACAACAATGTTTGTATATTAAAATAATAATTTTTATTTAACCAAAGTAGCTTCATGTGATATATATATATATATATATATATATATATATATACTGATGATACACTGATGATTCCCGAAAGGATGAAACACTAGTGTCTGTAGGTATTTAATAATTATTATAGTAAATAACAATGTTAGCCCCTTTGAGGGGCTTGTTTCTTATCGTTGAGCACTTGCAGTTGTAATAAAGTCGGTCAGCTTAGCTAATATGCGCAGATCGTCATATAATGATTAGATCACTCTGACTGACGTTAAAAGCATTTAATAGGAATAAATGTTTAAATTCAACTGTATCTCTTGCGGCTGACGGTAGCCGAATGGTTCAGATCCTTGCTAATGAACCGAGCTTTGAATCTCTCGACTGGCGTTAATCGTGACATCCCGCACTGATGATTCCCAAAAGGATGAAACACTAGTGTCTGTAGGTATTTAATACTTATTACAGTAAATAAAAATTATATATATATATATATATATATATATATATATATATATATATATATATATATATATATATATATATATATATATATATATTGTGGGGGAGATACTGATTACATTTTTTTCATTACTTGTGATTTACTGTGATCATGAAATTTAATTCAATTAAAAGCATTTTGGATATTTTAAGCAGGATAGTTCATAGAGCAAATGTAGTATTCTGGTGATTTCTGAATTGAAAATGATGGATAAATTGTGAAAGAATTGAAGGAAAATGCTTGCTGGAATGAGTCAAAATGCATTAAGTTGGATAGATAGGATGACTACAAAAGTAATGGCTGGAAATCCTTCACGACTGTGGCAATTATTATTCCAAACATATTTGAGGAAGAAAACCGTGAATAAAACGTATTCATTTCCCAGATGTAGCATTGCCTCTCCAAGCCTAATTTAATTTGTTCTTATTAGTTTTTATGGTAAACAAAATAAATATTCTAGAATTCACTTGTCTATTCAATATCACAGATCTTAAAAAGCCTTTTGCATCCATTTGATAAACGGCCATATGGTGTCTATTAGAGACTTCGCACTTTAATATCAAAAGATTTAAAATGCCTGGACATTTCTTTCTGGTGCTGCCTGATCTTAGTTGTGTCTGACTACCACATCCTCTGAAATATTTCATGCTTCCTTATATTTTGTTTGGTTTTGGCATAAGTGAAAAATATAAATGAAAATCTTACAAGTTTATCAAAACTTTGGTTAGAATATATATTAAGAGCAAATTTTTAGAAATTTGTTAATAAAAAAAAAAAAAAAAGAAACCGTTTATTTACATTTAAAATATCTCTAAACAGGAAATTCTACTTTTTTAGGCGATTATATATAAATACACTGAAATGTTATTTTAGAATTTAGAATGAGGGTTTGGTTGTGCATATAAATATAATGTAAAATGACCCCATTTCCGGTATATTCTAAATTTATTAAGCAGTTAAGTAATTTTTACCACTAATTCTAAGTCTATTCAGCAAAATCATAAAATCACATGTAATTGCTTTATTTTTCGTATTACCACCCAGACTTAGGGTTACTAGTAGGAAAGAAGCGTGGCTTTTATGACAATCGCATATTTTATACTAAAGTTTGATTTGGAACATTAACATTCCCAAGATTTAAAACAAATAAAGTTGGTTTCACGTACTTAAAACATTGTCTGATCAATAAGGTGTGATCATTTTGCGTTTAATTTATATACAAAACTTATTGTTTGGTGGTTTATTGTATTTTTACCACAAAATATTTCAAGCTGTTTACATGCAATCGCCTAAAAATGGAGAATCGTGTTTTTCTTTTTTAGGTCTATTACAATATAAGTTAGATTTTTAAAAATAATAAACGTGGTTTTTCATATGTAATTTTATGTTTATTGGCTAGATAAATGGATAAAGATGCTTAGAAAAATAAACTTCATTCATTTTTATTCTTGAGAAAAAAATATTTTCCTAGTAAGCCACGCAGAGATTTATCAAAAAAGTTAATTTTGTTTTAGAAACAAACATTGATTTCAATTCCGTTGTTGGATTTAAAAAAATAATGAACATTGTATTTCATATGTAATTCTATGTTTATTCGCTAGATAAAAATGTACAAATATGTTTTTTTCCTGTATGTAAATTTGTTTTTCTGACAAATGAAATTTGGTGCACTGGCATACATTTTGGCATATTTTTGTAGCAAACAAAAATGGCGGATTGTAATTTGGCATGCTTGCATGCTGGCGTCCCAAAAACGAATTACAAATTATTTTATGCTATAAAAGTAATATTTCTTTTTGGAATGGAGATTTACCTGAGAGTGTTAATCTAAAAATTTGTCACTGTTATTATTATTATTATCATTATTATTATTAATATTATTATTATTATTATTTGCATCTCGTTTTTGTTTTTGTTTACAGCAAAGCAAATCAATTTAATAAACCCACAATTTTTTTATAATTAAAATAAAATGTTAACTTCATTCATAGAGAGAATGCACAGATTAGTTAACAAACCCACGCCCTCCCCATGTTAAAAATGGTTATCTAAATAGTAACATTATTTAGAAATTCGTTTGTAACCATGGGTGGGGCATTGTTAAATTTTTTGTTCTTATCTCATTTTCTCATTTTGCTTACCAATCGTCAACTGTTTATGAAATTTTTCAAGTAGCATGTTGTGCACTAACGACGAACTGGCTTTGTTTTAAAATCAAAATAAATCATTTGTCGTCTTACATTTTTCAATCAATTACAATGAAAACATTTGAGAAAAAAATATACATGGAAATTACCCGGAAATTGTAAAATTTACAAAAAAACAAAAAAACAACAACAAATCTCTAATTAAATATTTATTAATTTTAAAAGAATCAGAATCGGAATTGGGAATCGTATCGGAATCGGAAATTTAAAATGGAATTGGTAATTGTATCAGAACTGAGAAAAATTTTGGAATCGTCCCATCACTACTATCTACCTATGCATTTATATGTCCATATTTTTGTATGTGTGTTTGTTTATATGTTTTTATGTACATGTGCTTATGTATATGTATTCTTGTGCAGTTTTCAGTTTATGCTTATAGCGGAGCCTGTGGATGCTGGTCAATTCTCCCCCTAGCTGTCGTTTCATCCCACTTTAATTTTTTAAAAATATGTCACTTTACGTACCTTTCCCAGTCTATTAGATAGAGACTTCTCCACATTAAACTCATAGCAAATGAAGCAATTTTTAATTTATGACTACCAATTCCATTCAATTTTGTGGCTCCTGCTAATAACTTAATCATAACATTATTACTTGTCTAGTTTAATGTGGCCCCTTTTTTCTGCATTAATTCTGGCACCACTACAACATCATTTTGTCTCGGTCATTGTGACATTGGCTTTTCTTTTCTAAAGATAGCTCAGTCACTGCTCATCGTTACTGTCTTCATTTGTAATTTTCAAATTAGCCTCGGCAGTAGCATGTTGAAAACGCCCCCATTTCTTTATTCTCTGTAATAATATAATAATATATTGAACTCACTCTTTTTTCCTTATACCAATTTTTGAATTATTTCATGGAATTCTGTCTTTTGGATAATCTCAAAATATCTTCTAGTAACGGGATGCCTTTGAATTTTTTACAAAGGATACTCTACTTTTACCAACTTATTTGGATTTTACCGTCCTTGGATCTTCCACTATTCACCCGAACATCCATTCACATCAAATCATTTTTCATTTTGTTCCCATTCCCTTTGCTTCACTGTTTTTTTTTTTTTTTTTAACATTCACCAAGTAAGCTCTATGGCTCACTTGCAGTTTCATTAAATACTTTGTAAGCAAACCCGATTCTATATTTTGCTAATTCCTCCCCTCTGATGAGAAGAAAAGTATTTCTTTCGAAACACCATGGATTAAGGACAATCTACTTCTTTTGTGTTTCCTTTTTTAAGATTAAATATGATTTTAACTCTTGTCAAAGTGTCTTTTAACATATTTTATTAATTCTTTGTCCTTATATATATATATATATATATATATATATATATATATATATATATATATATATATATATATATATATAATATTCTTTCATAATAAATATTAGAAAGAGAGCACCCTCTACTAATATTTAAATCTTTAATTTTTTTGCATGTTTTGTTTTTTGATTATCTGGTAAATTATCTAATCGATCATAATCTGCAAAAAAGAAAAAAAAAAAGTGGTGTGTGCAATGTACAAGTTCACCAATAATATTTATTATATAAATTAATCATATTTAATGAAAACAACATAAAAATACTTTTATTGCCTGAACATTTTTTCTTGTCTTTTATGATCGCAACCTTTATAAATCACATAACCTTTATAAATTATAAAAACTTTATAAATTATAAAACCTTTATAAATTATACAACCTTTATAAATTATAAAACCTTAATAAATTATAAAACCTTTATAAATTATAAAACCTTTATAAATCATACAACTTTTGTAAATTATATAACCTTTATAAATTATACAACTTTTGTAAATTATAAAACCTTTATAAATTATACAACTTTTGTCAATTATATAACCTTTATAAATTATATAACCTTTATGAATTATATAACCTTTATAAATTATATAACCTTTATAAATTATACAACCTTTATAAATTAAACAACTTTTATAAATTGCCATAAATACTATATTATTATTTGCCAGCGTGATATTCTTAAAAAGTTCTGTTAAATATTCAACAAGTTGTACTTATACAGTTTAATTAAGACATTAAAAAAATGAAAATATTGAAATATTACCCGTTTTAGAATGAAGTTCTTCGAAAAAAAAAAATTTCGCTTAATTTAATCAAGTAGTTTATTTTTTACAGAGGAAAATCAAATTTTAATGAAATCGATCGTATCATCGCCATTTGTCTTTTTACAGATACGAGGAGAGGGTGCCTTTAAAGGAAAAATTGATTAACAAAGGACAAAATGAAAAAAGGATTAAAAAGGGACATATAAAATCTTTAAAATAAGTAAAAAAAAAAAAAAACCCTAAAATATTTATCTGATTATTTTTTCTGCCCATGTTTCAAAATAATCTCGTCAAATTTTGACAAACTTTAAGCGGTGGTTGGATTATCTCCCCTGCTACCCCCTCCTCGTGAGTGAAAATTCAAGATGGACGCTACCCGATCGATCTCATTTGATTTTCCTCTGTAAAAAGAAAAAAGAAAAAAAACTACTTGATCAAATTACGGGATTTTTTTGGTAACATTTTACATTAAGGCCCGTCTCACGTTCGTATCGAAAAAAATAGATTTTAGTAGATTTCGATGGGCTAAAAAGGAATCTGCTCTTTCTGCGCAGAGAAATAGTTTTCATTATATGAAGAAATGGTACTTGTACAGTTTAATCAAGACATTAAAAAATGAAAATGCTGAAAAAAAAGTTTAAATTGTACGTATCTGTTATGGAATGAAGTTCTCTGAAAAAAATTCTTTCATGTGGGGGCAATCCCAGAAAAGTGTTTCTGGTAGGTGTCAGTCATGAGTAGAGTTGTTTATGGCGTGTGCGCACGCGCCTAAAAAATGGCCGCCAAAGAATACAACTTTTTTCAATAAAGACACGAGGAAATTGAAAAATATAGAAAAATATATACAGAAGTATACAGGTACACATGTAATTCCTTCTTATCATTGGTGACCATTTCTGTACACGTAAGCATGTATATTTTTGCCGCAAACAAGTAGTTATTCAGATGTCAAGCAATGTAATTCCTTATGTTATCAGTGGTGATCATTTCTATACACGCAAGTGTGCATATTTTTGCCGCAAACAAGTAGTTATTCGGATGTCAAGCAATGTAATTCCTTATGTTATCAGTGGTGATCATTTCTATACACGCAAGTGTGCATATTTTTGCCGCAAACAAGTAGTTTTCCAGATCTTAAGCCATGTAATTCTATATGTTATCAGTGGTGGCTATTTGTGTACATGCAAGTGCGTGCGGCAAAAATTTTGCATACAGAAATGGCCACCACTGATGACATATAGAATTACATGGCTTAAGATCTGGAAAAGAACTTGTTTTTCATCTAGTTTTAAATTGTTCACCAAAGATTACTATACTACGCTATGTAAGCAGACAGTTTGGTACGTGAGTGCACATTTCATGGTCCTCATTTATCTTACCGCGCACTCACGCATAGCGTAACCGAAGGCTGTGAAATGGCGGGAAATAGTCGCAGGGTTCAGGGGTTAATACCATAAATTTATGACGGAAACGGTTATCATATTCTTTTAAAACACACCAAAATCTACAAATGTATATGTATATATATATATATATATATATATATATATATATATATATATATATATATATATATATATTTCTATACAAATGTGAAACGGGCCTTAAAGTAAAATAATACCATTTTTTGTATGAAAACTTTATCCCATAACGAGTAGGTACAATATAATTTTTTTTCACTATTTTCACTTTTTAATATCTTGATTAAACTGTACAAGTACCCAACAAGTTATTAAAAAAAATTTAGCCTGAAAAGTTGATTTTTTATTAATAATAATCTGACGCCCAAATTAAATAACATAAAATTTCCCAATAAACAAAATGTCATATCCGACCAGTTAATTAAATAGAGTTATTTCCCCTTTGACCGTAAAAGTCATTGGGAACAATTGTAACGATAAGATGAATTACTTCCCTTGTTGAACCATTCTTTAAAGCACTTGACTTTTTTTTACTGCACATAATTATCGTATTTTCCCTTCCAAGTGTAGTATCTGTTCTGATATCAGAGTTCATCTTTTTTATCCTCAGCCAGTGAAGACGCTCTGAAGACTGAGGAAATTTAAATTTTCGTCTCAATTTCTTTTTCAGTTTTGAAGAAGTATATTTTTTGCTCATTAAAAACCAACCTTGTGTTTAACTCTCGTCTCGTAAGGAGGTAATAAATATGGACACGAACCAACAGAATAGAACTGTGAGGGTGGGTTGAAAAGAAATATGATTGGAATTGTGAAATATTATATGAATTAATTTCAGCTCTTCTTATCAAGAAATGTCTTAGTCAACTAGCTACTGAATCGCGATCAGTTGTGAGAGCGACCCCCCCCCCACGCCACATACACATAAGCTGTTACTCTCCTGACTAAAATATGTTTTCCACCCATTAGTGTTGTCACATTTGGCTGGTACATCTACCTCTAATCTCTCTCTCTTAGAAAAGGTTTAAAAAAAATATCCAACTCCTGTCCCATTACCGTAATGTAGCATCCCTGTGACTGTTTGGCGCAATACCTTTTGGTATTCTGATAAAGGTGTGGTTACAAAAAAAATAGAAGGTTATGTTTATAAACAGGGCTGATAAGAACTGACCTATGGCAAAAGCACTAGAGGATGACCTCCAATCTGTAGTGGAATGGGGACATAAATGGATGGTCACATTCAATGCTGCCAAGACTAAGCTTGTTTCCTTTAATAATTACAAGAAACCTTCTCTGCCACCAATAGCAATGGCCAGTGACTCCCTGTCTAAGAGTACATCTTTCAAACTGCTTGGCCTAACGTTCACAGGAAACATGAGTTGAAACAATTATATTGAAAACATTACCAGGGCCACTGCGAAAAAGGTAGTCTCTCTCTACTGTGCTAGAAAACTACTGACACCTGAAAGTATCCTGTACCTCTATAAGGCCACCATTCGCCTATGTATGGAGTATTGTTGTCATATTTGGGCTGGTGCATCTGCTACTAGTCTCTCGCTCCTAGACAAGGTTAAAAAAAGAGTCGCCAATCTGATAGGCCCTGAACTGGCATCTAAGCTTCAGCCTCTATCCCATCGCCAAAACATTGCATCCCTCTGCCTGTTCTACAAGTATTTTAATGGTGAATGCTCTGACGAACTGCAGACACTTGTGCCCACCCGACGTAGACACCCTCGACAAATCCGACAGGCAGCTAAATCCCACCCCCACACAGTAGAGATCCCTAGATGTAAAAGATCTTTCTACTCTAGTAGTTTCTTCCCCAGAACCGCTAGACTCTGGAATTTCATTTCAGGTTCCTGCTTCCCTAACTGTAACATCTTGCTGCCCAAATCCCAACATAGTGCCCCAGTAGTTGCTGTCTCTGATAGTAGCCCCCTACACCAAAGTGGCAATGTGCCTTGTTTGGGGTGAAAATGTAATTAAAAAAAAAAAAAAAAACCATGCTCTGCTATCAACCAATCAGAAATTGGAATCATTTCATAAAATATACTGAATCTCTTAAGAATTCTTGCTTATAACTTTTCATCTTCACATGGGATAGAACTTTGCTGTTCGTCTCCAGACTTCTCCGGATTGACTACATATCAGAAATTCTATTGTTTGTCTTCATCTGCAAGCTTCTTTTTGTTTGGAAAAACATTTTTCTTCTGAAAATAAAATAACTTACAAAAGCATTTTTACAAGAACTTTAACAGAATGTGCTCTGATGAACTCATAGCACTTGTACCTCCCTGGCATAAATACTCCTAACTCGACAAGCAACAAAATCCCCTCCTTCACTTTTAAGATTCCTAGATACTGAAAAGCCTTCTACTTTAATAGTTTGAATATGCCTTGTTTGGGGTGAATAAGAGTACAAAAAACTGGTTCGAGATGAGCATGAAAAACAGTGGTTTAACAATCAATACTTTGTCGACATCATGATGGTCAGTCATTCATTGGCGGACAATGCCACATTGAAATCCATTGAGCTGGCAGTGATGTTGAGTTCAAAATCAACATAGACAACACCAGGTGGACATGCAACATCTGAGTCACCAACACGCAACTATTTTTGCATATTATGATTTTTTTTGTGACGAATAATTAATGACACATGGAATAGATAAAGTACAGGGTGGCCCACTTAAAAGTAGCCCAGAAAATGTAGTATAGAGGAGGCACATTCTTTTATTGTTCAAATTCCCTTTAGTGTTATAAAAGATGCTTCAAGTGCTCCCCATTGAGATCTATGTATTTCTGGGCACGTTTAACAACGTTTGCAGATACTGCTTGTAGATCTTCTCTGGTGATTCTCCTGATAGTGCTGGTAATGTTCTCCTTTAGTTGATCTAGATTGTGAGGTCTATTTGCATAAACTTTTTGTTTTAAAGTGATAAAAATCACATGATGACAAGTCCGTGGAACGTGGTGGCCATAACTCTTTGCTTATTGTTCTCTCTTCCGTAAACATGTCATGAACTCGTGTCAGTGATCTGTGAGACATATGGCATGTAACGCCATCTTGTTAGAAAAAGAATTGCATTTTGTCTTGTGGTGTCAGTTGGTCGATAAGAGAAAGATTGGAGAGATCGGGCTACGTTAAAAGAAGGATTAGAGAGATCGGCCTACTGTATTAGGTTTATTTCTTAATATACAATGAGATATCGCCCCGTGTGTCTCTGTCAAATGTCTCTCTCATCTTTGAGAGCTCCACTTCCTAAAAACCAATAATTGTCTTCTTAGGACACTAGAGATTTCATAATATCAGAACCATCACCATCACCTTGTAACAGCTATGACTATCTCGAACAGGAACTGACCGCAGAGTATAAGTTGCTAGTTTGAATCATGGGTTTTATCTAGGAGAGATAACTAAAAACTCAATTTTTGCTGTCTTTGAAAATTGTTTTCATCAATAATTAATTTTCATCTTTATCGTTTTTTGTAAATTTTAGATATTTTAATTACTGTGACATGACAATTAAGTAGATACCATTGGTTTTACTTGAAATTTAATATTTCAATTTTTATTAATGAAAACAGTTTTCGAAGACAATTGGCGAAAATTGAGTTTCTAGAAAAAAACCCTGTGCTTCAAAACTAGCGATACATGTACAAGAAGAGTTAGCACACAGATGTCACCATTTGCGATGCATTATTGGTACATTTTACACAAGCCACTAGTCTTCATCTCTTGGACAGAGTGCAAAAAAGAGTCTCTAACTTAATAAGTCTCGCACAGTGTACCAAACTCCAACCCCTGTCTCATCACCAGAAAACTTTCTACTCTAATAGCTTCTTTCTTTGGAATATCTACTTTTAGTATTTTCCCTCTGTTCTGTTTCCCCGACTGTACCGACATGAAAAGTTAAATGTAATCTGAAGAAACATCTTACTGCTCCCCCCCCATAGAATGTCCTTTATAAATCTGTCTCCTAATCACAGTGGCCCCTTACATTTTAGCAGCTATGCAAGATGCACCTGTACATAATAATAGTAAACAAAAATGTAGCACAGAAAGAAAAGTCAAACCTTTTTTAACACAACAATGAAAGGATTTCAGTGGCAAAAAGTGTCCGGAAGAGGAAAGGTTAAAAGTTCTTTGAATTGTCAAAGGTCGGCCAGTAATTATCAATGCTGGAGTTTCCAGTGGATATGGATGGGAGAAACAGAAGAGATGTCTTTATGCTTCTTGGGTTCTCTTTGCTGATTGATCATGATTGCCAAAGAGGTTGAAGAAGTTCCTCAGGGGACAGATGAATCCAATGTGCCCTGCAAGTTGATTCATCAGTGTGTGGCCAAATCTCTCAGCAGGGACATTAATTTGTGAGAAAAAATAAGTCTGTATTTTATTTATGACTGCTACAAACGCTGTTTGAGATAAAAGTAAAGAACAAAAAAGAAGAAAGTTGACTACACCTCAATTACTGATGTGTCAAACAAGTCGATTGACCTGAATATCAGAAACTGGCCATCAGCCAGTATGCAATTAAGCACTAAATGGCTGGCATCCAATTGGGTCAGCAACGAGCAGTTGCAGACGATGACCGGGGTTGGGGGATATGTTGTTGATTCAGAGTCAAAGAAAAGATAGGCTGCTTACTGAGGAGCTACTGATTGACATGAAGTACCTGCTTGACTAAATGGCAACAGAATGGCATGATTTGCTACAAGATCTGAGACGAAATTAGATTCACTCAATCAGAATAGATAATCCATGATCTTCCATTATGGCCTGCACCAACCAGACACTAGCTGGCGAAGATAGATCGATTTCAAATTTTAAAACACATTTCTTTTTATATAAACTGACATTTGATTGTCCAAATGAGAATTCAAAATAACTATAAGCGACTTGTCTTGAAACTAAACAAAAGTTGGTACAAGGCACATTCAATAAGTAATCCCCCTTTCAGTTGTCAGATCTAACTAAAATTTTGCATGTGCAGTGATTTATATCTCTATGGGTTATATGGCAAATTACAGCCCTAAATTAGCTGTGATTTCTGATTTACAGGTGTTTGAACTGAGGTTCGAAATGGAACTTGTTTAGTATCACACAGTGATCCTGTTTTTGTATTTGAAACGACGAACACCAAAGGAAACTTTTTATGAAATCAAAGAAACGTATGGTAATGATGCCCCATTATATGACTGTAAAACGTATGGTAATGATGCCCCATTACATGACTGTAAAACGTATGGTAATGATGCCCCATTATATGACTGTAAAACGTATGGTAATGATGCCCCATTATATGACTGTAAAACGTATGGTAATGATGCCCCATTATATGACTGTAAAACGTATGGTAATGATGCCCCATTATATGACTGTAAAACGTATGGTAATGATGCCCCATTATATGACTGTTAAACGTATGGTAATGATGCCCCATTATATGACTGTAAAACGTATAGTAATGATGCCCCATTATATGACTGTAAAACGTATGGTAATGATGCCCCATTATATGACTGTAAAACGTATGGTAATGATGCCCCATTATATGACTGTAAAACGTATGGTAATGATGCCCCATTATATGACTGTAAAACGTATGATAATGATGCCCCATTATATGACTGTAAAACGTATGATAATGATGCCCCATTATATGACTGTAAAACGTATGGTAATGATGCCCCATTATATGACTGTAAATCGTATGGTAATGATGCCCCATTATATGACTGTAAAACGTATGGTAATGATGCCCCATTATATGACTGTAAAACGTATGGTAATGATGCCCCATTATATGACTGTAAAACGTATGGTAATGATGCCCCATTATATGACTGTAAAACGTATGGTAATGATGCCCCATTATATGACTGTAAAACGTATGGTAATGATGCCCCATTATATGACTGTAAAACGTATGGTAATGATGCCCCATTATATGACTGTAAAACGTATGGTAATGATGCCCCATTATATGACTGTTAAAACGTATGGTAATGATGCCCCATTATATGACTGTAAAACGTATGGTAATGATGCCCCATTATATGACTGTAAAACGTATGGTAATGATGCCCCATTATATGACTGTAAAACGTATGGTAATGATGCCCCATTATATGACTGTAAAACGTATGGTAATGATGCCCCATTATATGACTGTAAAACGTATGGTAATGATGCCCCATTATATGACTGTAAAACGTATGGTAATGATGCCCCATTATATGACTGTAAAACGTATGGTAATGATGCCCCATTATATGACTGTAAAACGTATGGTAATGATGCCCCATTATATGACTGTAAAACGTATGGTAATGATGCCCCATTATATGACTGTAAAACGTATGGTAATGATGCCCCATTATATGACTGTAAAACGTATGGTAATGATGCCCCATTATATGACTGTAAAACGTATGGTAATGATGCCCCATTATATGACTGTAAAACGTATGGTAATGATGCCCCATTATATGACTGTAAAACGTATGGTAATGATGCCCCATTATATGACTGTAAAACGTATGGTAATGATGCCCCATTATATGACTGTAAAACGTATGGTAATGATGCCCCATTATATGACTGTAAAACGTATGGTAATGATGCCCCATTATATGACTGTAAAACGTATGATAATGATGCCCCATTATATGACTGTAAAACGTATGGTAATGATGCCCCATTATATGACTGTAAAACGTATGGTAATGATGCCCCATTATATGACTGTAAAACGTATGGTAATGATGCCCCATTATATGACTGTAAAACGTATGGTAATGATGCCCCATTATATGACTGTAAAACGTATGGTAATGATGCCCCATTATATGACTGTAAAACGTATGGTAATGATGCCCCATTATATGACTGTAAAACGTATGGTAATGATGCCCCATTATATGACTGTAAAACGTATGGTAATGATGCCCCATTATATGACTGTAAAACGTATGGTAATGATGCCCCATTATATGACTGTAAAGCGTATGGTAATGATGCCCCATTATATGACTGTAAAACGTATGGTAATGATGCCCCATTATATGACTGTAAAACGTATGGTAATGATGCCCCATTATATGACTGTAAAACGTATGGTAATTATGCCCCATTATATGACTGTAAAACGTATGGTAATGATGCCCCATTATATGACTGTAAAACGTATGGTAATGATGCCCCATTATATGACTGTAAAGCGTATGGTAATGATGCCCCATTATATGACTGTAAAACGTATGGTAATGATGCCCCATTATATGACTGTAAAACGTATGGTAATGATGCCCCATTATATGACTGTAAAGCGTATGGTAATGATGCCCCATTATATGACTGTAAAACGTATGGTAATGATGCCCCATTATATGACTGTAAAACGTATGATAATGATGCCCCATTATATGACTGTAAAACGTATGGTAATGATGCCCCATTATATGACTGTAAAACGTATGGTAATGATGCCCCATTATATGACTGTAAAACGTATGGTAATGATGCCCCATTACATGACTGTAAAACGTATGGTAATGATGCCCCATTATATGACTGTAAAACGTATGGTAATGATGCCCCATTATATGACTGTAAAACGTATGGTAATGATGCCCCATTACATGACTGTAAAACGTGTGGTAATGATGCCCCATTACATGACTGTAAAACGTATGGTAATGATGCCCCATTACATGACTGTAAAACGTATGGTAATGATGCCCCATTATATGACTGTAAAACGTATGGTAATGATGCCCTATTATATGACTGTAAGACGTATGGTAATGATGCCCCATTATATGACTGTAAAACGTATGGTAATGATGCCCCATTACATGACTGTAAAACGTATGGTAATGATGCCCCATTATATGACTGTAAAACGTACGGTAATGATGCTCCATTACATGACTGTAAAACGTATGGTAATGATGCCCCATTACATGACTGTAAAACGTATGGTAATGATGCCCCATTATATGACTGTAAAACGTATGGTAATGATGCCCCATTATATGACTGTAAAACGTATGGTAATGATGCCCCATTATATGACTGTAAAATGTATGGTAATGATGCCCCATTACATGACTGTAAAACGTATGGTAATGATGCCCCATTACATGACTGTAAAACGTATGGTAATGATGCCCCATTATATGACTGTAAAACGTATGGTAATGATGCCCCATTATATGACTGTAAAACGTATGGTAATGATGCCCCATTATCTAACTGTAAAACGTATGGTAATGATGCCCCATTATATGACTGTAAAACGTATGGTAATGATGCCCCATTATATGACTGTAAAACGTATGGTAATGATGCCCCATTACATGACTGTAAAACGTATGGTAATGATGCCCCATTACATGACTGTAAAACGTATGGTAATGATGCCCCATTACATGACTGTAAAACGTATGGTAATGATGCCCCATTATATGACTGTAAAACGTCTGGTAATGATGCCCCATTACATGAGTGTAAAACGTATGGTAATGATGCCCCATTATATGACTGTAAAACGTATGGTAATGATGCCCCATTACATGACTGTAAAACGTATGGTAATGATGCCCCATTATATGACTGTAAAACGTATGGTAATGATGCCCCATTACATGACTGTAAAACGTATGGTAATGATGCCCCATTATATGACTGTAAAACGTATGGTAATGATGCCCCATTATCTAACTGTAAAACGTATGGTAATGATGCCCCATTATATGACTGTAAAACGTATGGTAATGATGCCCCATTATATGACTGTAAAACGTATGGTAATGATGCCCCATTATCTAACTGTAAAACGTATGGTAATGATGCCCCATTATATGACTGTAAAACGTATGGTAATGATGCCCCATTATATGACTGTAAAACGTATGGTAATGATGCCCCATTACATGACTGTAAAACGTATGGTAATGATGCCCCATTATATGACTGTAAAACGTATGGTAATGATGCCCCATTACATGACTGTAAAACGTATGGTAATGATGCCCCATTACATGACTGTAAAACGTATGGTAATGATGCCCCATTATATGACTGTAAAACGTATGGTAATGATGCCCCATTACATGACTGCAAAACGTATGGTAATGATGCCCCATTACATGACTGTAAAACGTATGGTAATGATGCCCCATTACATGACTGTAAAACGTATGGTAATGATGCCCCATTATATGACTGTAAAACGTATGGTAATGATGCCCCATTACATGACTGTAAAACGTATGGTAATGATGCCCCATTACATGACTGTAAAACGTATGGTAATGATGCCCCATTACATGACTGTAAAACGTATGGTAATGATGGCCCATTACATGACTGTAAAACGTATGGTAATGATGCCCCATTACATGACTGTAAAACGTATGGTAATGATGCCCCATTACATGACTGTAAAACGTATGGTAATGATGCCCCATTATATGACTGTAAAACGTATGGTAATGATGCCCCATTATATGACTGTAAAACGTATGGTAATGATGCCCCATTACATGACTGTAAAACGTATGGTAATGATGCCCCATTATATGATTGTAAAACGTATGGTAATGATGCCCCATTATATGACTGTAAAACGTATGGTAATGATGCCCCATTATATGATTGTAAAACGTATGGTAATGATGCCCCATTATATGACTGTAAACCGTATTGTAATGATGCCCCATTATATGACTGTAAAACGTATGGTAATGATGCCCCATTATATGACTGTAAAACGTATGGTAATGATGCCCCATTACATGACTGTAAAACGTATGGTAATGATGCCCCATTATATGACTGTAAAACGTATGGTAATGATGCCCCATTATATGACTGTAAAACGTATGGTAATGATGCCCCATTACATGACTGTAAAACGTATGGTAATGATGCCCCATTATATGACTGTAAAACGTATGGTAATGATGCCCCATTACATGACTGTAAAACGTATGGTAATGATGCCCCATTATATGACTGTAAAACGTATGGTAATGATGCCCCATTATATGACTGTAAAACGTATGGTAATGATGCCCCATTATATGACTGTAAAACGTATGGTAATGATGCCCCATTATATGACTGTAAAACGTATGGTAATGATGCCCCATTATATGACTGTAAAACGTATGGTAATGATCCCCCATTACATGACTGTAAAACGTATGGTAATGATGCCCCATTATATGACTGTAAAACGTATGGTAATGATGCCCCATTACATGACTGTAAAACGTATGGTAATGATGCCCCATTACATGACTGTAAAACGTATGGTAATGATGCCCCATTATATGACTGTAAAACGTATGGTAATGATGCCCCATTACATGACTGTAAAACGTATGGTAATGATGCCCCATTATATGACTGTAAAACGTATGGTAATGATGCCCCATTACATGACTGTAAAACGTATGGTAATGATGCCCCATTATATGACTGTAAAACGTATGGTAATGATGCCCCATTACATGACTGTAAAACGTATGGTAATGATGCCCCATTATATGACTGTAAAACGTATGGTAATGATGCCCCATTATATGACTGTAAAACGTATGGTAATTATGCCCCATTATATGACTGTAAAACGTATGGTAATGATGCCCCATTATATGACTGTAAAACGTATGGTAATGATGCCCCATTACATGACTGTAAAACGTATGGTAATGATGCCCCATTATATGACTGTAAAACGCTGGCATTGTGAATTCAAACATGACCGGAAATCTATGGAAACAGCTCTTAGACCTAGTCGTCCCCCTTCTGTCATTGATGAGACATTTGTCTGTCAAGTTGAGGCAACCATTTTGGAATAGCGGCACATAACTATTTACCAAATTTCTCAAGAAATCAACATTAGTACAGGGTCTGTGGAAAGTATCATTCATTACCATTTGCACAAGCAGAAGGTGTCTGCCAGATTGATTTTCAGGTTGCTGATAATTTTCCAGTAGCGAGAACATAGTGAGTGCTTGAAGATACATTTGGAAAAGAGCCAAAGATTTTCAAAAGACTGACTACACAGGATGAAACCTGGATCTATCACTATCATCAATGGATTTTCTTAACTTTCACCAAGTAAGCTTTATGGCTCACTTGCAGTTTCATTAAATACTTTGTAAGCAAAATCCGATTCTGCTAATTCCTCCCCTCTGATGAGAAGGAAAGTATTTCTTTCGAAACTCTATGGATTAAGGACAATCTACTTCTTTTGTGTTTCCTTTTTGAAAATTAGATAGGTTTTTAACATATTTTATGAATTATTTGTTCTTATATATATATATATAGTGAATAAATGATAAAAAAACTATCTTTCAAAATTCATGATGTTGACCATCTTATTATTTATTCCTTTAATTCAGTTGACATTTACAATTCTTGACAGTATCTGTTTCGTAGGGCAAAAATCAATCACTTAATTATTATATCAATCAGTGAATAATAATTAAGTGATTGATCTTGCACTACGAAACAGATACTGTCAAGAATTGTAAATATCAACTGAATTAAAGGAATAAATAATAAGATGGTCAACATCATGAATTTTGGAATATAGTTTTTTATCATTTATTCACTATATTGCTCTGTAATTTGATTGAACTTCTTAAATAAGGATTGCTATATAAGAAAATATATTTCTACAGAAATATACATACATATATATATATATATATATATATATATATATATATATATATATATATATATATATATATATATATATATATATATATATATGTATGTATGTATGTATATATATATAGTCTAATTTGTAGCATTCCGAATTATACTGGATTTATATAATTCAGTAATCATTCATATACCATTAAATTTAAGCCCCCCCCCCCAAAAAAAAAGAGATGACTTAAAATGTAAGCTACAAAATTTTCATATTTCATAATTGAGCATTCATATATTGTTTTAACAAAAACCAAGACTTCAAAGAATGGGTTGACAGCAACAAAAAGTGTATTTCATTGTTAGTTACAATTGTCTCAAGACCATTTGGACAAATTCAAACAATATATCGTTTGAAAATTTTAACAAGAACAGCCTTTCTTCAGACTTATTAAATAAAAAACACTTTAGCAATAAAACAATATGGGAAAGAAACATTTCCTTTATAAGGAAAAGAAAACAAGTGTGATCACTTTACCTCTATCGCATCTTTGCAAAGTATTTTTTTTAAATTTATATATCTACCTATTTTCGTATCTTTATTTAAAAAAAAAACGAATTTCAAACTAAATATCGAACGATGTTACCACTAATTACCTTATCCATAAAATATGTTTATTAATACCATTTATCGATTTCTTAAATTAGATTTCTATATTGCTTTATTTAATTAAACTTATTTTTTTTTTTAAATATTTAATTTTTAATTTTAACTAACAACGAAATAAACTTTTTGTTGCTATCAACCCATTCTTTAAAGTCTTGGTTTTTGTTAAAGCAGTATATATATATATATATATATATATATATATATATATATATATATATATATATATATATATATATATATATATATATATATTCTCTCAATAATACTAGAAAAACAGTCTCCATGTTGTATAGCAGGGGGCTAATATTGAAAGACATATATCGGGTACATGTAATACAGGGATTCATATAATGGAGACTCAGAACATATGACGATGATAATGAGGGAGACATTTATATCTGATTGGGATCATTCATATTATTAATACAGACTGCATGATATATGATGCAACAGTTCTTATACACATATAGAGAGGAGGAGATGAGATACTTCACTTATGATGGAGGATGGAGGCACATAATACTTGGAAGGAATTACACAAGAGTTCGTCATAAGATGATGATAAAACACATTTACCTTTTTGTTGTAAGGAATGACGAGACAAACAGTTACAAAAATATTTGGTTCTTTATTCAATCGACCGATCGGTGACGTCAGGAATTCAAACTTTGATTTACATGGTCTATTTTTCCTCCCTTCGCTTCTAAGGGGCTCTCCTCTCCAACTGACTATCACCGTGTATGATCTGCTCTGAATATCTGATCCTCATAAACTAATCTTCAGCTGACTTCTAACTTCGAACCCTTAGATTCCTATATTGTGAAGTCTCCTTTGTTTATGACGTCAGAAGTGTGGTTTTCAAACGTGACTAATTTTCACGTGGCTTTACATATGTTTGTCCAAACACACTTTTGGCAAACAAAAGAATCCTCAATTCTAATTCTAACCTATTTTTAAACAATATATTTTTAATTTGTATCGTCCATTCTTTTAACTGACATATTTAATATTCAGATTTCTAAAAGAATGCACAATCGACTCTTTTTCCGACATAAACAATATTTAACTATTTCTAATAGAATTTAATTTCGAACATTCCATTTTTCCATTATTATCTTTAACACTTGCCTACAGGGTTCGATTCTAGCCTTATCCTAATATCATTTTCACTTATCTAGTATGGCTTCTTACTTAAATGAGAAGGGGACAGCCCTTCATGTAACACTCCTTTTCTTCCTATTTTTCAAAAAAATGTACGCATTTTTTAATTCCAGTACATTCTTTCTCTATATCTGTACAACCACTTGGCTAAGAAAGATCAGACAAAAAAAAAAAAAAAATAATAATAATAATAATAAAAATAATAAACTTCTTTAGTCAGCCCTTTTCCGACTGACCCCATAATTATTTTATTTAGATCGGAAACTCTATCTTATCTCCCTAGCATATTCATTTTTGGTGTAGGGTAGTACCTCCTATGATCCATATCAGCTGCTTCATTCAGCCACCCTTATGTTGCAACCCGAGGTCCCATTTTACCTCTTCACCAAATCGATGACTCTTCGTCCAAATGTGTTCTGGTCCTTTCTTTCTCATTGGTAGTTCTACTAATTAGAGCTTTGTCTCCTTTTCTAACTATTTTATTTCTTTTGGGACATACATCAAAGCTCATTTACTTAAAACTTTGTGGTTGGCTTCTAATTATCAAGATATACCTTTGCATCACACTGATTCACTCGGATTTAAAAAAAAAAACAAAAAGAAAAAATTTTCTCTTTTGGTTTATCACATCAAAAAACCTCTCAAAATACCTGTTTATGTAATTTTCTCTTGTCCCCTTTCTAAAATTCTAACTTATTCCTATGCCAACCATTTGTTTTAATTATCGTTTCATTATTATTTCCTTATGGCTTGTTTTTTTTTTCATTTTAATTTATCTACTTCTATTATAGCCTGAATTCCTGACGACAAATACAATACATTATACATACATTTAAAAACAATTTTCTACAATATTTGTCCAAACATCATATAACATCTTATCTTCCTCAAAACAAAATACATCAATACATTACATTTAACTATGCTTTACACGTTTAACTATGATAAAAACAAAAAAACATTTCTGTTACAACTTTTTCTCCAAAAAAACTTTTTTTCTGTAATCAACAACAACAACAACAACAACAATAACAACAAAGGCTGTAAAAAACAAAAAAACACTGCAACATACAGAAAAAAATTCTTGATTCAATATTGGCCCCCCCTTTTTTTTTGTCCCTTTTCTTTTCAAAAAAAAAAAAAAAAAAACACTTGGAAAGTTGAAAAGTTCAACTGTAACCACCAAAATACCTTTCGCGACAAAAGTGTATTTACACATGATGTTTTAAAAGTACATCTGCCCGATGATTGACAGTCTTAAATTCAACAATTTCAACTGGATACAAATTTCAAAACAATAATGAATGACCCCAATCGTGTGTATATACAATTGCATTCTTTTTTTGCCACATTATCTGTGTGTGTGTTTGTGTCTGTATATTTCAAAACAAAGCAATTTCATTTATCAATGAATACGCTGAATGCACTCTTGTGAACTTGCTTTTTACGTGTTCCTGTGTGAGTGTGTATTTATTATTTTTTTTTTTCGTTTCTACGACTGTTTCTTTTTTTTCCTTTATTTTGCGGCATATCGTTTCTTTTTTTTTTAAATACATTTTCTTCGTGTGTAAGTATATGATTCTTTTACTTTTTTTTATTTTGACTATTGTGTTTATGTATGAACTTCGTCTAGCAGTTTTTTTTCTTCATGTTGTGTTTTTTTTTCCTTTTCAAAGGACCCGTAGTTGTGTTCCGTAGTATTAACCATGGTCGATTTTTTTTTGCACTCTTGTAGGGTCCCTGACAACGAGCACCAAATCAACGTATATGTTGTATAGCAGGGGGCTCATATTGTCGGGTACACGTAATACAGGGATTCATATAATGGAGACTCAGAACATATGACGATGATAATGAGGGAGACATTTATATCTGATTGGGATCATTAATACATGATATATGATGCAACAGTTCTTATACACATATAAAGAGGAGGAGATGAGATACTTCACTTATGATGGAGGATGGAGGCACATAATACTTGGAAGGAATTACACAAGAGTTCGTCATAAGATGATGATAAAACACATTTACCTTTTTGTTGTGAGAAATGACGAGACAAACAGTTACAAAAATATTTGGTTCTTTATTCAATCGACCGATCGGTGACGTCAGGAATTCAAACTTTGATTTACATGGTCTATTTTTCCTCCCTTCGCTTCTAAGGGGCTCTCCTCTCCAACTGACTATCACCGTGTATGATCTGCTCTGAATATCTGATCCTCATAAACTAATCTTCAGCTGACTTCTAACTTCGAACCCTTAGATTCCTATATTGAGAAGTCTCCTTTGTTTATGACGTCAGAAATGTGGTTTTCAAACGTGACTAATTTTCACGTGGCTTTACATATGTTTGTCCAAACACACTTTTGGCAAACAAAAGAATCCTCAATTCTAATTCTAACCTATTTTTAAACAATATATTTTTTATTTTTATTATCCATTCTTTTAAATGACATATCTAATATTCAGATTTCTAAAAGAATGGACAATCGACTCTTTTCCCGACATAAACAATATTTAACTATTTCTAATAGAATTAAAAATAGATTTAATTTCGAACATTCCATTTTTCCATTATTATCTTTAACACTTGCCTACAGGGTTCGATTCTAACCTCATCCTAATATCATTTTCACTTATCTAGCATGTCTTCTTACTTACATGATAAGGGGACATCCCTTTCATGTAACATCCAGACCTGCATTAAATGATGAGAAAAATGCATAACTCTAAATGGTTTAAATGTAGAGAAAAATTAATAACTGTTCCAAGTTTCGTTGCTCTACTACTATGAGGAAGAGATGCTTTATTCTCATAAATTAGTGCTTGTCTGTGAAACAATCGATGACATATCGTTAAATATTAGGAACCTTATTATGTCAATAGCAATTAAGTCAGCTAGTATAAAGTTTGATATAGGCACATTAAGAACATGTCATGATGATGCTAAACTTGCAAAACAGAATCTGTTCCCAAAGTTGAAATCATAGATAGGTGACGTAAAGTTGAAGTAAGGGGTAGCAGGTCAAATGGCATAGACACAACACAGAGGAGAGAGTAATGACGTCAATAATATTGCAAGGAAACTTTGAATATTGTCAAGAGTAACTCTGCTAAAATCTCGGTTCACATATCATCCATTTAATTTAAGTAGATGAGTTTACTAAGTAATTAGTTTAGAGAATTTTAATCTCTCTCCTGTGTGAGTCAATTCTCTCCAGAAATAAAACCTTAGAAAGCCTCAGTGAACCTCTCTGTATTGCTTTTGGTATAAAAAGAAGTTTTATTCGTCTAATGAAACATATGAGATGACTGACGGCCAATCATGGAATGCAGCAAGAATTTGCCAAAGAATCGAAGAGACGATGAGCGACGACAAAAGATTGACATGAAGGTATTTATTTGATACTAGCCTTGGTGCCCGGCATTGCCCAGATGTTTGGAGGTGTGTGTTGAGCGAAAAAAAAAAAGAAGAGTAGTGGTAGGCAGGGAGGTTTGAACCTGTACCGCGAAAGAGGGGAAGAACATGAAAAAAAAAATGTGACGTCTTTTCCGTTGCGTTCATTGCCAAACTGGAAGTGGCAAAGGTTTAAATTAAGGTTAGTCAATCGAAAAGAGGGGATGACTTTCGAAAATATCAGTGAAAAAAGAGACCCCTTCCTGTAGAAAAGTGCCCAGTTGAGGGCGAAGGAATTAATGTTTTCATCTAATTTTTTGATATTTGTCGCCCAAAGGATTGAGCTTCAATACCAATCTCGTGAAAATCCGGTGCCTCTGTTGAAAGTTTTAGATAGACATACAAACATACATAATACATGTAAACAGACAGGTGAGATTAATATTATAGACTAGCGGGGGGTACCCAGCGTTGCCAGGGTGTTTGGAGGTGTGTGTGGTTTTGGGTAAATAAAAAGAAAAACCGTTGGTGTTTAAAAAAAAAAACGAAGCCTTGACGCGTAGTTGGAAAATAGTAAAGTGTGAAAAAAACAACAACAACAGGTGCCCGTTTTTGATGAGTAATTGACATGAGCTTTGAGTGCGGGACAGTGTTTTATTTAACGCGAGTCTGTTTGCTTCTTTTTTTATATGAAAAAGCTTAATGAACATGTGGCGATCGTAAGCAATAGCTATTCAGTAGTTAACATTTTCTGCGGGACAGTTTTTAATGAGGTCAATAAAGCGGTTTGTTTGTTTTTAACTAACTTTGGGGAAAACCAGCTCCCTGTTTATTAGGGGGAGTGTATTGACCAAACATTACATAGCTTTCTAGAGACTACTGGCCATGGGCCCGTAATTCGAATTGAGTTTCATTTTTTTTATACCGAAAAACGAATGCAACACGTGCTGATCCGAAAATGTCGAATAATTAATGTTTCAAACTCAGGCAAATTAAATTATTATTAAGTCATAAATATTATCATTTAGACAGCATATAAAAAGTTTAAAAATGAGTGACGGCCTTGAGAATCCACCAGAAAAAAGCCTTTCAAGACATACACAAAAAGCGAACATACATACACACTTTTTCGCTTCTATATATATAGACTAGCGAGGGGTACCCGGCGTTCCTCGGGTGTTTTTCGGTGTGTGTGGTCGGTGGTCGGTGGTAGTTGGAGGTGTTAATGAAAACCTAAGAATAAGTGAAGTAAAAAAAAACAGAAAAACAAACGTTAAAAAACCCTGCTAAGCGGGGGGGGGGTACCCGGCGTTGCCCGAGTGTTTGTAGGTGTGTGTGGTTGTTAATGAAAAGCTAAGAATAAGCAAAGTAAAAATAGAAAACATAAAAACGAAGCGGGGGGGGGGTACTCGGGGGGGGGGAGGTAATCAAAACATCGAAAAAAAAACACTAAAAAAACTAACGTAAGGCAAATGAACGATGTTAAATGTAAAAATCGAAAAAACAAAAACAAAAAAGAAAACAGAAAAACGAACGTTAAAAAAAAACATGTGAAAAATGGCTTAAATAAGCCTGTTTTGATATTAAAATTTTAAAAATCGGTGGGTACCCGGGTGTTTTTGGGTGTGTGGTTGGAGGTATTAATGAAAACCTAAGAATAAGCAAAGTAAAAAAAAAAAAAAAGAAAAACGAACGTTACGTGAAAAATGGCTTAAATAACACTGGTTCAATATTTAAATTTATAAAATCAACAAAAACAAAACAAAGACATCTCACACCATGATTCGAACCCAAAATGTTTAGATAATTAACCAACGCGCTAACCAACTGAGCTAACATGACGTACATGAAATTCAGTCAGTTCTTCAACTATTTAAACTAAATCAGGTCATGACGTCATCTGACACATGCATAGAACCGGTTGTCGTCACGAGAGGCTGGTCTTTGTTGACCCCCCCCCCATAGCAAATTGTCGAGAAAGTCTATTTGAATTGCAAAGTTATTGAAATTGTCATAAGTTTTGTTACCTTGGTAATAGCACTGAAACACAGAAAAAAAGCTGGTGCTAGTGTCATGTCATATTAGGAGTGGATGGCGTCAGTTCAGGGAACTTCTGCTATTACAAACCAGCAGAGTGTTACCTATGTCAACCAAGGGAAAAGTCTATCATGCATCTGTATGCAATGTGATGATTAGAGCTATGGCAACAGCATATTCTTTTCATTGTTTTGACTCTCAAGTATATATCCGACACAGACACAGTTAATCAACTGAGAACCACGTCACTATATAAAAGCATGTAAGATATCAACGGATACACACTCGAGAGTCAAAATAATGAAAAGAATATGCTGTTGTCCTTGCCCTAGTGATGATGCATGAAAGGTGAAAGATACCCAGTGAGGAGTGAGGACATGCATTGATTAGAAAGAAATATGAGTATGATGCGATGGATGTGTAGTATAAGTTTTAAAGACAGGTTTAGTTCTGATGATCCATCCATAGCCTTGAGCCATCCACAACTTTGTAGATGCTTTTGTAGCGAGGAGTTCTTTTTTCGGGGTGAGGGTGCTAGCCCGACGCCCAACCTTCCCAGAAGGTACATACAGCACCTAGCCTTCCCAAATGGTCACCCATCTGGTACTGGCCAGGCTCAATGTTGCTTAACTTCGAGAGGCGAGAACCGATTTGTCAACGCGATTGTGCCGTACTCTGATGACCTCAGTGGAATATTAAATCTGGACAGTAGAGGAAGATGTGTTCAGCACAGGAGTCTGATCGTAGATGTAGAACAGTTGAGGTAGCAGGTACAGTTAGCAGAGGAAGGAAGAAGATAAAAAGGGAGGATGTGAAAAGGAAGTATTTGAGAGATGTTAGTTTGAAAGTCAAATTCTGAAAACACTGTGCTCTAATGGTATTATGTAAAACAGGTGTTAAACCGATGATGATGATGATGATGATGGTGGCGATGATGATGATGATGATGATGACGATGACGATGACGATGATGATGATGATGATGATGATGATGATGACCTTTTTGGGGAGCTGAATTTTCTCAATATCTAAAACTGACTTTTAAAGGTGGCCTCGTGTGCAAGTAATTAAATATGGATACAAATATGCTTTTGCTGCTATTATTTTTTAAAAATCTATGGAGTTGTCTCCCCTTTGACCGCAAAACTATTAGAAAGCCAATTTAACGATGACGATGCTTTCTTTAAACAACTTAGTATGTAATTGTACTTTCAACCGATTTTATTTATTTATATTTATTTATTATGACCTTTTCGCCAGCTTTTATTTCAATTAACAATTCCGTTGCAAGTTTAGTTTACAAGTTATATATATATATATATATATATATATATATATATATATATATATATATATATATATATATATATAAATATATATATATATAAATATATATATATATAAATATATATATATATATATATATAAATATATATATATATAAATATATATATATATAAATATATATATATATATATATATAAATATATATATATATAAATATATATATATATATATAAATATATATATATATATATATATAAATATATATATATATAAATATATATATATATATATAAATATATATATATATATATATAAATATATATATATATAAATATATATATATATATATATAAATATATATATATATATAAATATATATATATATAAATATATATATATATATAAATATATATATATATATAAATATATATATATATATAAATATATATATATATATATATATATATATATATATATATATATATATATATATATATACGAGCAAACAGTTAATAAAACATGTTAAAAAACACTTTGAAATGAGTTAAAAACATATTTAATCTGAAAAGGAAACTAGCAAAAGTACCCATCGTTGAATGGGTTCAAAAACAGCCTACAGAAAATGGACTCTGATTTATCAAAGTATGATAGGTTATGAAAAGGAAGGGTTGTAAAGAGATAGCTTCGAATTTGGGGGTATCAAAACCAAAGCAAAATATGATGAAAGTAAAAATAGAATAGATAAACCCCATAATTTATTATACCATACCTGTTCACACTGAAACACTTATCACAATATTCTGTGGATCTATATTAAAAAACCTTGTTAAACTTTGTGACATATTTCCATTCTATGGAGGTCAGGTGCGAACGAACACCCCATAATTTTATTATACCATATTTCTTCAAACTGAAACATAATACTTATCAAAGTATTATGTACATCTATATCAAAAACACTTATAAACGTTTTTTTTTTTAAATTTTAAAATTTTTTATTTCCATACGTGGACCAGGTGCGAACGTAGACCCCACAATCTTAATGAACCACCGTTCTGCCAGATCAAACATACCCATTCCTGTGTCTCAATACATCTTCTATCATCATAGGTAATCTGTTTTTTAAAATAGTCAACCATATAGGAGCCTATTCGTGACCACACACACACACACACACACACACACACACACACACACACACACACACACACACACACACACATTCAGCTTTGTACTTGACTTTTGCATTTTAAACTTAATTGAAGTCATTATATAAAATTAAAAATAATTTAATAAAATCAAGAGTAGGTTCTCTACATTGCAGGGAGGCATGTGAAGCAGTGTACAGCAGAGAGTTCCTGACTAGAGCAGGCAATCAATTGATTTAATTGACGAATGAGCGATTTCACTGATTTTGATGACTAAAAGTATTAGAACATTTGTTAATTCTCTTTAAATCCCAAACAACGTTGGGTCGCCCTGCTATTATATATATATATATATATATATATATATATATATATATATATATATATATATATATATATATATACTTAATAGATATATATATAATTTTCATTTTAAAAAGATAAATTATACTGAAACGTTGATCAAATGCTATAATAGGAATAATATAATTTTTTTTTTTTTATAAATTATCTCCCCCTTGACCGCATACTTAATGGAAAACTTAGTGTTAAAACGAATTATTTCCCTTGCCGTTAAAACATAAATACCATTGCCCGATGAGAAAAAGAAATTCTTTTAAACTTAGGTAAATCGAATTTTTATCACAATACAGAGTATTCTCTATTTAGAGAGTTAGATTTTCCCCACAATGAAAATAGATCTTATGTCTAACTCTGCTCTCGCAGGGAGGAAAGTAAATAGGAATAAACTAACCCGGAGACCATTTTTACCTAAAAAATATAAAGCATTTTCAGACGCATCGATGGGATGGTATCACTCACCCTTGAAATAATATATAAAAAAAAAAGTATCATATAGTGCAAGTGCCCTTTCTTTGTCTCATTCTTCTTTTCCCTCTGTCTCTCTGTTTGTCTGTCTGTCTCTCCACACACATACACACACACACACACACACATATATAAATATATGTATATACACTTCAGAATAAAGTAATGCAATAGATGTACTAGTTATGAAAATCCAATGTTTATTGGTCTTACAAAATATTATTGGCTGCAATATTTTTTATAAAGACAATCCTAGCTAAATAAAAAAATTGCTCAATACAGGGTGACCCCCCCCCCCCCAAAACAAAAGCTAAATGGAGGCCATCTAAAACATATGCTGTAGAATGGAGAAAAAAAGGCCAAAGACCCTAGTGTTTTGATGTAATGTTATAATAAACTAGTTATGACCAAAGTTTCATTCGGACAAAACACTAAGAAACGGGACCTAATTAGAGTTGGGGCCCGTTTTTTTTGTCACCCTGTATACCAGACAGAGCAAATAAATCAAAATTTAGTCATTAAATTTTATGACGTGAAATGGTAAAATTTCAAACCTAGAAATTTTTAATATTTTATTCTGTATTTGAATATTTGATGGATTGATAAACATTGTACTTTGTTCAATTTTTATTTTCATTATCAATTTTCTTGTTTATATATATATATATATATATATATATATATATATATATATATATATATATATATATATATATATATATATATATATATACTAGCAAAAGTACCCGTCGTTGACTGGGTTCAAAAACAGCCTACAGAACATGGACTCTGATTTATCAAAGTATGATAGGTTATGAAAAGGAAGGGTTGTAAAGAGATAGCTTCGAATTTGGGGGTATCAAAACCAAAGCAAAATATGATGAAAGTAAAAATAGAATAGATAAACCCCATAATTTATTATACCATACCTGTTCACACTGAAACACTTATCACAATATTCTGTGGATTATTCTGTGATTAAAAAAACCTTGTTAAACTTTGTGGTATAATTCCATTCTATGGAGGGCAGGCGCAAACGAACACCCCATAATTTTATTATACCATATTTCTTCAAACTGAAACATAATTATCGAAGTATACTTACGAAGATAGATATGACAAGTCTTTATTAAAGTTTGTGCCTATTTCCATCCTATGGAGGCCAGGCGCGAACACAGACCCCACAATTTTATTATACCATTCCTATTTAAGTTAAAACATACTTATCAAAGTATTCTTATATACATCTATATCAAAAACACTTGTAAACGTTTTTTCTAATTTTTAAATTTTTTATTTCCATACTTTGTGGACCAGGCGTGAACGCAGACCCCACAATTTTAATGAACCACCGTTCTGCAGGATCAAACATACCCATTCCTTTGTCTCAATACATCTTCTATCATTATATGTAATTAGTTTTTTAAAATAGTCAACCATATATGAGCCTATTCGTGACCACACACACACACATTCAGTTTTATATTATATTATATATATATATATATATATATATATATATATATATATAAACTACAATATTTATCAATCCATCAAATATTCAAATAAGGAATCCAAAGAAAGAATAATCCCATGGATTTTGAAAGCCATTCTTTTTTCATCCGAGTATAAAAATCAGCAAAAAATGTATTTATGCTAAACCAGTAGTAATACATTTTTTGCTGAATTGTATCTGGTGACGTCTAATTCCTCGTTGGTATATTTGATGTATTAATAAATATTGTAATTTATTTAATTTTTATTTTCAGCATCAATTTTTCTTGTTTGTTTAATAGCTTTATCTAGTATATTGAGCTTTTTATTATCTCAATAGGTTCGAATGTAAAGAAAGATTTATCTTTATATATATACTAGCAGGGGTGCCCGGCGTTGCTCGGGTGTTTGGAGGGGTATGCTGTGCAAAAAAAGCAAAAAAACAAAAAAAATGGTTAATTTTTTAAAACTTTGACCCCTATTATGACCCCTTAAAATTTATAGTTTCGGGCTCAAATCACTTTATTAAGTTAGATCCAGGTTCAAGGAACCTATATCTAAAATTTCAAGTGTCTAGACCCAAAATTGTCGGAGGAGTTTGGTAGAGTTCTTAAAGGTCAAATCGTTGAAATTTGACCCCTTAACAGCCAAATTTCTGGCTGACACCCGTCACATCGATTTTCCCAAATCTCAGTACCCGGTATTTCAAATTTCGAGTCTATAGACTAAAAATTGACAGAGTTATTGCGTAGGGAAATGTACACAGACAGACAGACAGACAGACACGTTCACTTTTATATATATATATATATATATATATATATATATATATATATATATATTAGGTTGGTGCAAATATAATGTTTTTTGATGTTCAACTTCATGTAAAAAAACGACATTATTTTTGCATATCAACCTAATATATATATATATATATATATATATATATATATATATATATATATATACAGGGTGGGCCAAAATAAGGGTCCTATCTTTAAATTTGAATAACTTTAAAAATAGGACCCTTATTTTGGCCCACCCTGTATATAGTAATCCATAGACAGGCTGTTTTGGTGTATTGCAACTGTTCCATATAGCTAGACAAGCAACTGCCTCCAGCTGGGATCGAAACTCAACCGCCTAGATGACAGTCAGCGTTTCTAACCTTTACACGATTTGGTTGTTGCTAAGGTAGGCGAAGTCACACTAATAAGCATTATCAAACTGGAAGCTCCATTTATTTACGCAAAAAGTATTGCAATAATATGCATCATGGCAATTTGTTATTTCACTCACAAGTATGCTTAATGGGAGCACTGTTTTGCTGCATCACAGCACTTCAATGCAGCTAGAAAAGCAACTTCTTCAGGCTGAGAGCGAAACTCCATCATCTAAATGTACAGCAAACTTATTTTTGTAATTATGAATAAATTCAGAATGTCCATATATATTTATATCCTAGTGAGAAGCCCGGCGTTGCTCGGTCATACAATATGCTTAAATATGATATTTTAATTTATGCAGATTTCATATTTATTATTATAGAATCAATCTTTTATTGAATGTTATATATCATGAAGAATGATTTGCCCGGTGGACAAATTCGCAAAAAAAAATTAAAATAAAATAATAATAATAATAATAATAACCCCTAAGCCATTTAGCCATTCGATTTTAAGTATGACCACTATACTAAAAAAATGTGTTTCGTTTGGTCACCCATTGAGTAGGGGGTTAAATTGTTTGAATCAGGTAAAAGTGAGTTTGTAAAACCAGTTAAACATAAAAAGTCAAAAGACAAAATTTGAATTTATGCACTAAGGTATTCTTTAATAGCTTTGGAATAGATAATATCATTGCCCACTTAACTCAGTTTTTGTTAGTTAAAGAACTTTAATGGAACATTCGAATATCAATGTATCTCATATATCGAGTTCAATGGTTAACACCAGGTAAGGGAACCCTTTGATTTCTGAGAACTTTGACTGAAAGAAAATGAATTAAATGTTCCATTCGAAATTCCATGTGTTTGACAAAAAGATTCCCAAGTTCGACAAGATACATCTGAAAAAAGTCGGGGGGGGGGGGGGTTGGTTGTAAAAATAACACTGAAGATGAGAACAAAAGTCGAAATAATCTCATTAACACTTATAAACTTTTATTTGAAGTTATGGTATAGAATTGTTCCTTTTATCTGTTTTATGGGGAAAGAAAGTCTGCAATGTTTCTTAAATGGTTATGCGTGACGTTGCTTCTCATGTTTATGTCTCACATAGCTATCATCTTTTTTTTTTATTATTATTTGCTCCAAACAAGGAATAAGTGGCTTCTATGATTGGAGTCATATTTTTTTTGGGGGGGGGGCAGGGCAGTGTTGATGGGAAGCTGAGCAGGAAGATGTTTGCTTTATATCATATTTAAATTTCTGTATGTGTGTTCAAGATTTCACATTATGAAAATTGAAAATCGGCACTTGTCTTCTTCAGCCACTCGATATATCTAGCATTTCAATAAGTATTTCCTTCTTCCATACGTTTGATCATAAATAAAGATTCGCAATACAAGAAGGATTTAATATTCATTACTTTTATTACTAATATATTTTGACTCACTCATTTTTTTTTAATTTCTTATCATCAAGTGGCTAAGTCGCTAGAAAAATGGTTGGATCATTCTACTGTTCCAGCAGATATCTCACTGCTGATGCAATTCTCTCCCTGTATAAGAGCCAAGTACATCCTAGGATGGAATACTATTGCCACATCTGGCCAGGAGCTGCTAGAAGCACCTTATCCTGCCTTGATAGATTTTAAAATTTAAGATTGAAACCTAGTAGGCGATGCACTTTTCTCTGCCTTGCAATCTCTTTCCCACAGAAGAAATATCACAGGCTTGTCTCTGTTCTATCGTTATTTTCATAGCAAGCGCTCGTCTGAGCTCCAATCTATGGTCCCTCCTTGCAAAACTTTCATGAAAACCACTTGTCTAGCTAAAACCACTATCAATAATTTCCCCTACTCTTTATCTGTGCCTAAACCTAAACATGGATTCCATGAACAAAGTTTCTTTCTTAGAACTGTGGAACTCTCTCCTGTTTGCCTGCTTTCTAGCTGACTACAATATCGTTGTCTTCAAGTCCAATGTGAACAAATTCTTGATAAGCTATCCCCTTAAGTAATCAAATTTATCAAATTTCCACTACTAACGATTACTACAATATTGTCCCATTGACTACCATATACTCATTAACCCTTATCCTCGAGTGGCCTCCAGGTCTTGTATACGTGGTGACTCCTATTATTTGTGGTTCAGTCAGGGTGGGGTCGACATGACATCAAAGTCTCTCACCTGAATCTTGCATCATCAGCCATGAAAGATGACAGGTTATTCTTGAATGAAACATTATGCCAATACAGAAGAATTATTTTTGGCTGCAATTTTGCTGACACTTCTGTAATTGCATTCCATAATGTCTTTCCCGGTTAGCATGTGATCACACTAAAACCTCAAATGCATGTCCTAACTTTAAATTGCTTGCAAGTGAATACAGTGTCATTATCGGTCAATATTTCGATTGGTGGGCTTTATTCATAAAAAAAATTGTTTATAGCTTGTGGTCGCAGCAGTTGCCATGTTGAAAAATTTGTGAGGGACCGCAATTGATGAGCATCAGAAAATGGCCATCATCGTAAAAATAGGTCATGTCCATTTTCAACCTGATCTAGTTTTCTTTACACTCAGATATTTTTTCAATTAATCAATTAGTAGGCTTCACAGGTGCTGATAATTGATTTGATGATTTCTTTAGACACCATCTAACAAAATATAGTGTTGTTTTAATATCGTACTGGCCACACTGTTGATTGATGTTGGCCACCTGACTTTCGTTTGATTGATTGATTGCAATAGTGCAACTTTCTGACATCAGTTCTCCCCCTTTCTTGTGCAGATCTAACCACCTGTATAACAGGTATGTTTGTCAGTATAGTTTTTACAGGATTTTACCGTTGTGACATCCATTGTCAATGCATATTCTGACACTGATTCTGATTATGTCCTTAAGCGTCGCTTTATCAGCATCTTACTAGATACCTTTGTGTTTTGTATATTGAAATGTTAGACACCCACTAATGCTTGCAAGCTAAATTGGTGATTGCATCCAACACTGATGTATGCTGCTCAAAGGCCAGATGAACACTTTTAATCACTGCATTAAATTCAGCCAGATTAAAAAAAATTTTTTTTTTATTCAATTTTCACCCCAAGCAAGGCACAATGCCATTTTGAGCAGGGGGCTACTATCAAGGACTTAATTAGCAGGGTCATTATGAAGGGAGATGAGTAGAAAGATGTTTGTTAACATTACACTTGAACTTCTGCATATCAGTGCAGTTGGGAAAGCAGAATCCCAGAAGGGAGTTCCAAAGACCCGCAGTTCTGGAGAAGAAACTATTGGAGTAAAAGGGATCTCTACTGTAAAGAGATGAGACTTAGTAGCTTGTTGGGTTTGCAGGGCTAGTTACGTCGGGGAGGTACAAGTGTTTGCAGTTCGTCAGAGCATTCACCATTAAAGTATTTGTAGAACAGGCAGAGGGATGCAACATCTCGTCGATGGGACAGAGGCTGAAGCCTAGTTGATAGTTCAGAACCTATCAGGTTGGGGACTCTCTTTTGAACCCTGTCCAGGAGCGAGAGACAAGCAGCAGATGCACCAGCCCAGATGTGACAACAGTACTCCATACATGGGCGAATGGTGGCCTTATAGAGGTATAGGATACTGTTAGGCGTAAGTAGTTTTCTAGCACGGTAGAGGGAGCCAACCTTCCTTGCAGCAGCCTTGGCAATGCTCTCAATGTATCTATTCCAGTTCATATTCCCTGTAAACATTAGGCCGAGGAGTTTAAAAGAAGTACTTTCAGGCAATGTGTTCTTGGCCATTGCTATTGGTGGTAGAGAAGGTTTCTTGTAGTTATTGAAGGAAACAAGTTTAGTGTTAGCAGCATTGAATGTGACCATCCATTTATGTCCCCATTCCACTACAGATTGGAGGTCATCCTCTAGTATTTTTGCCATTTCCTTGGATATGTGTTCATTTGTTTTCCCCTCATATCTGTTATAGAGAGTGGTGTCATCAGCAAATATACCCATCTCCGAAACAATTTTATCAGGGAGGTCATTTATGAATATCAGGAATAATAGAGGTCCAAGGATAGACCCCTGAGGTACTCCCGCATTTATGTCATATTGTTTAGATGTACGACCGTCGAGGACAACTTTGATTTTTCTATTACTTAAGAAGGATTTAATTACATTATGAATTCTTCCAGTGATTCCATATGATCTAATTTTCCTTAGAAGACCATCATGCCATACCCTGTCAAAAGCGTTAGATATATCAAGGGCCACCGCTCTACCCTCCCCTGTTTTGTCCAATGAACGGTATATATGTTCAGAAACTACAGTTAAGATATCTGCTGTTGAACGGGCTTGTCTGAATCCATATTGTTTGTCAGTCAGGAGTTTAGCAGCTGTTAGGTGCTGCACTAGAGCTTGATTAACTAAGGACTCAAATATTTTGGCGAAAAGCGGGAGGAGGCTAATGGGGCGATAATTTAGTGGGTCAGTTCTTTCACCAGAATTCTTGAAGACTGGTACCACAGAGGCGGTTTTCCAGCAGTCGGGAAAGCAAGATTCGTTAAGGCAAGATTGATGTGTCTGGCATCATTGGTCAAACACAACAAACAAGCACCTTTTGCAATGTTTCCATTGAATGCTCATGTCATCATTATAGTCATAGAACATGCAGTGTACATCCATACCTTCATTTCACATAACCACTAACAAAACTGTTCCTCCTGACAGAATCTGATTTGTTTACTCTGGCCTTTGTTTCAGTCAGCATGCAACAGACAGAGGCATCCTTGGTCTAATCGTTCCATCCTTTGATTAGGACACTTACTTAGTACTTAATAAATGCGGTTGATATCCTAAACACACAGGAAAATGAACCCCCAGTTTCCCTGCACATGAAAAATATATGCTTTGAAATTTCTGGAATCTGATGTTCCCTTTGGATAGAGACACTCTTGTCTCTGACGTGCAATTCGAAAACTTTAATTTCATCTCTTTGTCGATTCAGATCTTTATAAAACTAACACATAATCTGAAAATTGCTGTTGCATTTAAACTGGAGAAATCAGGCCTTTATTAAATAAAATGTCGAAATATGCTGAGATGGCATTCTTGATTTCTTGGGACATTATTACTTCGCTGGCGGATTTTCATGACAAGTGGCACCAAATTTAGATATAGGCTTAAACCCATTTACCCTTAATGATTAACGCTTGAAAGAGCCATAGCACTTTGTTGACGTGGATTTGTAGGAAGGTATTTCTCAGTTCTAGAAACGATACTGGCTCTTTTGTTGACACCACTCTCTAAGTTATCAAGTGATCATCTCTGCACTAGAAGTAAAAACCTGTATAAAATCGATCGACTTCTGATAGACGAGTGCCAGAAACTTCTGGTAGCATCAGATATATATATATATATATATATATATAATAAATTCCACAGCCAAACAACGTCACAGCTCACAAGAGCCATGACAGTCAAAGAACCGGAAGTCCAAGATTCGAGTTCCGCCCTCATTTGGGCTCATCAGTTAGACACATTCGAACTCAGGATTCGAAACCCGAGCCTCTTGCATGCAAGGCATATATATATATATATATATATATATATATATATATATATATATATATATATATATATAATCTTAGGTATAGTATCAAGATTGGGCAACTTATACAAACTAGAAATCTTGAAAACTATCTTCGGATAAGATTTCTCAATAATTTCTAGATTATTTAATATTTCAATTATATATATATATGGCAAGTTAGCTATACAGAAGCAACTATAGCACTCGGTGGACATGTATCTCTAAGTAGGTATTTGTGAGATTCAGAAGTGATACCGGTTTTTTAAATTAATTTATTCATTTTTATTCACTCTAAATAAGGCATATTGTCACTGAGACGTAAGAGGCTACTGCAAATAGAGACCAGATTTATAAGAGACATTCTAAGTGGGGAGTTGTTCACAAGATATTTGTTAACAGTACATTCAAATTTATGCATGTTTGTACAGTTGAGGAAACAAGGATGGAATTACACGGTAAGTAGTCTAAGGAAAAAAGCTATTAGAGTAGAAATGTTATACTTGGATTTTTGCACGATCACCTTCAAGGGAATAAGCTCTGTGAGTGAGTCAAGATTTTTCTCAGGATATGGTAATATGGTTTGTTGTTATGGAACACTATAACTTTTCTGCAATGTTTTATTATTTTTTTTATGTTGTCAACAGGATTTTATATATATATATATATATATATATATATATATATATATATATATACAGGGTGGCCGAAAAGTCCCAGGACACTATACATGTATTTTTAATAAAACACAGTATTTTTTAATGAAACACACAGAAAACATATATATTCAACAAAAAAAGAGAACTTTATTAGAAACAAAGGAGAAAACAACATTAGAATATTAAAATCAATCATATTTAACAGCATTAAATATTAAAAATAGAGTGTCCTGGGACTTTTCGGCCACCCTGTATATATATATATATTAATATTTAACTAGCTGGTAGCCCTGATATTTAATTTATGCAGATTATGTATGAATTATTATAGAATCAATCCTCTATTGATTATAAGATATTACGAGGAATAATTTTCTCAGTGGACTAATTTGCAAAAAAAAAAAAAAAATAAATAAATAAAAAAGAAATGATAATGATAATGTCGTTCATCAAATTCTGTCCGTGTTTGTTTACAATATCACGTCAGCTGATATTTAGGCTTGATGATGAGTGCTCTGAAAAAGTCACCTTTGACTAATATTTAGTTTTAAAATATGCAAATGGAGAAATGATTTCTGGCAATTTTAAATAGTACATCTTCTTTTATCGTAAATTTAACTCATTATTAAGAAAAAATTAAAAATTAAATGGTGAGGTAGACCTGGGCTTATACAGGGGATCATTCAATCTGTAGTCGAATGCTCTACTACTCAGCTATATCTCCAGATTATAATAAATCTGATTTTGTTTTTAAGAAGAAATGATTTGCTGAAATTTTTGGCCAGTGTAACGTAAAATATTCCCCCTATGAAAATTCTTCTTTTTATCTTTAAGGGAGAAAAGCTATTTTTAAGATCAGATTTTGTTTATTTTCTATATTTATTGGAAATATTTCTATACAAAACATATCTAAGAACACTGCCAGACATATAAATTAGCTGTGTGTAAAATTTGCAAAAGATAGGCTCAGCCGTTTCGGAACCTATGAAGAAGGAACTCACACACACACACACACACACACACACACACACACACACACACACACACACACACACACACACACACACACATACACACGCGCGCACACACACACACACACACACAGTGACTTTTATGTAATAGTAGAGTTAATCTGCAAATTCTTTTACAAACTCTTCCTTGTGTTTTTTTTAGTGTAATAAACGGTTCTGTCTTATCTATAAACTTATATTCTCTTATGCTTATTTTAGTTTGTGTTATGGCGAGATGAGCAATTCACCGCCGGAACTTTTTATCGAAAGAACTTATCACCGGTCACCGGTTGTGAAAGCCTTCCCTGGGCGGGAACACTTAAAAAACGTAACATGCTGTCTCTGTAAATATTCTCAATAAACTTCTCTATTTCTTTATTAACTTCAGAACCTCTTTATCCATTTATTTTCCTTGTGGAATACCTTTCTTGAATATCCTTTTATTACGGCCACCCACCGCAGGATATATCAACTGGCGACGAAGATGATATACGAACTGTAAATTCACTTAAAAAAACAAAACAAACAAACAAAAAAAAACACGTCGTAACCGAGAACATTCTAAAAATTGTTGTTCACAAAGTTCACTTTTAATTGAAGAAAAAGCTTCTTAGAAAGCGAAAGACTGGTGTCTGCCACAAATTTACGCAAGTAAAAAATAATTTTTATATTATTGACGAGTTAAACTCCGTTTTTCTCTTTTTAAACTCCCAAAGAGTTGACGTTATATAACGTGTGTGTGTGTGTGTGTGTGTGTGTGTGTGTGTGTGTAAATTGTGACTTTCTTCATGATTAACGGACGTGTTTTTTGTATTTGGTTAATACGATAAAAAAACCAACAAATGAACAATACTGAGGAATCTGTGTTTATTTAATAAAGAAATTTTTTAAAAAGAAGTTTACGTGTGTCTGCTGAAGTAGACGAAAAAAGAATCTCTTGAAATTTTGTCAAGTGTTATTTTAACGGTGATTTTTTTTTTCGGAACTTTCCTATGTGTTGACAATTTTCTGTGAAAATAAGCATCTTGTTTTTGAACAATATTTTTTTTTCTCTGTGGTATACGTTAACTTGCTATTGATACATTTAAAAAGAAAATGACATCGGAACAAATAACGACGTTGACGAAAACGTTAACTGAGAGTTTAATCGCTCAACAAAAAGCCCAAATGGATTTTCAAAAACAAATGCTAATTCAACAAGAACGTTTCGAAACTCTTGTAATACAACAAACGACGGATAATCGCTTATTTTGTGAAACGATTTTGTCAGAAAAATCTAAGGAGAGTGCATCCAGATTTTTTTCGGCTGAGTGTATAGCGAACTCGCTTTCAGAGTTTAAATATGACCCAGAAAAAGGTGACACTTTTCCAGCCTATTATCGTAGGTTTGATACGATATTTACAAAACGATGCGAGAAGTGGTCGGATGAGGAAAAAATAACACTATTACTACAAAAAATGGGCACAGAAGAAAATACTAAATTCACGAATTTGATATTGCCTAAAAAACCGGAAGAGATCTCTTTTTCTGAAACGGTGAAAATTTTGTGTGTTATATTCGGTGAAAGAGATAGTCTTTTTCATACACGGTATAGGTGTTTAAATATGTCAAAAGACGAAACTGATGACATTGTCACATATGCGGGCAAAGTCAACGCCCAGTGTGAACTGTTTAAATTAAAGGATTTATCAGTGGACATGTTTAAGTGCTACATATTTGTCCAGGGACTGACAGCACAGAAGGACAAGGATTTAAGGTCAAGGATATTATCAATCATGGAACAAGACCCGGAAATGAACTTGCAAAAAGTGACAGAAGAATGTTAAAAATTGATAAATGTAAAAAGGGACACTACGAGGATAGAGGGAAAAGTCACATCCAAAGTCCAGGTAGTAAAACAGAAGACATTTCCAAAAGACAAAGGGAAAAGTTTTGAATGTTGGAGTTGTGCACTTAAGAAAAAACTGCCCTTATAAAGACCAACGTTGTACCAAATGTGGCCTAGTGGGACACCGGGCATCCCACTGCCGAACTAAGCAAGACAAAAGACGGAAATGGAAGCCAAAAATAAATGTGGTCTTGTCCAAAGAAGAAATAAAACAAGGAGGGAAACGGAAATTCATTCACACAAATAAATGGTCACTCAGTGAAGCTACTTTTAGACACAGGTAGCGACATATCAATTATCGACGCAGTGACCTGGAAGAGAATTGGTGGTCCAAAACTGAGAAAAACACAAAAAATTGCAAAAGGTGTTTCCGGAGAGCGATTAAAATTCATGGGAGAATTTAATTGCAGCGTTTCTCTTGGATCGAAAACTTTTTCCTCAAACCTTTCAGTTGTTCCAGGAATAAATTCTTGCCGTTTTGGAATTGATTGGATTGTTTTGTTTGATTTATGGGAACTACCCATAAATTTATTTTGCAATAATGTAAGAGCGTCGGAAAAGAAAAATTCCAAACAAAATGACCATTTTCTGGCAGTAAAAAGTGAATTCCCCAAAGTTTTTTCAGAGGGATTAGGAGTGTGCACCAAAACTGAAGTAAATTTTGAATTAAAACAGAATGTGAAACCTGTTTTTAGACCAAAAAGAAATGTGCCTTTTTCTTCAAAAGAAGATATTGAAATTGAACTAAAAAGACTACAGAAGAATGGTGTAGTCGAAAAAGTTGACTATTCTGAGTGGGCGAGCCCCACTGTGTATGTTAAAAAGAAAAATAAGAAGATTCGGGTATGTGCCGATTTTTCTACAGGCCTTAATGACTGTCTGATGGATCATAGTTATCCACTTCCATCTCCTGAAGACATTTTTACAAAGCTGAATGGAGGTAGAATTTTCTCCCAAATCGACTTATCGGAAGCTTACCTTCAGGTAAGAGTCAGTGAAGAATGTTCTAAGTATTTGTGTATCAATACCCATCTAGGACTTTTCCGACTAAAAAGACTTCCTTTTGGATTAAAAGTGGCCCCAGCACTATTTCAGCAAATAATGGATACGATGCTTGCTGATTTAGATGTTGCAATCGCATATTTGGATGACATCATTGTCAAAAGTAAAAATGTACAGGAACATAAGGAACACATCAGAGCAGTTTTCCAAAGAATTGAGGAATTTGGTTTCAAGTTAAGTGCCGAAAAATGTGCATTCTTTTTAAAACAGATAAAATATCTTGGTCAAATTATCGACAGCCAAGGCAGAAGACCGGATCCTCAGAGAACAGAAGCAATCGAGAGGATGCCAGCACCCAATAATGTTGCCCAGTTACAATCTTTTTGGGGTTTGGCTCAATATTATGCTATTTATATTCCAAACATGCATAAGTTGAGAGCACCATTGAATGATTTGTTAAAAAAAGGACAAAAGTGGATTTGGTCAAAAGAATGCAAAAATGCGTTTGAAGATATTAAGAAATGCCTGCTATCAGATTTAGTTCTAGCACATTTTGATCCACAGAAAGAATTGATTGTTGCATCAGATGCAAGTGACTACGGAGTAGGAGCAGTTCTTCTCCATAAACTTGAAGATGGATCAACAAAGCCAATAGCCCATGCATCCAGATCACTTTTGCCGGCTGAAAGAAACTATTCTCAAATTGAAAAAGAAAGTTTGGCGATTATTTATGCCATTAAAAAATTCCATAGATTTATTCATGGAAGGATGTTTACTTTGCAAACCGACCACAAACCCTTATTGACTATTTTTGGCTCTAAAAAAGGCATACCTATGCACACTGCGAACAGACTCCAACGATGGAGCATAATTCTACTAAATTATAACTTTAAAATGGAGTACATTTCATCCAAAAATATCGGACATGTAGATGGACTGTCCAGGCTCATCCAAAAGTGTGCTGAACCTTTGGAAGACACAGTAATAGCTGCATTGACAGAGGAAAAAGAACTCTCCGGATTCCTGTGCAACACAATCAGAGAGTTACCAGTGACTCTAAATGAAATAAATAAGGCAGCAGAAAAGGATGATTATATTGTGAAAATGAAAAAGTCGGTGCAACTAAATGGAAAATCAAAGAAAGACCCTAAAATTTTACCATTTTCCATTTGTGCTCAAACCTTGATGTACGCAGACAGAGTCGTCATACCGACTACGCTTCAGAGAAGAATTTTAAAAGAATTTCATAGTGGTCATCCAGGCATGTCGAGAATGAAAGCTTTAATGCGTGGATATATGTATTGGCCTAGGATGGACCAGGACATTGAAAAACTCGTAAGAGAATGTCAAGGGTGTCAGCTAGCAGCAAAGGCACCACCTGTGCAGATACAACCGTGGCCAAAGACTGATACACCGTGGACTCGGTTACATATCGATTATGCAGGTCCTTTAAATGGACATTATTTCTTAGTGGTCGTCGACAGTTTCACAAAATGGCCAGAAGTGTTTAAATACAAACACCCTACTTCGATGAGTACAATAGATGCACTAAGAGTTCTCTTCAGTCGTTTTGGAGTGCCTAAAACTATTGTCAGCGACAACGGCAACCAATTTACCAGCAAAGAATTTGAAGAATTCTGCAAGGCTCTAGCCATTGAACATTTAACAACGGCAATCTACCACCTAAGGTCAAATGGCCTAGCAGAGAGGTTCGTCGATACATTCAAAAGAGCCTTGAAGAAATACCAAGGCATGGACACTGACGAGAAGAGTCTTGAACAATTTTTATTGGTGTACAGGATAACTCCGAACCCAAACACTGATACCGGTTCATCACCAGCCAAACTGATGTTTGCACGGAAAATCAGATCTGTATTTGACAGAATTTTACCAAGTGCAACCAGAGTAACAACAACAAAAGAAAATTTTCCAACAAGGTTTTACAAACCTGGTGACAGAATATTCTTCCTGAATTACAGGAGTGGAAAAAATTTTTGGGAGGAGGGGATTATCATGAAAAGAATCGGACACATGCTATATTCTGTAAGAAGTAATAAATTCGACTGTCGCAGGCATATAAATCAGCTAAGACCTCGACACACTGATGACTACAAACAGGCAGAAGAAAATGACCTGCCCCTAGAGGTTTTGTATGATTCTTTTAATATTCCCCAACCCTTAACAGAACTTACTCCAGATTTGAGAGTTCCAGCTTCTCCACCAACTCCACCCACTCAAACGATATTGAGGAGAAAAAGTACAAGGGTGAAAAGAAAAGTTAACCGGCTGAGCCCCAAGCCAAAAAGCAAACGATATTAAGCCAAATTTTCTTGGGAGAAATTGTCTTGGGGGAGGTGTTATGGCGAGATGAGCAATTCACCGCCGGAACTTTTTATCGAAAGAACTTATCACCGGTCACGGTTGTGAAAGCCTTCCCTGGGCGGGAACACTTAAAAAACGTAACATGCTGTCTCTGTAAATATTCTCAATAAACTTCTCTATTTCTTTATTAACTTCAGAACCTCTTTATCCATTTATTTTTCTTGTGGAATACCTTTCTTGAATATTCTTTTATTACGGCGACCCACCGCAGGATATATCAGTTTGTGTGCTATTAATTTTAATTGCTTATTTATAGCTAATTCTGTTTCATTGTTTGGATTTATTTGTTCATTTGTTCGTATCAACATTTTCGACAAGCCTTTTTTTTATACGTTTCTTTTCAATAAATCTTTTGTGGTTAAGGTTACTTATTTCTCTAAATTTTAAAATGTCCATCTATAAATACTAGTCGCATATTTAACACTTTTTAAGTAAATACTGAAAGTCTATACAAAAAATATACATGATATCACCAGATAATATTATATGTGTAGACATAAGATAACAATCTATATAACATTCTCCTTGTTCCTTCCTTAGTTAGTCTGTACGTTACGCTATGAAAAGGGGCAAATACATTTTTAAGGGCCAAACTGCTTAAAAAAAGGCCAAATTTGTGAAATTTGGCTTTAAAAAAGTCAATCTGGAAACCTTGAATGTAAGAGTGATCTCCTTTTGATGTAGCCTTGTTTTCGAATATCATAATAATAATATATGATCATTGTTGTAATGGTGGGAAAAAGGAACTCATAGTTTTACTGCTGCAAAAGAAGAAAGAGACAGAAGAAACGAGTGATAAGAAGAGAAAAGAACAATGGAAAGAGAAACAACTACACAGACGATTCATGAGGATGACAAAACATGAGACGAACGAAATCACTTGGACATGGTTACAAAAGAAAACACTAACAGAGAAACGGAATCTCTAATAACAGTCGCACAAGATAATGCAATTAGAACCAACCATGGATTGACAAAACACTTTCAGCAAATGCAGATTCTGTGGACAAAGAGACGAAACAATAAACCTCATAATAAGTGAATACAGTAAACTAGGCCAAAAGGAATGCAACGATAGAAACGATCAAGTGAGGAAAGCAGTATACTGGGAATTATTCAGACAACCGAATCTTGAACACCCAGATAAATGGTACAAGCACAAACCGGCAGCAGTACTTGAAAATGAAAGTCACAAAATCCCATGGAACATGGATATACAAATGGATAAACGTATCCAAGCAAGGAGACCGGATGTCATAATTGTTAACAAGAAGGAAAAGTCCTGCCAGATTGTAGATTTTGCCGTTCCAGCAGACCACAGGGTAATGATGAAGGAGACGGATAAGCGTAGCAAATTCACTGAACTGACCAGAGAGCTCAAAAGGATATGGAAAATAAAAAAGTCAGGATAACACCTAATAGAAGGAGCGCTAGGAATAATACTGAAAAACTTTGAAAAAAGAATGGGAGAGATTGGAATCAGAGGGATGGCTGATAATATATAACGGATAACAGTATTAAAAACGGTGTAAATATTAAGGAAAACCCTTGAATGTGGAGACTAACATACATGAACTACAGGCACAAACTGGGCATACGGAAATGCTAAAACGCAAAAGAGCATCACATGGAATCATGAAAACTGAAACTGTATAATTGTAAGTTAACCCTCTCTGCATCCCTACCTCTCCGCTTTTTTTTTGTATGTTACCAAAAACTGACGCCAGACCAAATAAGTGAGAAGGTCAAGTAGGATGGAAAGACAGAGGAGAGAAAGCACTAGCCAGATCTCCGCTGGATGAGTACAAAGAGAAGTGGGACCTTGAGGATGCTTTTTGCCTCCTAAATTCCGGTGAAGATTAATGGTCGCCACCAATGAGAAATCAACGGTAAGCGGCTGTTACGATAATGCAAATTAATCTGCAATGGTTAATGAAAGAGGTGGAGAGTACTGGAAATCTGAGGAGACTTGTTGTCACTCAGACTCCAGGGAATACTACAAATTGTTCACAAAGAGAAATCTTTGATGATGACCTGTGTGATTACTTCTAGTAAGAAAATAATAATGTAGATAGTGAAGAAAGTCCAGCTTTCAAAGTAATTTTTTTGCAATCTTCTAAAAAAAACTCATATAAACCTACCGCTAACCTTAAATCATGGTCGTAAGTATTCATATTTGTTATTATTTGTTTATCTCTCTTCTTTCGGATGGTCTGTTTGTCTGTCTGTTTCTCTCTCTCTTTCTATCTTGAATCCTTAAATAAAAAAGAAATAAAAAGAAAAAAAGGTAGAAATATTTTAGAATATTGCTGAATCAGTTTCATTGATAAATTTCTCTCTATATAAAATATATAAAATTCAGATCAGCTTACTTAGTCAATGAAACCGTCCATCCGGTTTTCGACTTATAGTTTCAAAAATTCTGTGCATGCATAGATATTTTAAGCTTTTCTTAGTTTAAGTATATTTATTTCCAGCGTCCTTACATGATCGTTCCACTTAGCGCAATCGTTAACATGACAGACTTATAACTCTTTAGTTTCGCTGCTTCGTTTCGTTGATTTTTAAAACATGTTCATTAATATTAGTATTATTAATATTAATATATTAATATTATATTTAATATTATCAAAATATGATTTTAAACAAATGAAAACAAAACCGTAGATGGTATTTTCTTTTTATACATCAGCATTTCACGAATTGTTCTTTTTTTGTATTTCATTTTTTTTTTGTATTTCATTTCTACATTTTATTTTTTAAAAAGAATTCTAACATAAACAAAACGAATATGCATAAATAAATAAAACCGAAGATAATTAAAAAAAACAAAAAACAAACAAAAAAAAAACAACAACAAAAAACAAACAAAAACAAAAACAAAACCAAAAAACAACTTCCGGTTTCAAAAATTCGTCTGATTGAAAAGAGAATAATCATTAATGTCAATATTATTTTTGTAGGTTACAAGCTCATAAATAAGACATTTTTTTCTAATATCTTTGTTTTTTCATTTTATTCCTGTCATTAATATTTTTTCTAATTTCACATGACGATCAACTGTTATTCGTTTGTAGATTGTTTTGAGAAATCATTTTGTTTTCATTTTTTCCACTAACAATTGTTTTGTTTCCTTTCCAAAATAGACATTTCCCCCTTTCACATTCACCCCTCTCTTAGGTTTAACATTTGTTTTACAATTTTAATATTAGGGAAAGATCATACATCCAGAAAGGGGCGATCGATAGAAATTTAGAATTTGCTTAAAAAGGAAATCATTGTACGTTTTCAAATTGTTTAAAACGATTAGTTTATTTATATTTTCATTGCAATTTGAGACATAATGACGAATTAACAAATAAAGATTTAATTTAATATCCTTGTTTTCTTTCAATGCCTGTTGGCCTGTTGTACAGTTGTACAGTGCTCTATCACTATAGCGGACTGTGAATATAAAACGGCCGACTTGGATGCTGTTGTGGTTGCAGCACTCCTAGCGATACGCGCGACTATTCACAGCGCAACTGCCCCCACCGGCGCAGTTGCTGCAAGAGTCGATAAAGTGAAGCGACCTACTGTATCCCTAGCTGGTTCAAGTGAAGACTAGTCCTACTTCATGGAAAGACTATATCACTGCAACCAAAATCACAGGAAAGGACCTCGTCATACAACTGCTAGAATGCTGCGATGAATCTCTATGCAAGGACTTAACTCGCACTGCAGGCGACTCATTAGCTGACAAACCAGAAGCAGATGTGCTGAAAGCAATACAGGTCCTTGCGGCCAGAGAGGAGAACAACATGGTGTCACGTGTTTCTCTACACAACAGGCGCCAGGATCATGATGAAACAATGCGCTCCTTTAGAGCTCGTCTCTGAGGACAAGCTGAAGTGTGCAAATTTATCATCAAGTATTCGAACTGCGATGAGGAGGTGAACTGCACGAAAACCATTCTTCAAGATGTACTCATCTGTGGCCTTGAGGAAACAGAAATTCAGCTGGACCTTTTTGGTGACAAAAACCAAGACATGACGCTGGAGCAGTTTTTTCAATTCGTCGAAGCAAAAGAAGTCGGAAAACGCTCAGCATCCCAATTTAATGATTCTCATGGTGCTGCAGTTGCTGCCAGCACTTACCGGCGACAGAAAAGTACAGCTACCCGTAACACTAATATAACAGGCAGCTCCGAAAAATGCCATTAATATGGAAAGACTGGACATGGCAAAAAAGTAATGTTTCGCGGACGGTCATGTATGCAAAAGATGTGATTGTGAAGATCACTGTGTGCTGCAACAAAAATAGAAAGAAACAGCAACCAGAAACATCGCCAAAATCATGCACAAAAGTCACCCATGAGGACTATGAACAACTCGGCTTTGGCCTAACTCTCATATCTTAGTCTAAAACGACTTTTGTTGCTGCCATGGCTGATACTGGTTATCAAAGTTGCCTGGCCATTATAAATGTGATCCTTCGATTAGGACTGAGAAAGCATGGTCTCATTCCTGTCACCATGTGGATACACGCCACCAACAATAAAGGTATCAACATCTTGGTGCAACGGTTCTCTGACTATCCGGCAAAGATCTTGAAGTTAACAGAGTAGAAACACGTCAGATAGTGTATGTTATTGACAGTGCAGACAAGTTCTTTATTAGCAGGGAAGCTTGTGTTGCACTTGACCTGATTACCGAGACAACAGAAATAATACTATCAGTGCTACAGACGCTAATGCAGGAGACTCGCATGCCGAGAAGCCCAATGATGTTGGCTACGACTATCCCAACGCACACTGCTACCAACAGTTCCTTCAAGTCTTCCCTACCCTGCAACTGAAGAAAATCGCAGGAAACTGGAGGAGTATTTGCACAATCTATACAGCGTGAGTATATTCAACACATATGAACACCAACCCCTTCCTCTCATGGAGCTTATGGTCGACCATGATGCTACACCCGTGTTCCACCACATACCTGTCCTTATCCCACTGCACTAGCAAGACAAGATAAAGGCAAGTTTGGATCAAGACGTGAGATTACAAGTCATCAAACCAGTACCAATTGATGATTCGGTAACGTGGTTCTATAGAATGGCCATCAGTACAAAAAAGAATGGAAAACCTCGTCGTACTGTCGACTTCCAACCTCTTAATGCTCATGCGACAATTGAAACTCACCACACCCAATCACCATTTCTACCAAGCCAGGTCTATGCACCATGGCAAAAAAGACTGTGTTCGATGCTTGGAAAGTGTGCCAATCGGCAACAAAAATAAACACCTCACAACTTTCATTACCCCTTGGGGGAGATACAGATATCGATCTGCTCTACAGAGGTACACCGCTTCTAGGGATGGCTACACACAACGTTTCGACTAGATTGTTACTGATGTACCATGCAAGATAAAGTGCGTTGATGACACTTCTGTGGTCGGACAACACCCAGAGCAGCTTCTTCCAAGCAATGGCTGAACATTTACGGTAGAAATGGCATTATCCTCAATCCTGAAAAGTTTGGTCTTTGCCCAGGACATAATGGAGTTGCTGGATACGAGATCACACTTGACAGCGTTCGGCTGTGCAAGAAATACCTGCAAGCTATCTCAGATACAGAAAATTTCTCCGGAAATACATCCTCATCTATGCTCTCAAGGATAAACTCACGGCTTGATGCTCCAGCAAAAACCACAAACCTGTCACGTCTAATCAATGCGCTACTACAACAACAACAACAACAACAACAACAACAACCAAACAACCACATGACATCATGCTACCTAATGATAAACAGCACGCCCCTACTGCCACCTCGCCAACACCAGTGCATGATATGAGAAAGGCGAATCAGATCTAGAGAAGTCAGTGCTCGCACTCAGCAATGACATCAACGACCAGTCAACGACCCCACCACATCACTACAACAAGCATCGCGTGAGTCGTCACCACCTATAATCCCGTCAACTTCGACAACCACCAACTAACAGCAGCCAAAGGTGCTCGTACCTGCCAGCAGAATTGTAACATTAAGGCACTCAGATCAAAAGAAAATGAAGCCGCTATGGCCGAAAGACTATGTTCAAACAGTTGGGCATAATAATCCCCGGGCAGTTTACCCAGTGAAGGCCCATGATGTATTTTTGTTTCTTTCTCTTTCACTATTTCTCCATCAGACTGTGAAATTTTTTGTGTGTTCACCTATGTACATTGACAATCATCTACATTCAGTTCTTCTCCCATCCATCGGAGAATGTACCAATGACTTTTGGGGAGATAGAGAAAGATGTACCGTAACTATACACTTGTTATGTTATGTTATGTGATGTGATTGTAACTATTCCGTTTTCTTAGTTCTACCAATCTGTGTATTTCAGATTTTCATCATTTGTGATGTCATCCTGAAATGTTATCAAAATAGTGTATACTTATTTAGATTGAAACTTAGAATTTGCTAAAAACAAAACAAAATAACCAACATTGTATGTTTTTAACGTTTCAAATTGTTTAAAACGATTATTTTATTTGTATTTTCATTGCAATTTCGGATGCAATGATGGCTTAACAAATAAAGATTTAATTTCGTCAGGCGTATATTATTGGACTCGGATTTCTAGATGAGAACAGTAGTCCGAATAATCCAAATAATACGAATTATCAATCCTCATCTAAAAAATTCAGACACATAAGAATAGAAATCATACTATGGGTATTAGGGCTCGGGCAAGTGTGCATAAGCGTTTTCATTAATTACGCAAAACGCGAGTGTGCCTGGAAAAGGTAAAAAAAAAACCTTCACATTTACTGAAAATTAGTTCAATTAATATGACTGTCACTATTTTCCACCAAATCGATGTAGAGTGCATCCTTGGGTCTTACTACAACAAGCGCATATTTACACAGGCAAAGGATTTCCTGCTTTGAAAGTGGCTTGCACTAAACGGTGTAGACTGTAGCGTATACTGAAGGCCCCGAACGAAAATGTAGGTCAATACATACAGATATATGAAAACAGATAATTTTCATTGAAATATGTTGATTTGAAATATAAAATGGAGGCGGAGAGACCTAGAGGCTCAACGTTTCGCCCGTCTTATGCGGGCTTTCTCAAAAGGGATGGTAAAGTGAGAAAGCCCGCATAAGACAGGTGAAACGTCTCCATTTTAAATTTAATATAATCGAATTTTATCCATTTTAATTATCATATGTCTATTTACAGAAACTTTTTTTGTTATAAATATATTTTAAAATAGATTAAACATGTTTATTTACAGAAACTTTTTTTGTTATAAACATATTTTAAAATAGATTAAACATGTTTATTTACAAAAATAATTATTACTGAAAGTAAAAATTAAAGACAAACAAACAATTGTTTTAATATAATAAATTAAATTAAAATAAATACATGGAAAAGAAAATGAATAAATGTTTGCTTAATAATGTTCAAAAAATGATCATTTCACATATAATAAATTAAATAAAAATAAACGTAATGAAGAAGAAAATTTGCATTCGTCCAAAAATAATTAAATTTTATAATAAACACGGATCCAGTAGACTATGTTGTTGAAAGGCTATACAGCTTAGTGTGGAGCACTTTCAAAGCAGGAAGTTGTTTGTCTGGGCACATATTCGCTTGTACCAGAAAAGGTAAGAAGTAAGAATATAAAAGGTAATAGACTTGGCAGAAACACATTTTTTTTTATTCAATATCGGGCAATTCTGAACCTTCTTGCTAGTGAAGGAATAAAGTGATACTACTACTACTACTACTACTACTACTGCTGCTGCTTCTACTTAAAAATAGAAGCTGATAGGTATGTAGTTAATCACCAATGGATTAAAAGGTTGTCTGGGGCCAGGAAGAGATTAATGGGAGAAGCGCGGTGTTTCTAATTAGTTTAACTTCTTGCTTTTCAGTTTCCTGACTTGACCTTATTCTGAGTCGACCTTTTTATTTTTTATTCTTTAAGGGGATTCGTATGGACAGCGAAAAAGAAAAAAAGAGCAAGCTAGAATATACTGCTTTATATATATATATATATATATATATATATATATATATATATATATATATATATATATATATATTACTATTGAGGTTACTGCATATCAAGTTCAAGAGCCATTCGAGCGTAAGTACCCGATGACTTTCTTGAAAAAAAATTCTGACTAGAAAGATATCGGGGAAATGAATACCAACAATAATCATTCATATGAAATGAATTAAGTGAAGAAAAGACTTGACATTAGAAATTGAAAAAAAAAAATAATGAACTATGGAACAAAAAATGTTAACAAAATTAAAACTTAAGAAATATCTCTTTTATATTTCTTTTTTTTTACATGAGGGTCACCACTTATCAAGGCCCAGGGGCCACTCGAGGATAAGCGTTAATGGGTATCATTGTGATTTTAGCGTAGTAAACATTAGTGGGAATTTTATAACTTGGATTACTTAGGGGAATGGTTCAATAAGAACTTGTTCACGTTGGACTTGAAGACAATCAGATTGTAGTCAGCTGGAAAGTAAGCAAACGGAATAGAGTTCCGCAGGCGAGCAGTTCTAAGAAAGAAGCTCTGTTCATGGAATGTACGTTTAGGTGTAGGCACATATAAAGAGTGTGGGAAATTGTTGATAGTGGTTCTGGCTAGACGAGTGTTTTTCGTGAAACTCTGACGAGAAGGGACCATAGAGTGAAGTTCAGATGAGCACCTGCCATGAAAATAATGATAAAGGAGGGGCAGGCTCGCTACGTCTCTTTTGTGGGAAAGGGGTTGCAGGGAAGGGAAAAGGACATCCCCCACTAATCTACGAAGTCTATTTTGAACTCTGTCAAGACAGGATAAGCTGCTTCTAGTAGCTCCTGCCCAGATGTGGCAACAGTACCCCATTGTTGGCCGAATATGGCTTTTATATAGGTAGAGAATTACATCAGTAGTGAGATATCTACTGGAGCGGTAGAAGGATCCCACCATTTTTCCAGCGACTTTGGCAATGGGTTTGATATACGTGTTCCATTTCAGATCGGGAGAAGCTTATCAAAACATGAAGCCTCCCCAAGACGAGAGCCATTCATTTCGATTGATGGCAGCTAGGCAGCAGAGCGTTGATGATGTAAGGATAGAAGCTTGGTTTTAGATGTGCAACCAACCACTTTTTTCCCCATTGTGCCAAGATCAGAGGAGAGAGAGTAAGAGAGAACTTGATCGTTTATGATCTTCGAAGTGCTACCATAAATGGTAGTGTTGTCAGCATAAATGTCTACGAATGGTCTAAGGATTTGGTTTGGAAGATCATTGATGTAGATCAGGAAGAGAGTTGGACCCAGGATGGACACCTGAGGGACTCCAGCATTAATACTGAGAGCCTCTGATTTCTGTCCATCTACCACTACTCTTAAGAACCTATCAGAGAGAAATGATTTAATAGTTGAGAAGACATTTCCAGCTATACCATGACTGGAGACATTGTGAAGTTAATCTTTATCAAAGGCCTTCGATATGTCAAGAGCAATTGCCCTGGAGATTAAGCCTTGTCGAAGGATTCGCCAATCCTATGATATATAACTGTAAGCACGTCTGCTGTTGAGTTAGCAGAACGGAAACCATATTGCATGTCACTAAGAAGGTTATTTTTGCTGAGATGGTTGACTACTTCCTTATTTAGCACAGATTCCAGCAGTTTACTCATGATGCATAGGAGACTTATTGGTCTGTACTGAGAGGGAGATGAGCGATCACCTGAATTCTTAAATACAGGGCATACTGATGAGATTTTCCAAGGTGTTGGGAAGCATTTCTCCTTAAGACAACGCTTAAATAACTTTGCAATATGGGCGCAAATTCCGGTTGAAGCCTTTTGAGCAATATAATTAGAATGCCGTCATGGCCAGTTGCCTTACTGGAATCAAGGTTTTTGATTAGCTTGGCAACATCACGTACAGATATTTGTATGTCACATAGCATGTTTTCTGATATACAAGGAAATACTGGGGGTTGGCGGCCTTGGTCGTAAAGGGTAGAATTAGCTGCAAAGTTATTGGCAAAGAGATTGGCTTTGTCTGAGGCTGACAAGATTACCTCGGGTCTATTGATGATAGTTGGAATAGAGCACACACTTCCGTTGAGGATTCTGTTTGCTATTTGCCAGAACTGATGGGAACCAAGCCGCTTCTCAGCTACCGTGGACTTGACAGACTGAGCATACAACTCTCTCACCTTCTTTATTACTTTTTTACAGTGGCTGCTGGCGGTCCTGAAAGCGGCTTTAGTCTCAGTACATCTATTATGTTGGAAGCAATGGGAAAAGTGAGTTCTGTGCGTAATGGCAGCAGCACATTCTGCGGAGAACCGCGGCTAGCTGTTAGGTTTTTGCTGGAACTTTTTCGAGGGTATGAAACTGTCTATACCTACAGTTAACCATTCCGTCAGGCCTGATACTATAGAGGACACATCCTTTTTAAACATGGCACGTCTGTCTGTCTGTCTGTCTGTTCCACTTTTTTTTTTCGAAAACTACTAGTCGATCTGTTTGAAAGTTTGCAACCATATTCAATAGTCAGTTTGACATAAAGCACCCTTTCTAAATGAACGCGTTATAACGTGCCAGTTTTTAATGGGCTAAACTGTCTAATATTTATCATAATACTAAAGTTGAGTTAATCAACGTTTATTTACCTAACACTTTTTGTCCTTTATATTTTAACCACAAAAGATGTTACAGTATTTATTGGTGTTTGGGAATAAGTTATGCTTGAGAACGAAATTTTCTTATAAGCTGTAATTTGCCATTTACTCACCAAATCTTTTACGAAGTTAGATACCATAATACTTAGTTCGCTGCATCTTATCATAACAAAGGCCCATAAAAATTCAGCCACATTGGTTCAGTAGTTTCCGGGAACAAATGAAACGGACAGAAATACAAAGGGAAATATTATATAGAAACGAATGTCAAAGTTAAGAATAATAGGTATGACACTAGTCAGCCATAACCAAAAATACAAGTAAAAACTAGTAAAATGAAATTAATTTATCATAATTTTTACTCTATATTAAAGAGGAAGGATCAGAGTTTCATTCAAACATTCTTTATTTTACACTGAATAAAATAGACGAAATTTAATTTGAGCGTCACAACACATAAAAAATGAGATATTAACATGGCGTCGCACATATACGAAAAACAGGTCTTATAAAGCATTAAAAAATATAGGAAAAAAAAAACTTAGTACAAATAAATATTTTTAAAAAGTTTTTGTTCAATCATTAATCAAGTGAAATATAACAGTAAGTCTTATCTTTTGGCTTGAAATATGAAAAAAGACATATAGAGATAGGATATCCAGAAAAATATATTTTAGCAGACAACAACTAAAACAATTCACTTCCGGTTTGATATGGAACCCATTAACTGACAGAATTTCCTTTAATATTAATTTTCAATATCGTAATTTGTAGACCGAAAAAAGTAATATTTAAATTATTTTTTTTTATCAAATTCCTCTTTATTCTATTTAATTTCTAAAACTAAGCTTTTTTTTTAATCTTGACTAAATTAACTTTATCAGAAACTTATTTTCCATACCAGATTTATGTATGGACTTTATTTAATATAAGTAGCCCCGCCCCGTGCAGCCAGATGGCTGCATATTGTGAAAGAAAAGCGAGTAAGTACAGTGTATTTACACAACCAATATTTACGAAACTAAAGTTAGCAATTACTTATTTTTTCGTCGGTTCTCCTGTAGGAGATGCCTCCTTGAACTACTTTAACAAAAAAAAAGAAAAAAAAAAAGAAAGTATTTTCAACCAATATTAACGAAAAAAAAAAAATGAGATACATGGGTAAAAGTATTATTTTATTTAATGACTGGTGATCTAAACGCACCACCCTCGTCGAATCAGAGAAAGTCCAATTTTTTTTTTTTTTTTGTAATCAGACGGAGAAAATGGAAGTAATTAGTTTTAAGAAGAAAAAAAAATTATTGTATTTTTTGCAACCGATATTAACGAAAAAAAAAACTAAGATTCATGGGTAAAAGTATTATTTAATTTAATTTAATGACCGGTGGTCTAAACTGACCAGCCTGGTCAAACCAAAGAAAGTCCACATTTTTTTAATCAGACGGAGAAAATGAAAGTAATTAGTTTTAAAAAGTAAACAAAAATCTTGTATTTTTCAATTTTCAATTTTAATCGAAACCTTTTTACTTACTTTTTTTTTTTTTTTGGTTGCAAATCAGAGAAAGTCCTTTTTTTTGTTTTGTTAATCAGACGGAGAAAATGGACGTAATTTTTTTTAAAAATAAAAAAAAATCTTGTATTTTTCAACCAATACCAATCGTTGATTGCTGCTCCTACTCCCACCGATTTAATGCCTCTCATCACCACTTTGCCTAACGGCTGATGATGCTACTCCCACCAATTTAACTCCTATCACCTCTACTATTTTTGTCTCTTCTACTACTCCCACCGATTTAACTCCTATCACCACTACTACTTTGCATTTATTTGCATTTATTTTGCATTTCTATACATCAAGCATGGATATAAATACCACTAAAACATCCGCTGGGTCATTAGCTTTATTTTGGTACCTAAATTGCCTGGGTAGGTTGCCTGTAGGCTGACTTAAACCGCATCACACACACATACACCCCCCCACACACAGCACACCCACAGACAGACAGTACAGAAATTTATAATAGGATTAACAGATTGTAAAACATGCCGTGCACAGAGAAATTTAATGAACTCTTAAATCTTGTTTCAGTTGCTTGGTTTTGAAATTATATTTTTGTTCTGACAAAATATACAAGTAACGCTACGATTTTTATCAATGACGTGCGAACAGATTACTGTGCCATTGGTCTTCCGTCGAAAAAAAATATTCGCATTCGATTTCTAAATATATTTTTGAATTATTCACTATACAAAAACGGCATCGATTATTAAAAAAAAAGAGAGTATCTGTTTATTTATAATAAAATTTTAGAGACAATCTTTCATAGTTTTTTTTTTCACAAAAGTTGAAAAATTCAATCATAAAAAAAGGAATAATTTCAGAAATCGTTTGAAATTACAAAAGGGAAAAACTGTCAAATGTAAATAATAAATAATTTTAAAAAAATTCGTAAATAATAAATAATTTTAATATATTTTTCAACTTCTTTTTCCAAATAGTCGATAAAAATCGTATAAATCGTATTTGTAATGCAAAATTAAATATATTGTATTTCATCAATCCAGTATATTTTAATGTGTAAAAAACTAAGATGTAACCCCCCTCCCAATTCTGATAAGATCTCTCGATGGGGGAGCAAAATGTTTTTTGTATATTATTTTATTTCAGTTTAGCCTTTTTTTTAAAAGCCTGTACAAAAATAACGAAAGTGACCAATTATTTTATTTTTGAGAAAAATTAAAAAAATCGCGTTGTTTTCATTGTTTACGTAAACATATGTAGAAATAACATACGGTCCCAAATTTCTCTTCTTTTAAGCTTTTTTGGGGAATTGTTTTGAAAATTCACCGATTTTATAGAGAGTAAAAACAAATGAGATCTTTTTTAGAATCTTTCTTCTTGAGAATACTGAAAAAATTACAACGAATCAGTTTTATTTTACAAGATTATACTGTTATTACTTGTTATGGGGAGGGTCGAAAATTCCGCCTTTATTATGGTTATACCTAGAATTTACATATTCAATAACCAATAAACAAAAGATAATATCACAAGTATCAATGTTAGTTAGCCCGTAATTTGGAGAGAAAAAAGTAAACCATGCAGGGTACCCCGTGAGTACACAGTGAACGAGGCATAAAAAATGACTAAGTTCAGCATCCCCGTTCCCATTTAGCCCCCAAAGTTCCCAAGGGACGTCAAATCCTGGTGAAAATGAACAAACGGTCCAGTTTTATGCCTTTACACATATAAATTTAAGTTCTGCACCATGCATAAAAAGAAATGACTAAGTCCATGATTTGCTCCCCCACCCCGCCTCCCATTTAGCTCCAAAAGTCCCCAAGGTCTTAACATATTTAAATTTGAGTTTGGCACCATGCAAAACTGCTAAATGGACATACACAGAAAATTTTGGACCAAATATGGTAAAATAGTCCCAAAAATGGAGTATTTTTTATTAGCTCTAAAACAGCCCCTGGGGCACATTCAAGAGTTATTGCAAAGTATAGACAAGCAAAATTATATAGAAATCAGTTAGTTACAACTTTTCAGAAAGTTTTATAAAAATCCAAGGCATCAATTTTTTTTTTTAATAAGCACAAAAGTGTCAATTTTAGCCATTTAAACCCGAAAGGTACACCTAGGGGGACAACCGAAGTTTTCCCGCAAAATCCATTCTGTTGCTTTTTTTATTCATATCATGTTTAATGTTTGAGCAAAATTTCAAAAAATTCCAAGGCGTAGCTATTGAGAAAAGTGCGGACAGACGAACGGACGAACGGACAAGGGTGAATTTACAGGTCCACCCTCCTTTTGTCGGGGGACCAACAAAAGACAAAAAGAGATAAAAGTCTGTCTGTGTTAAAAAGATCTATTATAACATCACAATGTATCTTAACTTCTTGAAATCCTTATAAAAATATGATTATCAACGCCAAGAAACTATATATATATATATACACGCCAAGAAACTATATATATATATATATATATATATATATATATATATATATATATATATATATATACGAGGGGCGTGCAATAAGTAATGCCCCTGACCCACTTGCTATAGAAGTAGAGCAACGAAACCTGGCACGGTTATTAGTCTTTCTCTACATAGGAACCATCCAGAGTTATGCATTTCTCCCATCGTTTGATGCAGCTCTGGAGACCGTTTCTGGAGAACACCCCAGGTTGGTCCTCCAACCATGACATGACTTCAGAAATCAAGGCTGCATCATCTGGGAAACACTTTCCTTTCAAAAACAACTTCATGGCTGGGAAGAGGTGAAAGTCAGAGGGTGAAAGGTCAGGAAAGTAGGGAGGATGGGGAAGGATTTCATTACCATACGCCCATGCTTCTGATCTGGCGACATGCAAGTTGTGGACCGAAGCGTTGTCCTGCAGGAGGAGAGTACCTTTGCTGATCTAGCCCCGCCTCTTGATTTTGATAGTTTCCCTTAATTTCCTCATTGGTGAAGCATAATAGAATCCTGTAATTGTGGTACCATTTGCCAGGAAATTTGTCATCACTACTCCGTCCTGGTCCCAGAAGACTGTGAGCATGATCTTGCCAGCGGATAACTGCACCCTTCCTTCTTTGGAGGTGGTGAGTCCAAGTGCTTACACTGCATTGACTGGGCTTTGGTTTCTGGATCATAGTGATAGACCCAGGTTTCATCCTGTGTAATCAGTCTTTTGAAAAACTTTGACTCATCTTCTTGGCACATCTCCAAATTCATCCTCGAGCACTCGACGCGTTTTCGCTCCTGGAATGATATGCGCAACATGGGAATCCATCTGGCAGACACTTTATGCATATGCAAATGGTCATGAATGATAGTTTCTACAGACTCTGTACTAATCTTGACATCTTGGGCTATTTGGCGAATAGTAATGCGCCCTCTTCCAAAATGGCAGCTTCAACTTGACGGACAGATGTCTCATCAATGGCAGAAGGGGGGCTACCAGGTCTGGGAGCTGTTTCCACAGACTTCCGGCCATGTTTGAATTCACAATGCCAGCGTTTTACAAGGTCATATGATGGGGCATTATCACCATAAGTTTCTTTCACTTCATCAAAAGTCTCCTGTGGTGTGCGTCCTTTCAAATACAAAAACCGGATCACTGTTCGACATTCAACAGGCTCCATTTCACACCTGACTCAGTTCAAACACCTGTAAAACAGAAACCACAATTAGTTCAGAGCCACATAACCCGTAGAGATATAAATCATTGCATATGAAAAATTACAGCTAGATCAGGCAACTGGAAATGAGTCAGGGGCATTACTTATTGCACGCCCCTCATGTGTATATACAGCGTGTCCACAAAGTCTGGCTGCATAATCTACACGGTGCCCACAAAGTCTGGCTGCATAATCTACACGGTGCCCACAAAGTCTGGCTGTATAATCTACACGGTGCCCACAAAGTTTGGCTGTATAATCTACAGGGTGTCCACAAAGTCTGGCTACATAATGTAGCCAGACTTTGTGGACAACCTGTATATATATATATATATATATATATATATATATATATATATATATAATGACAACTACTGATATGAAGGATCACAGGTCGTCTGGTACAACGTAAAAAATTATTGGACAGGATTTGAACATGGCAGATAGTGTGGAACTTATTAGGTTGGAAATTCATTTTTGCATCATGCCCAAGAGAAAGACTAGTAGTTGGTGCACATGTAGGCCTAATCCTCGAACTATAGACTGAGTTCTCTAAATAAAGACTAGGGATGTTACAGATATAGACTATGAGCTTGTGTATATGTTTTGTTCTTCTCCGAGTCGACATAGAAGAGGGAGAGGCATCCTAGCATAAAAAAATATTAGTTATTGAGGAGTATAGGTTTGTTTCACATAGTGCTAGGATACCTGGATATTTTATGTGGAAAAAGGATTGTATATTATTAAAGCTAATTCTAAGTCTCTATATATTGTGAAAGAGTGTCTCAAGGGAGGAAGCCATTTGGTTGGTTTTAGAAGACCGCATGGATCGACTGTGTCCTTTTTTATTCTGCTTTTATTTTCATTTTTTTTTTTGTTTTGATTGAAGGTGGTTTGGACAATATGGGTGGTTGTTGGATGGCAAAAAAAGTGCGCACAAGTAAACTATCAGCTGAATCTGTATTCATGGTGTTGTGGCTTAAGAATGCCTACTAGAGATAAGTATAGGGTCTCCTTTCATGTGCGACATGACACTACAGTTATTCTGATATTATACAACTGTTGATAGAGTAATTTATCTTGGCACTAGTCAAGAGTTATGACTCTTGTACTACCAGTCGGAAACAGTGTGACATGCCACTGAAGTTATCCTGATATTATACAACTGTTGATAGAGTAATTTCTCTTAGCACTATTCAAGAGTTGTGGCTCGTGTACTACGTGTCGGAAACAGTTAGTCATGCTTTCAAACCTGTGCCCTCAATTTGTCAGAACAAGAGCGGTCCAGACTAGTTACTGAATGATAAACATTGATAAACTGAGTGGCAGATAAGTATTTCCATCTTGCCTAAATAAAGCGAATATGAGATAGAGAGTGGGACGGCATCAATTGACCTGATTAGGAAGCAAGACCAAAAAAAAAAAAAAAAAAAAATCATGATAACATTTCTGTGTCTTATTAATAGACAAAGAATCTAGTTTTGTAATAGGCGGAAATCGCTCAAGACCATTTGATGTAAGGAGCTAAAAATACTAGTTAAAGGTAAAAAAAAACAAACAAACTAGACAAGTGTTAGATGGATAGATTCTGAATAAGAAAACAACGATTCTTACCACTTTGTTAGAAATATTGTTCATGGAATGTGAGGACTAAAGGAGAAAATAAGAGAAGCTAGAGTTACAAGGTTATTGAAAGTAAATTCAAAGTCCACTTTTAGGCATATACACTCGCTTTTCAATCAAAATAATATATCGAAAATAATACAGTCACACACTATAAAATATCACAAGAAACACAAATGCATAGATAGTATCTGTTGTTTAACTATGGTGATCTACCTGGAATTAGTGTGTATTTATTTTGTGACTTGTACTACGAATGTAGAGTTGTTAAAACAAAACGTCGTATGAATTTTGAGTCTTTCTTATAATTCGTTAGTGGTCAAATGTCATGGAGTCACTAGATGAGATGTCGACGCCTAATGCAATACACATGAATTAGCAGTATGTTGCAATAATTTGACTTGCGTGATTCTGTTCTGCTGATATTATTTTTTCGATAGAATCAGGAACTTATGGAAGACACAACATGGATGTTATGAGCACCCCTATCGTTTTTTACTCTTATTTACCCCCAAAACAAGGCATATGACGTAAAGGGCTACTGATTGGGATCACATCCACAGGGGATTATATGGGGAGTTAAGATGCAAGGTATTTGTTCCCGTTACATTTCAACTCATGCATTTTAGTACAGTAAGAGAAGCAGATAACAGGGAAGGAATTCCAAAGCATAGCAGTCTGTGGGAAGAAACTAATGGAGCATAAGACTTTCTGATATTTAGAGACCTCAACAATAGAGGGTGGGATTTGTCGAGTTACTCGGGAGTATGTACGTCGAGGGGCACAAGTGTTATGAGTTCATCAGAGCACATTCCATTAAAGAATTTGTAAAATAGGCAAAAGAATGCAACCTTTCGGCGATGGGGCAAAGGTTGGGGCTTGGTCGATAGTGTGGAATCTATTAGATTTGAGAGTGCTTGTTGGACAAAAACAACGACCTATTTGGAAATAAATGTCTCAAATTGTATTGTTTGCAATGTAAGGGATTTGGAAGTGAGTTATGACTAGCAGAATTTTGTTCATAAGCACGCAACGAAGCTCATAACCTAACCCAACTTTTCATACATATATGAGATCATTCTAACATATGCGATAATTCTAACCAGAACGTTCTAATAAATAGGGCTAGGACAACAGTATATTATTTTCATAATTTTGACTCTCGAGTATGTATCCGTTGATATCTTATAGTCTTTTATATATAGTGACGTGGTTCTCGGTTTTCTAACTGTGTCGGATATATACCCGAGAGTCAAAACAATGAAAAGAATATTCTGTTGTCATAGCTCTACTAATGACTAAAATCAGTGTTTCTCCCACACACTGCCAATCCAGCGTTTTATCCTTTAATGGTCGATAAAATACGTACCCTTTTAATTACCGGGCCCGAAATGTTGTTAATATATGTGAAAGTAGCGTCCTCTCATATCCACAGGTAGAATCTTGGAAAATGAGTTCTTTGGGTTTTATTTGACTGCGGCGTTTAAGAAAAAAGAGAAAGAAATAAGTTTTCGTTATCTACTAAAAATGTGAGGGCGGGCATCATTCCGTTCTTAGGATTATCCATAATTATCGCGTTATAAAATACCATTTTATATTCTTTAGTATGGCCCCACCGAGGATTGGACCCGGTATCCCAGACAATTAACGAAGTCTCATACTATTACGCCGAATGAATCGCATTTGCGAGATATTAAAATACCGTATATAAAGCGATCGTCAGATCAGACGAGGTACAAAATTAGAGCAAATTTTCATAAATTTATCAAATATCGGTTGAATAACGAAATCATGTTTGTTTAGCCTAGGCTAGAGATTGCAACATCCGGTAGGTTATGAAATATTGGGGTTTAAAGATGATTTTTTTAAAACTTTAAGGGTCATCTTATACGCCGAAATATACCGTATTTGTGTCCAGAGGACACATTTTTTATCCATAATAATTAAAATCGACACAGATTTGAACTGGATTCACCTACGCAATTATCGAGCCATTTGGCTTCAACCCGCTAGAAATCTAATAATTTACTCATTAGCAAGACATTCCACTTTTTACACCAATCTGTATAATTTACTATTCACATAATAAATGCTTGTCAGGGCCAATTAAGAAGAAATTATTTTTCATTCTCTCATAAAATTATTGCCTCTTCTTTATCTATTTGAAATTATAACAATTTAATTCATTTTAAGACAATAAATATTCTGTATCTTCTTACCTTAAATTGTCAGCTAAATATTATTCAAATTAATGAAACAAATGTCACTTTTTGAAATGTATTTAAAAAAAAATGTGCTGCTTTTTATAGTCAGAATTTCATTTTATAGTCAGAATTTCCAAAACAGCGACATCAGATTAATCACCAATATTAATCGGAGATATATATGAAAGGTGATAATGTATGTAAGAATATGAAGTGGCCTAGCATACTATTACATAGACTAGTAAGGCCCGTGGAAATTCCACGGAATGAGAAATAGATTCACTAAATATCTTGCGATAAAGCTGATATTTTTCTGCATAACGCAAAAATTATTTTTTTTGGACAGAAACAACCAATAACACGCAGCAAATATGGGTTTATTACTATTTCTATAAAAATAGTTTCCATTGTATTTTAAATATAAAATTAATTCAAATGAAATAAGTTAAAAAGTAGTAATAAATACTCAGAAAGTAATATTGTGCTACATAGTTCAATGCAAATAATAAAATCACATTCTAAGAGACTAGCTTTAATTTACTCATTCAGCCCAGCACTTCTTAACAGACAGTGTTCATTTTTGCCCTGTTTCTTTTGAATGTTCCCTTTTTTACATAACGTTTTGCTGAAGAACTGCTGCACGTCGAAATTACTACAAGTTCATTTTTGGCACCTTTATAACAATGGTTATTTATTATTATAATGATATCCGAAAACTAAGCTATATCAAAGGGAGGTCTCATATTCTTGTCCAGAGTTGCCAGATTCACCTTTTTTTAAAGTCCAATTTCGCAACTTTGGCCTTTTTTGAACAGGCATGACGATACATTTCGTTTTTACTTGGGGCCACCGCTCATTAAGGCCCAGAGACCACTCGAGGATAAAGATTAATGAGTGTTAGGTAGGCGGCGAGACGACACCGTGACGATCAGTAATAGTGAAATTTGGGTAGGGTTTAATTATATAAGGGGGCGGCTCAATAAAAATTTGTTTACATTAGACTTGAAAACGACCGTGTTTAGTCAGAGCATTGAACAAACAAAATGATATTTTTTATAAAAATAAAACTGCTTGATCAATTTACATGATTTTTGGTTTCTTTTCATCGCAGCTACGTACATCATACAGACTTTTTATTTCTTTTTTTTTAAGCAGAAATTGTGATAAGCGGACAAACAAAGAAATGTAACGTAGAAAACCAATTAATTACTTAATACATTTAATTTAACTAGCGTCAAGTTTATCTGGACACCAATTTCGATGGCGATGGAGATGAAAGCACACACAAATTGTGTGATAAATCTTGTAGAAGCTTCAAGATTTGTAATCGAGGTGATTTATTGCTTTCACGTGAGGCTTCGAGTTTTAAAGCTTCACCAGCAATCCAACCTGTTCTTTATAGAAAAAGGCTTCTTTCTCAAATATATTGTGCTAAAACCCAACAAACAAACTAAATGGTCTGTGATAAAAACAGATAGTATGAAAGATAAACATCAACTCTTCCTCACAGTGGTACAGTCGGTTGTAACATGCTAGTGTGAGGGATATGACGTCTGGAAGTCCGGTTCCAGTCGGGGCCATCCATAGAAAATAAGTTCAGGGACGCAACCCACATAATAGGACTTTACTGAAAATCCAGGAGTCGGTATAAGTAAATAAGTAAATAAAGTAGCCCAATCTCTCTAATCTTTCTCTAATCATTTTTTTTAGATTAAGCGACTCACTTAAAAGTAGCCCGATCTCTCTAATCTTTCTCTTATCGACCAACTGACACCACAAGACAAAATGCAATTCTTTTTCCAAGAAGATGCCGCTACATGCCACACGTCTCACAAATCACTGACACCAGTTCATGACATGTTTACGGAAGAGAGATGCCAACGGGGAGCACTTCCAGCATCTTTTATAACAATACAAGTAATTTAAACAATAAAAGAATGTTCATCCTCTCTACTACATTTTTCTGGGCTACTTTTAAGTAGGCCACCCTGTATATCATAAGGGAACTGAGATGTCTGTACAAATTCGACTTTCAGTTGTTGTAAGGTGTTTTTCCTTTCATTCGATGATGTACTTTGGTTGTCACTGCCTCTGCGTGTGTTAAAGAGAAAGATTTCAGACGTAGAATGGCAAATCATTGGAATGAAAATGAAGTAAATGTGGCCACGTCGCCTTTGCACCATTGCGTTGTACCTTTTTATACACACTTTTCCCGCTTTCGCATGCAATAACTAAGGTCTGCTGTGCCGAAGGTAAAAAATACACTAATACCGCAGGTTCAGGATTGTATGTGAACCATGAGAAGGATTTCATGCACACCTGACAATCTTGAAGCACGATCTTTGTGTATTCAGTACAGAAATCCGATGGTATGGAAGCGAAGCATGAGCAAATTCCCCTTAGTCCAACCTTCTCCACCATATTAAGGCAGTGGCAGCATGATAGTGTCTGAGCTATGCCGTCTGCACGGGGGCTAAGTGTTTAACAACACGGACTGACAACCTAGGTGTGCCAGGTTCGAATCCAGTTCGGTTCCACAGAAAAAAAAACATTTTCATTTGGGATGTTGGAAACCTTCATAAGATGTCTCGTGTAAGTACCCGATGTCTTTCTAAAAAGGATTTTTAACTGGAAAAATATTGGGGAAACCAATACCAACAACAGAACCAGCTGATTCACATGAAATGTGAAGGTCATGTTTCACGAAGACACTGTTATAAGAAAAATGGCAAGTAGTCATAGAACGATCTAAATTAGTTAGCAATAATTTTTAATAAAATTGTATGTTCCATGGTTTAATAACCTTAAAACACTGAGTCGATGCACAAAAATACTCTTTTGTGAAAAATCTATGAATATGAATATCTGCAAAAGTAGCTAATAGCCTAAAATTATTTAATGGATAAACAGACAGACGAACAGGCAGAGACAAGTTCGTTTCTCTTATCTGTGTAATATGCTGTTGTTCCTTTCTTAGTCCATATGTTACGCGTTGAAAAAAAAAGGCCAAATACAATTTTTCACACATAAATGCATGAACAGGAATACTTTAATCTCTCCTGAGGGACAAACAAATTCCTTTTTCTAGAACGTTCTTGGGCTTTTTGAACTCTCATTCTTCACGAACATTTATTTCGCATTGTTTCAAGTAAAAAAATTATTTTGGTTTAGTTTGGTTCTTTTGATTTGCGGCATATCACCCCCTTTAGTGTAATTTAATGCTGAATCCAGTGATTTTTGAAAAAGGTTTTATGTTTCAAGTATTTTATACCTTCAAATATTTATTCACAGTGTTCGTTTTTATATTTTTTTATTTTATGGCATATCAACCCTTTTTTTTATATTTATTTATTTATTTGAGAACTGTTATCCTCATCTTAATAGTTGTTATTTCACGGCGTTTCGGCCAACTATTGCTCTGGCCTTCGTCAGATAGTTAACTGCGATGGGATAGAAATGCTGAGTCTCTTAACTGTATCCTCAGTAATTACTGCCTTCCATAGTTGTTGTTGTCTTACCACGTTCTGGCCAAATAATCCTTTGGCTGAATTTAGGTAGGATTAAAACCGCTATCTTCAAACAATACTCCTCTGGAACGGTAGAGATTCAACGCCTCTATCCACTACGCCACGGGTCCCGAAGGGCGACCAAAGTTGGATTTTTGGTCTTATAAGTCCAAGTTTTGCGCACTTATCTGGTCTTCCATCATCGGGTCCGTACCGAGTGGTATAGTATTTTCATTATTAGAATCCTTTGAGATGAGTAAATATATAAATGAGTAAATATACTGTTGTGTCGTAACACAATAGTAAAAGAAGAAAATCAAGTCGAGGTTGGTTCAACAAACGAAGTGTATTAACATCAAAGGTACAAAAGTAGGAATATGGGTATAACTGACTAGCGCTCATCTAGGCAGTGGAGTACTGTCGCTCCTTCTCACCAGTGTAGACATTACTGGCACTATATATATATAGTGAGAACCGGTGTAATTTCCCTTATGCATAGAAAGACCAGTATAACATATACAAATGAGTAAATATACAAATTACTCATCTCAAAGAATTTTAATAATGAAAACATTTTTCAGGTTATTTAATGCCGAATGTAGTAATTTTGAAAAAAAAAATATTATTAGATTTTTATATTTCTTCATGGGTTCTAGTTTGATTGTTTTGTCAAGGAAAATTGTTGCTTTCGTTTTTTTACTTTGCAAAACATGATTGAGTTTTGCAAAAGAAAAAGAAAAATAATAACGATCTACGCTGCATTTTTGATCAGAAAGCCAATATCTTTAGACAGCCTGATCTGGTAGCACGATAGGAATAATTTGTATGGATAAATTTTGCCAATCTTCCATCCTATCTGCAACAGTTTTTTTTTTTATCTCAATGTCAAAAAGACATTTTTTAACCCATTTTTTTCACATATTGAACAAATTTTATTCTGAGTGCAGCGAATGCTCTTTAAAAGTATAATCTATGCAACACCCCGAAGGTAAAAACGATACGTTTTTGCCGCAATTTTACTAAGCAAAACAGGGTATAAATAAATACGTTTGGCGAAACAAACGTTGTTCTTGCCGTATACATTAAAAGCAAAATGTCTACTCTTTTAGACATCATCGTTCAAACTGGAAGACCTTGTTTGTTTGAAAAGTTCTGACACGATAAATAAGGCTAATAATATACGCTAGTTACTGTAAAGTATATATATATATATATATATATATATATATATATATATATATATGTGTGTGTGTGTGTGTGTGTGTGTGTGCGTGTGTATGTGTGTGCGTGCGTTGCGTACGTGTGATGGTACTAAGTGCACTTCCTGTCCCAGAAAGGCGAGTCAGATTTAAACTGAACTAATTGATTGACATGTACCCATAATTAGCAGAAAAACCCGAAAAGAGTAGATTAAAAATGAAACGAAAAAAAGAAAAGAAAAAAACAAAGTTAAAACTGAAGGTATGTGCTTGAGTGAAAAAGAAAGAAATGGCAGAAATAATAATAATAATAATAATAATAATAATAATAATAATAATAATAATAATAAAAAGCAATTAAAAGAACAAACTTTCCGCCCCCCTACCTTTTTCTTCACAATTTCCGCTTTCAGTTGTAACCTTTAAGCAACTTGTGCTGCATTTTTTAAATAAAGGTTTATCCCGTGCATTGCAAATATCGTAAAATGTGAATGAATGTTACGTATTACTCAGCATTAATATTCTTTCAGTTCCAAGGTCATCATAGCTAAGTCGTAGCAATGTGGACAGATTTCCATTCTTTAGAAAATCCCCCATCACGACGTGCGTCCCCGACAACCTCTGCCAACGAAGTCGAGCTCATAACTTGTTGGTGTGGTTGAGATCTAAGCCTCACAGAAATGCTGCTGCGGACAAGAGAAAGGATGAATGATGGGTACGTGCACGCCACCGATGTGGGGGCTCATCATTCTTAGATGACAGCTCATCTAGGAGAAGGAAAACTTGTGAGGTTCGGAAGTTTTGGGGAAAAGATCAGCAGAATTGTTTAGAGAAGAGCACGGAGAGAAAGAAATAGAAAGTAATTTGACGAGGGAAAAGGCGTAATAGCTCCCACTAATATGACATGGAAAGGCCCACCAGAGACTACTGAATGGTCCAGAATCTATTCATCAAATGGCTGATAGGACAGCCGCCTTTGGATTTACATCAAATTTGTGTTCCTCATTATTAATTGCATAACGCCAGCCCAGTTAAAACGTTTACCTCCTGCTCCCTTATTAGTGACATAACAATAGGATAGGAGTAAAAATAGAATGAAGGAATAACTCAGAAGGTTCCCCCCCAGTTACTACTCATATAAAACTGGCCACCAGGAGGACAGCATTTAATAGGGATTAATAGGGGTTAGTAGAAATGCAAAAATGAGCACAAATGTTACTATATTCAAACATCAATTTAGCGTAAAGCATTTCTTCTAAGCCAACGTTCTAGAACTTTTACCAGTTTTTTAACGGGATAAATTATCCAATAAATATGATAGAATTCATAATATTTGTTTCTTGTGATGCATTTATCTGCCTCCGATGAGAAGAATTGCAGTCTTTGAAACTCCATGGAATAAGGGGTTTCTTGTTTTATTTGTATTCCTTGTTGAATAATAAACATTTTGTATACCTTTTTTTTATGTTTATAAGTTATTTTTTGAAAATTTGAATAAATATAATAATAAATAACTCAAGATTGTTATATATATATACAGTGATGATCATATTTATTGGCACGGTAAAATAAAAGTTAAATTTTGTCTAATAAATTCTAAAAAAGGGATTAAATTAAAGAAAATAACAAAGTATATTATGTATTTTTAACTGGCCTTTCCGATGCAGCAATCGGATTTTAGAAAAAATAAATAACAAAGGAACAACAAACATAATTGCAAAAAACCTTTGTTCAAAATTATTGGCACGGCTTTGTTTTTCTTTTAGTATCAGTATAATATCAATCAATTTCCGGTTTACGTGCTTTCTGAACTTTTTTATAGCCATATTATGCTTGTTTAACGCTAATTCAGTGAATAATTTTTTTCAGATAATTTTTAGATAGCGATTTATTTAAACTATTATAAGTGACTAAATTATAATTTTCAATCGCCATGGTTAAAACTAAGGAACACAGCGAAGACGTCAGGAAGCTTGTTGTAGCATGCCATACCAATGGGGAGGGCTATGATAAGATTTCAAAGAAGCTAAACCTTCCCAAATCCACTGTTAGAGCCATAATAAACAAGTTCAAATCGCAAGGCCACGTTATGAGTTTAGAGGGTAGAGGGAGAAAAAGGATTCTTTCCCCAAGAGATGAACGGAAAATTGTTCAACAAGTAAAACAAAACCCAAGGATCTCTGTTGGGGAGATTGTTGATGAACAGAGCACCTCTGGAGTGAATGTATCTCGACATACAGTTGGTAGAGTTTTGAAGAGAGCTGGTTTAAAAGCATGTCGTCCGAGAAAGACTCCCTTATTGAAGCCTATGCACCTGAAAGCAAGGCTAGCCTTTGCAAAATGTCATATTGATAAAGATGTTGCATTCTGGAAACGTGTTCTATGGACTGACGAAACGAAAATAGAGTTATTTGGTTATAATAAAGTGTCTTATATTTACAGAAAATCTGGCGAAGCTTTCCTGCCTAAGAACACCATACCCACAGTGAAGCACGGTGGAGGCAGTTTGATGTTTTGGGGATCCTTTGCTGCCTCTGGACCAGGGCGACTTGTTAAGGTCACAGGTAGCATAAAAAAGGAAGATTATGTTAAAATATTGGATGAAAACCTGAAAGACTCTGCTAAAGAGCTCTCACTTGGTCGTCGTTGGGGGTTCATGCAAGATAATGACCCAAAGCATTCGGCTAAACTGACTAAGAAATGGCTTGAGGACAATCATATTAATGTTTTGGAGTGGCCATCACAAAGCCCAGACCTTAATCCAATTGAAAATTTATGGAGAACATTAAAATTGAGGGTAATGCAAAGGAAGCCTAAGAATCTTATTCAATTGGAGGATTATTGTCAGGAAGAGTGGGCTAAAATTACTACTGAAGAGTGCAACAACTTGGTTGTAAACTATGAAAAGCGACTGAGGAAGGTAATCAAGGCCAAAGGCTATACAATTGATTATTAAATAAATCGTGCCAATAATTTTGAACAAGGGTTTTTTGCAATTATGTTTGTTGTTCCTTTGTTATTTATTTTTTCTAAAATCCGATTGCTGCATCGGAAAGGCCAGTTAAAAATACATAATATACTTTGTTATTTTCTTTAATTTAATCCCTTTTTTAGAATTTATTAGACAAAATTTAACTTTTATTTTACCGTGCCAATAAATATGATCATCACTGTATATATATATATATATATATATATATATATATATATATATATATATATATATATATGGGGGCTCCTTCAGTCTTTGACAGACTATGGATACCCACGAAGGGGTGCCTGCACGCGAAATTTTTGTTGCAGGGAGTGCGTAATCTCCCACCACACCTCTGCTGAGTTGACATTGTTAAATACCAGTGCCAAGTGAAGTGTATGTTCAGGACGACTGGAAACAAATGCCGAGATAAGCGGAGAGCACATACAGCGTCTAGAATTCCCAAATGGTCACCCATTTGGTATTAACCAAGCTCAAAGTTGCTTAACTTAGGTGATCTGACGAGAACCGGTGTGTCAACGCAATTATGCCGTATATATATATATATATATATATATATATATATATATATATATATATATATATATATATATATATATATATATATATATATATATATATATATATATATATATATATATATATATATATATATATATATATATATATATAGTGTCAAAACGTAACACTATATATATATATTATAATATATATAACACTGTATATATATATATATAGTGAAATAGTGAAAACGTCTCAAATATATATATATATATATATATATATATATATAAAATAAAAAGGAACAAACCGTATTATGTGTTCATCAACGTTTCGTCTTTATTTCGAGACTTCCTCTGGATGAATGAGATTAAGAAACCAAAAAATATACCAGTAAAAATATTTGAAAATGTTTCACGTGCACAGTGTGACGCAGTTCTATTTCAGAGAAACGGAAAAATGATGTTGGAAATTCAAAAAAGGAGGGGGAGGGCTGGCGTGCACGTGAAACATTTTCAAATATTTTGTACTGGTATATTTTTTGGTTTCTTAATCTCATTCATCCAGAGGAAGTCTCGAAATAAAGACGAAACGTTGATGAACACATAATACGGTTTGTTCCTTTTATTTTCTCTATTTTGTCGGAATACTATTTCCATTATTTTCATCATATATATATATATATATATATATATATATATATATATATATATATATATATATCGTGTCAAAACGTCACAAACAAACAACGTTTTTATTTTGGGTGATGATGTTCAAAACAACAATCATTTTTTGTTATAATTCTATTTATATGTCCCACGGCAGAAACTTAGACACAGGAAAGTAGGATTTGAAAAGCTAGCACCCTAGAGGAAAAACCATCTACACTGCAAAAATTACCTAGACAACCCCGTCGGCATTCATATATCGTTGCTTACACTAATTCTTTCTCAAAGAACGAGAAGGTAAAGCCTGGGAAGGTAGACTTCCTAAGCTGCACAGCCTCATATCTCAGACCGGCAGAGAACTCGGTCACGCTAGCCACAACGTACCCAAAGCCACAACGTACCCAAAGCTCTGACTTTTGTATGAAGTAGCCACCCCTGAGAGCGCAACATATGTTTCCACAAAGGTAGTTATTTATACAACGTTTTGCTCATATGAAATTCATCCGCTAAGCTAGTTTGAAACTGTATACGGCAACGTTCTGGAACCCCCATAAAACATCACTGTATATCGGCATTTCCCTTTTAAATGGGCCGCTACAACGATATGTAGGGGGGGGGCTGTTGCATAGAAAACAGCTTGCCCTTCATACTTACTTACCCAGATTGGAGAACACCAAGATCAGAAGTTTACCGTTTCCGAGTGAAAGATGCCTCCCACCAATGTTCTGTAGTTGAAAAATAGATTTCTGTTTACTAATATAATCGACAAGATTTCCCCCCAAGTCCACCTGTTCTCCATGGCTTAATATTTGATCGGTTAGTTTCATTAAATCATATTGAATAATCCAAAGTTAGACCAGTTACTAAATACGAGGTGAACCACGGGAAACGGATGTTTTTAGAACGCCCCTTGCTTTCCTTGAATAAAATGAATGGAGTGAGGAAGGTAGTCTTTAAATCTACTTAAATATTCGCAGAATTTTGTTTTCCTTAAAAACATCCGTTTCCGTGACTCACCCTGAATATATTTTTGTAGCGTAATGTAAAAACTGTATAGATACGTAGCATAAGAAAATTTTATATCTATATCATTAATTGCTAGATGAAAGATAATGTTTTTAAAGTGCAACAAAATGTACATTACATAAAATAAATCCAAGGTAATTTTTTGATTCAATTTAAATTAAATTTTTATACCTTACTTTGTAAAATTTATAAAAGTGCACTTTGAAGATAAATAAATTTCAAATTGAATCTTGTATTATTATTTTTAGGCCTATAGTAAAAACGTTTTCTTTAACAATTTTCATGCCTTGGATGAAATGCTTTTCTAACTTGTATCTTATCTTTTAAAACTCTCCTTCTCTCTATTTCGGTTTGTATTTCTCCTCACAGCACAACTCATTTTTGAAACCCCCTCTTTGTATTATTACAGGTCTGAATATTCTCTCTGTTCCAGTTGTATTTCTCCTCACACCACAACTCATTTTTGCAACCCCCTCTTTGTATTATTACAGATCTGAGTATTCTCTCTGTTTCAGTTTATATTTCTCCTCACACCAAAACTCATTTTTTTCAACCCCCTCTTTGTAATACAGGTCTGAATAATGAGAAAATCTGAATTTTTTTAAACAAAAACTTTAAAATAACTTTTTTAGATTAAATTTTTTAAAACTTCTTTCTGAATAGAAAATCTTAACAATTTAATAAGGAACATATTTCATATAGGTTTCATGAACAAATATTCAGTACATAACGAGAAAAATAGGGATGAAAATTTCAAAAAGGAATATATAACTGGTTACGGTCAATAGTAGTCCTCGCCAGCGAAAGTCTTTGTTATTGTTATTCTATTATTTAAAACATTTTGTGTCCTGCTCTTTCGCGAAATATATATATATATATATATATATATATATATATATATATATATATATATATATATATATATATATAAGATTGTTTATTTAATTTTTATAAGCGATTCTGCGGTGTTTTTTTTCACTCCCTAAGGGTTTTAAAGGGAGAAGTTATCTGCCCTTTGTTTATACTCTAGTCGCCCCCACATGTTTGGGACGTATCATTTGTACTTAGTTTATTATTTAAATATTTTCTAAGTGTATTAAATTAAGTTATTCACAGTTAGAGCCTATGCAGACACTCACAGAAACATAGGCACACACGCGTGTGCGTGTATCTGCGTTTTTTTTGTGTGTGTCTATGTAAGCTAGTCACACCTAATAATTTATTGATTTTATCACCGGACAATATTCTACCCCCCCCCAAAAAAAAAAAACATAAGTAAAAAGATAGACCCCGAAAATAGACAAGTAAAAATAGACATGACTTGAACTATTACCAAGGAATCAGATTTAGACTGACCCAAATATTAGAACTCTTCCCTCCCTATATCCCCCAGAAAAAAGAGCAAATATTCGACTTTCCATAAACTAATTGGCTGTCAAACCATTTTTGTTTCGACTAATATACACTATTGCTCATCATCGCTGCCTTGCGTTGAGTGAAAAAAAGATGGATGGATCGGCTTTAAACACGAGGGTTAAACGTTTGCCACGTGTGCAAACAGATACCGTAGGGTTGGGAGGGATTATTCCGATGGTTAACGAAAAGGCAGATGTGCCGCCAGCCAGTCTGATCTCATCAACAAGTCAAACAGTTCGTAGTCGATAAAACAATCGAGCTTCACCTGGGTAAATAATCAGCAGACATTTCTATCATTTTTTATTATCCAACCGAATATAGTTAAACCAACAATCTTTTCGATTAAGAGCTGAAATCTATAATCGTTTAAGTCAACTCCCACAAAAATTCACATCATATTTTTTCTTTCTTTCTTTCTTTCTTCCCTTCTCGTCTCTCTAATGCTACAAGATCAGGCTGTCTGAAGATACTGTCTTCCTAACCCAAAGAGTACCAAACATTAATGTTATAGTTTTTCCTTTCCGTTTGCAAAACTCAATCATGTTCTGTAAAGTGAAAACAAAGCAATGGCTTTCTTCTACAAAACAACCAAACACTTTGTGTAATTGTATGTATATTCCGAACAGGATAAAATATATTTGCAAAGAAATTAAATTAATGTATTTTTCTTGTTAAGAATATAGTGTAACAATAAAAAAGGAAAGAAAAATTGGCTAGTCAGAATTAAATATTGAATTATCAGATTTAGAGAGTTGATGACGAAATCCGAGAAGTAGATTGGCTTTAATTTATTATATCCTGGCTGTTGCTATTTAATGTAAACTAAGATTTATAACTCAATTACAACCAGAAAAAATTGGATTTCACAAAGTAATTGATTGAAACGGCTAATTTGTTCTTGCAGAGAAAATTGTAATGATTTTGTCTTCAACAGTCACGTGAACTATCGCTGAAATCTCACCGAATTCTCGACGATCACACGTGCTACGTTGAGGTGTGACATGTTGAAAACTGAGAGAACAGAGCGAACTACGGCGTTAGTGAAAAGGGGTGCTGTCAATCTATCATTTTCAGTTCTATAGAAACTGAAATCTCTTTTTGGAAATAAATTTTATTATACATTCAGTTGCGTTGTCCATCTGTTACATCGCTGCATAGTTCTGCCTTCTATAAACCTAAATTTCTTTTATATACTAATTAAACAATGCTTCGAGCAAACTACGTTAACCACTTAAATTTTATATTGATTAAATAAATGAGTCAACAAATGTTTGGTATAAATGAATAATAAGTATGATTAAAAAAAAGATTTGTTTATTGTAACAAATAATGTGTAATTTATATAAGTGTTTGTGAGTCGAAAAGCTTAAACAATAAAATGAAACTGCTATATCATATAAACAATCTTGTATGTTCGAAAACATGTTGAAAATGTGACCTGTTCTGTGACCTGTTCGGTGACCTGTACCGAAATTTCCTAATTTTCTAATTTCCGAAATAAGAAAAAAGAATTAAAGTTGCATTGGTCGTTATCTCTCTTTCTAAGAGTTTTGGTCGTTATCTCTCTTTCTAATATTTTTGAAAAAAAAATTCTGCCGTTCGAACTGTTCTCGATTTCTGTGGTTTTAGATTTTCTAGATTTATGAATTGGCTGTTCAGGTTTTTAATATTTTGATTACACTGTTTTTGTCTTATTAATTTATAAAATATTTGATTCTTAAGAATATAATGCGACAACAAAAAGGAAAAGAATGATTAGTCAGAATAAAATATTGAAGTGTCAGATTCAAAGTAATCGAAAACAAAACCCGAAAAGTAGAACGGATTTAATTGATGCTAATCAGCGTAAACCTGGGTTTATAATTGGGTCGCAACCAGACAAATTAAATTTCACGAAATTGGCCTGTTTTGTACGAAACTGATTTTTTTGTCTTCCTATCTTCTCTCTCTCTCTTTATGATATAAAAAATTGGAACGTTTTGTGATTCATTTAATTTTGCACAAAGTTTACAAGCAATGTAGAATTTATGTGTATTTGTATTATGTGTATTTATAATCTAAAAAAACCGCAAACACACGAGATGGGTACAATGTAAATTTTATTGCTCTTTATTAATCACCATATATTACGGAAGATCTTTTCATATATGATATCATCTCATCCCATCATCCCCAAGTAATGGAATATATATTCTTTTTCGATACAACTAAAGTTATATATATATATATATATATATATATATATATATATATATATATATATATATATATAACGAACAGTGGACAACAAACAACAACAAAAAAACAATAAACAAAGAAAACCAGTAAAACAAACAAGCTGAGTCTATCGATATTGTCTTTTTTAGTCCACTATTCATTTCTATAAATGAGCATTGTATTGCTACACTGCAAAATAATTTATATATATATATATATATATATATATATATATATATATATATATATATATATATATATATATATATATATATATAAACATTGTTATGGAGTGTAGGAATACGATAGTGAGTATATATATATATATATATATATATACATATACATATATATATGTGTGTGTGTGTATGTGTGTGTATATATACATATATATTAATGACATTATTTACACTATATAATCTGACTAGGGATATTGGAGTTTAGACAATAAGCCTTTTAGGGATGATGGTCTTTTAGTTGTAAAAAATTCACATGGTCCAAAATGTAAAACATAAAGAAAGTAATTATTAGGGAAATAAAAAGAATTAATTTCGAAGTGGAGATCACAGAAAATGTAAAAATAATAAATTTTCTTAATGTTACTTTCGACTTACATAGAGGATTATACAAACCACATAAAAAAGAAACTGCAAAACCTATCTACGTTAACACACTTTGAAACCACCCAAAATCTATTATCAAACATATTAGTAAAAGAATTAGCAATAACTCCTCAAATAAAGTAATCTATGATTTTCACAAAACATTTTATAATGAAGCTTTAAAGGACAATGACGTTATTTTATTACGTCGATACATTTTTTTTGTCGATGTAAAATTTCATCTTGAAAATGAAAACTGTGTGTTAGAAAATCTTTTATTAATAACAATAACGAATTTTGCTTTCTATAACTTGATTCAATCTGTCAACAAGCTTTTAAATGTCTCACTCGTAAAATTCTTTATGTTTTGATGTGGAATATGAATATAAATTAGGTTCGATCTCTTCTAACCTGTTAACCTAGGCCATCTAATTTTTTTTACATGGTAGTCACTATTTAACAAGGCCCGGAAGCTACTCGAGGATAAGGGTTATTGCGTATACAGTAATGAATGGGACAATATCGTAGTAATCGTTAGTAATGGAGATCTGATAAAGTGTCTTAAGGGGGCGGTTTATCAGGAATTTGTTTATGTTGGACTTGAAGACATCCAATTTGTAGTCAGGCGGGAAATAGGCAAACGGAAGAGAGTTCCACAGGTGTACACTTCTAAGAAAGAAGCTTTGTTCATGGAATCTAAATGGTTTTGTAATCCTTGAAATAAATGACAATTTGAGAAGGATATGTACGATTAGGCAAGATTTCACAACCAAATTCTCCCAGATCTTTGGTTAATAGTGCTGTGTGAGGAAAAGTATTATCATGATAGAAATTGATTAAAGAAGGTCGTTTTCAAGTGAACATGAGTGAGAATATTGCAGAAGAATATGAATGATATTTTAATAATCTAAAAGAAAAAGTTAATAAATTATAACATGGTGATATGTTTAAGCCATAATAAGATGCATAAAATAAATTACAATGGTTTGAAATGTCCATTCTACCAACTTTCAAAAAGTTTGCATTGATAATATGCAGTAAACACTCTCCACCCTTATCCCTCCATCTCACAGACGTGTCATGATATTCCGATTTGAAATGTAAAGATAGAAAAATACATCAAGTTATATTATGTCTCAATCCCACGACTGGAAGATGTGGCATAAGGGTCGGAAAGTTGGATTGGAGAGTCAATGCCCTGGAGGTAGAGCAATCTGACCTACAAAATATGCGTGGGAGCCCCGTCGGCATTCCACTGGGAAGAGCGCCTGAAGCGATTAGCAATAAACTAAACCCTTAAAGAAAGGAGGCAAAACCTTGAACGATCAACCTTCTAGAACTGTATAGAATTAGCAACATAGTCAACTAATCAACTAATATTTAAACCTTTGTACTTAATTGAAGCAGTATATATATATATATATATATATATATATATAGTAAGTTATAAAATATATATGGCAATTAAGCTACACAGAATATTTCGCGTTATAACTTACTACCTAGCTCTACCTACGTATTGAGCACTGTTAAAGTAAATACTTAAAGTTTACGCATAAATCTATACTTTCGTATATTAATTTATGTGATTAAATGAAGTAATCATTCATATATATATATATATATATATATATATATATAGAGAGAGAGAGAGAGAGAGAGAGAGAGAAAGAGAGAGAGAGAGAGAGAGAGAGAGAGCGAAAGAAAGATTTTGTGTTCTCGTGTATCAAGAACAAAATGCACAGAAACAAACGGAAACTCTGAAAAGTATCTGTACGTGATTTTTTAATAGTAGAATTGAGCTTGCATAGCTTGCATAGCACGCAATCACATTTTTAAGTGAAGTACCGAAGGTTCAATGAAACATTTAATGAGACGATTGATCTATATTAAACATTCAAGTTTTCTGCCAAAGTTTAAATTTTTTTTTTAAATAGGCTGCATTCACACAATCGAAAAGCCCTACCCGCTCCGCGAGCTTTGAACTGATGGCATTAACACTACAGTTATGGGGATTATTATCAGAGAGAATTCGATGGTTTCTTCTCTTAGATAAACTGCTTTTACCAAGACTAAAGAGCTCCATCTAACCCATAAATAACAATAGGGAAAAGACCATTTCAGATTCTGTCAGCTTTGAAGCAGAGGGAAAAATAATGCCATCTTTAACGAACAGTCCAGATAGAGGCAAAAAGCCACAATATGTTGACAAACAATCATCCCAGTTAGCAAGATGCCAGACAGAAATCAAGGAGGGGGGGATAAGAAGGGATTATCAAAAATAAATTATATGGATATTAAATTTTTTTAACCTCCTTCTCCCTTTTATGTATGACCGTCTCGCTGAGTGAAACGAGAGTTGTCAGCATATTGCTGATGTTTGGGCTATTAATACTATATTAGTTAAATATGACATTTCAGATTTTTCTCATTTTACTTGCATTTTTTTCTTTATGCCTTGAAGCAGAATATCATGGCATGTCTCTGTGGTAGCTGTTAGGCTGAGAGAAAGTAGAGGAATAAGTTAATGGATTTACTCCACTGGGTCACTTGGTCTTCTGTGAATTGTTGAATTTTTAAATTTACATGGTTTTTATTTTGCATACAAGCCTGCTAATACCTAAATATTTAATCGGTTAAAACATGAATGTATTGTATAGCAAACTCAATAAATGAAATATATATATATATATATATATATATATATATATATATATATATATATATATATATACATATATATTTCGTTTTCAATTCAAATATTCAAATTAATTGATTAGTTATGATAACCGACTGTAATGATCAATCGTTTTTTGTTTTTTTTCGTTTTTTTTTTTTAGCTTAGTTTAGTTTCGTATGTACAAACATGTATAATAGTTTATAATTTGTTGATATTATTTTCATAAGTTTGTATACACAAATTAGGATGAATAAATATATTAATTATTAAATAGAACCTTTTGATAGAAGATTCATAAATTAATTAAAATTGTTAGGTTTAATGACTTTGTTTGATAAAAATTCAATATGGCGTAATGGAAAAATAAAAAATATATTTGCAGTCTCTCTTCCAATTTTTAGATTTTAATCATGTCAAATCACACTTCAATTCCTTTTGACGGATTGATTATTGCTATTTTTTCTGATGAGTTAAGGGTATAATAGATTCACTAATTGTTTGATTTTGCGCTACGAATCAGATACTGTCAAGAATTGTATAAGTCAACTGAATTAAAGGAATAAATTATAAGATGGTCAACATCATGAATTTTAGAATATAACTTTTTGTTATTTATTCTCTCTCTCTCTCTCTCTCTCTCTCTCTCTCTCTCTCTCTCTATATATATATATATATATATATATATATATATATATATATATAAAACAGGACAATAGGATAGGAAATAGAAGTCAGCCGAACCTTTGTTTGCGTGAAGTTCAGCGATGAGCTAATGAAAACATTATCCCGCGCCGTGAATAACAATGAATCTGATTGGTTAGCTAGCTAAAATAAACAGCACGTGTATATAAAATCACTAGGTGTCCGAATGATACCCAAATATTTAAAAGTTTAGTTAAAACATAAGCGTATTTGCATAGAAAACTCTGTATAAATAGAACGAATATATAAGTGGAATGCAAACTGAGAGCGGAATTAGATGGTCATATAAAATGAATTGGAAAGGTAACCATGAGATACTGGAAAGAAGGAAGTATTTTTGAAATGACAGAAAATAAGCTAATTAATCAGATAAGAACAATACTTAGAAAACGATGGCTTAAGTCAGCTGAAATAGAATCAATCAAAAGGAGGATAGTAAACAGCCAGGTGTGCCAAGAGATAGAAGAAAGTAGAAATGACACCATGAAAATGATAGATAATGATATACTTCAAAATAAGTGGGAATAACTTAATAATAGTGAGATTTCCAATGCGGAAATAATAGATGAATTAAATTTGCTGAATAGACCGAAAAAATTAATGAGAAGTAGTGAAAAAGGAAAGATTTTTAATTGCAAAAATGTTGACCAAAGTTAAGGAATGCAACAAATAAAGTGAACTAGACAATGGGCCAGCCTCGATTTGCGTGTAATTCCATCGACCCCAACTATATGAAAAATTTTTACTTGATTCTGAGAGTTTCGATGCCGTAGAATCTAAATCTAAAAATATCTCCAGGTGAACTATGCGCATTTTTAAAAAATATATAATTTGCAATTTAATTTAATTATTTTAATGCAAAAGCCAAATGTAAAAATCATACAAGGGAGGTAATCATTTAGTAAATATGTTTTTCCGGTCAGTAGTTACCTCCCTTTGTTTCAAAATTCGACAAAAAAAAATGAATTCTCCTAAATGTTTTGGCAATACATTTTGAGTCAAATAATACGAATGAAAATATTAGGTCCTTCTACACTATTGGGACGATATTTTGTAGTCGACAAATGGAGTTTTCAGATAAAAAACATGGTTTCAACTGATTTATGTCAATTCTAATAAGTTACAATGGTAGCTTCAAAATCATGCAGTCGGAATTACCTGAATATTACTGAATTAAAAAAAAACAACTTTAATCGTGATTACAGGTGAAAAATTGTTGCCATCTTGTTTAACTCAAAACGGAAAATTACCTCCCTTTTGAACTCTTGATCATTTTCGTCAACTTCTATCTTTTTATTTTCTTTAATAAATAATTTTCTACCTCATTTATTTTCGTAATTTTTGGATATAATCATTTTAAAACTACGAAGAATATGTGGTTACCATTGTTTTCAGGTGAAATTCAGTTTTACGATTTTCGAAATTTCGTCCAAATAGTGTAGAAGCGCCGAAGATTATTTCTTTTACTGAAATAACATTTTAAAAAAATTGTGAATATGCAAATAAATGGAACAATTTTGTCTGCCAGCAAGATAATGTTGCTCGTATGTTTAAACATTTTTCAACTTTTAAAAACATTGTCGAACAAAAATTTGAAATGCATAAAAATATGATATAATCGATTCACAGATATTGCAAGGTAAGTTTTTTTTCCTAATAAATAAATACGCAGCATATGCAAATATCTTTTTCTATCACCAAATCGTGTGTTGTGTCGCTAAATTTAATTGTGAATAAAGATATGTGTGTCTGTGCGTGGATTGTGTTGCGCGCGTGTGTTTTTACTGTTTTTTTTCATTCTTACATGAATTAATTAGTTTAAGCATAATTAATAAAAAAATTTATAATATAATCTCATGGCCATGAGTTTTGCATTAAAAAAAATTCCATGTAGAAATAAATGATATTTAAAATTTCCTCAGCTATTACAATAATCTAGTATTCATTTACATCTACAATATTTTTACAGCATTTTTTATCATAAAAAAAATTGTCAATGAAGGTTGAAAAAATTTGAGAAACGCAGCATTAGAAAAATGAATTTAATATTCACTGCACCATCAGCCAGGGATGAAGCTGTAAGAGTGACACACGAATCACTACCTGGAGTTATGAAAGGCAGACACTATAATTAAAATGACAGTTATATAAAAAAATATGTCATAAGCCTTAAGAAGGAAACTCCTATCTACTTTTATTGAAATGCAAAGTGAAGAAGAAAAAGCTAAATTCATTGAATTGTCTAAAAATTTGCATAATGCTTTTCACAGAGGTGGACGGACTGGATTTTCAAATAATCCCAATGCTGTTCATCATTGGATTTTATCTTTCAATCAACGCGCTCAAATCTAAAAAAAAAACTGTACTGAAATGGCTGGAAAATGAGAAGGCTGCCATAATAAAAAAGACTTGAGTAGTTTTCGATATCAAAAGGATGAAGCAGATATTCAGAGTGTTATGCAGACAATAGAGTCTATGCAAAATCATTTGCATATTATGAAAAAGAATCAACATTTCATCAGGTCAAGTATCAGCATCTAAAATTAAGCTGCCATTTTGAGAGCAGATGAAGATTTCTAATGAGTTTTTCCAACAACGATTAATTTTGAAAAATGTGGAGTTGAATGCATTAATAAAATCAACAAAGATAAAAACTTTTAGCTATCTTCAGAAAAAAAGCATTTACAACAAAAGAGCAAGAAGGAAGCAGATTGCCTGAAAGCAGATAAAGACCTTCTCACTAGACTTCTTATAGTACCTATTTACTATGCCTCCCCACGGGACAGAGTTAGACACCAGGGTCGTTTTTTAACGTGGAGAAAAGGTACAAAAATAAAAATTGTCTCAGTCGTGAAGGATTTCTCCTCCACCGAAAGAGAACAAGAAATGGAAGTGCAGCATCTGAAGAACAGATCAAGAACCCGAAAAGTTGACTTGGGAGAAGTTTTTTCACATTGCTTTTCAGAGTTCCCAACTAACTAGCCTAAGTAACATTGACGGTTCTTTGCAGCGTACCAACAAAGCTGTTTTATTTCATTATTTTCTTGTAAAGTTTCCTGACATGAATTTAATAATATTAAAAAAATGCAGCATTGATTTTAAATGGACTGGCAATGATACAACATCATGCCACGTTCCATCAAGGTTTGGTGAGCTAAGCATTTATATTTTTAGATATGTAATTAAGCTTGCTTCTTTTTATATGTCATCAAGAGTCGACTTTGTCTGTGAGAAGTACAATCCATGAAGTATTAAAGACTGAAAGAAGACGTCATTTGATTACACCCAGTCCTCTAAATGAAAAAGAAAAAAAAAAACACCAGTATAATTTTGAAAATGGCTCATATCTGGTGACCAAAAAAGAATCTCTTATTTTATTTATGTTGATGCATTGGAAGAAATTGCCAGCAGAAGAATTTCATGGAAAAACTGTGATCGCTTCATTTAGCCAAGGATGTTTCATGATGTGTCCTCACAGTGACACAAATGAATTAATCACAGAAACTTTGCCAGAATTAACAACTGACCATGAAGAAGCATCAACTGCTTTCTCTTCCATCATAATTATGACTTCAGATACGGATGTTTTTCTTATTTGCCTCGCTCCACAAAATGATTTAAACTCTGATTTAAATATATGGCAACTAATACCAGTTGATCATTTTGTTTGATCTCTGTTAAATCAGTTACAAAGAAATGCGGATCTGTTATTTCAAGTGCCTTACTTTCTTTGCATGCATTTACTGGCTGTGACACTCTTAGTAGTTTTAAGAGAAAGGGGAAAATAAAACCATTTGAATTGATGAAAAGAAACAGAGGAATTTCTTCAAACTTTCACACTGTTAGACTGCAACTAGCACCTGACTGACCATTTGTTCCAACAACGAGAAAAATTTGTGTTTGGACAGAGAAATGTTTCCTCTGTATATACTGCTCGTTTTAATGCTTTCCACATGACTGGAAAATTTGATAATACTTTACTACCTTGTCAAAATAGTTTACGATTACATGCGGGAAGAGCAAATTATCAGGCTGCTATGCGGTAATGTCTTCGCATTAATATTAATGCTCGTTCTCGAACAAAGCATGGCTGGAAACGTGAAGATAAATCAGTAGTTATTCACTGGAGTAGCCTTCCAAAACCTCCATCAACATTAATCAACTCAGTAAAGTGTAGCTGCAAAAAGAACAGCTGTGACTCCAGGCGTTGTTCTTGTGTTCTTCAAACACTGCCTTATACCGACCTTTGCCAGATTAGATTAATGTAGTTAGAAAAAAAAAATTGAAATGCAGCAGTTCAATGAGATAGAAGATTCTGACTCCTCAGATGGCGAATGATAAGATGAGTTTTCAGGATAGGAGAACAATCAATTATTTTTTAATTACTTTTCTAAATGTATTATATATAACAATTTTTCAACACAACTGAAAAAACTCTTATTACCACATTCTTTTATATATATAGTCAGCGTTAGTTTAATCATTAAGATTTGTATATCAGTCAATGTGCATGTGTGACAAAATTACATCAAAAAGTAAATGGCTGTTCAAAATGAAAAAAGTCATTCAATCAACAGAAATAGTTGAAAACAATTCTCCCATCTATGATTTTTGAAAGACACAAGATTTGGAAACATATAAATGCTTTTCATGTTTTTTTTTTATCAAATGAATGTAAATTGCAGTGTTTTATGAGGATATTTTCAATTTGAGAAACTGATACTACAATAGAAAGTAACGTTTTCTTTGATATGGCTTTACACAAGTTATTTTATTTGCTGAAAATTCTCAATTTAATAAACACATCATATAAGAGTATAGACATATCAACTTCTTGTTGATACACTTAAATGTGTTAAACAATGATTTAAATTTCACTTGAAACATGAAAATAGACTTTTCCGTACATGACACACCCTTTATTATCTCCCTTTCTCTGAAGCAGTTCGCACATTTAGCCTGGAGATCTCTTCAGATTTTAAATCAGCACAAAAAATACTCCCAAGAACACCTGAAATTTTCTCATAAAAAACTAAGTCCCTTTTTAACCTCTGGCCCATAATCTAAACAGAGTAATGAATATGGTGTCACTGGAGAGCATAACAGATGTCAGATATATTTTGCAGGTAGGAAATGTATTGGTTGGTGAGATGGTAGTGGATAAACTACCAAAAATGAAACAGAAAAATTACCATATTGGAGAAGGAAAATGGAAGATGACATGAAGAGATTAAAGAAAAAATCTAGGACGAATTCAGGCACTTTTTAAAGGACAGTTGAAAAAATGCAACAAGGAGAAAAATAAGAACTTGATGGACGATACAAACCGAAAGCCAAGGGGTTTAATACAACTATGGAAGAGATGAAGCAGATTATGGCAAATTCAGCAGTTTAACGACAACAGATTATTCGAAACAAACAAGTTAAGTTTTTTTTTAGAAATCTGAAAGGAGATGAAACCCAAAGAATGACTCCTAACCCTCAAGGGGATACAAAGTTTTGGTCAAGTATATGGTCAAGAGAGACTTCCCATAAGGTTGATGCTGACTGGGTCGAGAGAGTAAGCGCATAAACAAGAGGATATCCACATTGAAGATTTGAGAAAATAAATGAAGTTCATGCCTAAGTGGAAAGGACCCAGACCTGATGGAATTCATGGATACTAGTTGCGATCTTTTACAGGAATCCATGAGAGACTTGCTGTTTCTCTGGATGATTGTGTCAGATTGTGCCATATACCAGAATGGCTTGTAGTGGGAAGGACTATTTTAAAAATAAAAAATCCTGCTAAAGGGCCAGACGTTAACAATTATAGACCAATTGCTTGCTTGAACTTGCTTTGGAAGACACTGTCCGGGATAATCAGTTCAAAAGGATATGACCATTTTAAACTACCAGTAAACAAAAGGTGTTTAGGGACAAAATACTAACTATTGATTGATAAATGTATTTTAAAGAACTGCAAAAGGAGAAAAACAAAACAAACTTGAATGTAGCTTGGTTATAGTTCAAGAAAGCTTATGATATGGTGCCGCATTCATGTGTACTCAGAACCTTGAAAATGGTAGGGTGGCTGAAAATATAATACTAACTATCGATTGATAAATGTATTTTAAATAACTACAAATGGAGAAAAACAAACTTGCATGTAACTTGGATAGATTACAAGAAGGTGCCGCATTCGTGGATACTCGGGACGTTGAAAATGGTAGAGGTGGCAGAAAATATGATTGAATTCATTGGAAAACGTACGAGCAGTTGGAAAACCAACCCTTTTCAGATGGGAGTCTATTAGGGACAGTCAACATAAGACACTGGATCTTCCAAGGATATTCCTTCTCGTCACTTCTATTCATAATAGCATTCATACTATTGACACATGTACTAAGAGAGACATATATGAGTTACCAACTGGAGAAGAATAAACCGAAGATCAGCCACATGTTATTTATGAACGATCTGAAATTGTTTGGCAAAACAGAAAAGGAAATTTACTCTCTAGTTCAAACTGTACAGTAGTGGAGGGAAGACATAAATATGGCGTTTGGAATTTCCAAATGTGCAGTAGTTAGTCTTAAACGTAGGAAGAAAGGAGCCAAATTGTAAAGATTAGGAGATCCTGATTCAGTCGAACAGACGACAATACAAATGCACTGTAATTTAATTTAACTAGGAATGGAAACCAATAAGAAACACCCTGATATGTTAAAATGTTTGCTGTCGACGACTACCCTTCAGTAAATCGAAAATATTCTCAAATAAATATCTTACCTCTAATTTTAATAGAAAAAAGAAGTAGAAAAATGTTTTCATACATTTGTGACATGACCGACCCAAAGGGCGGTTGGGCTCCCCAAAGAACGGAGCAGAAACTTAAAATTCATTATAAAAACGGGCACAGGTAACTCTTTATTAAATATAGAGTGCTCGGACGACTGCAAAAATCCATGCAAAAAAATGCTGAAAGAAAATAGCAAAATAACAAATGATTGTGTTTTAATTATTTTTTGATTTTCTGTCAAAGGTTGAGTGAAAACATATGTGGTGAACCAGTGCAAATAATGCGAATTCTTATATTGAAGAAAGAATGTTTACATCTCGGGGACAGTCATCTGACGTAGGGATCACGAGCGTGACTCCAAGGGTCTGGTGAACAGTTTGCAACCTTTCCAGGTACGATTATGTGGGAATTCGAAGAGGGATCCAATCTAGACAAGGCGTAAGTGACGCTGTTGTAGTTGATTGGTTGGGGGAAACGCCCCACATTACTCCGCCCCGGACTACATAATCATGTGTAGAGCCGGAAAAAGTCAGTTTGTTAAAGTTTTGTGTTGAGTTTTGGAGTCCGAAAGACGATTTCGAAGTAGAAGTCGAAAGTGATCACCCACCCTTCCTCTTCACGATGCCCCGTATTACTAAGCCGCATTACCAAGAAGAGAAAGAAAAAGAAAGGCCTTAAAACTAATTGTCGACTATATGAACTCTCTCTCTCTCTCTCTCTCTCTCTCTCTCTCTCTCTCTCGTTCAAATCGTTCGACTGGTATTAATCGTGACAGCCTGCACTGAAGATTCCCGAAAGGATGAAATACTAGTGTCTGTAGGTATTTAATTATTATAGTAAAAAATAATTATATATATATATATATATATATATATATATATATATATATATATATATATATATATATATATATATATATATATTGTTTGACTTAATCAGTAGACTAGAAGAGCTAAGTTTGTTTTCTTTCTCTGTGAATTGAGCGCTATCCTATCGGACGGCGAATTATGAATTACTGTTTTTTTTCCTTAGCGGGCGACCGACCAGCGAGACGATGGCATATCAACCCTGACACTTAACAGGCACCGGCTGCGAATGAAAGTCTGACCAGTGCAACCAACGGGTCCTACTGCATTGAAAAGGGTCACATCGGATCAGTGTCGATAAGAATAGTGACCTGGACGAGGATAGGTCACACATTCCCAAATACATAAAAAAAACCCTTTAAACACATTTCTTATTAAAAAAATGATTGATTTTTCTGATAAAGGAGAAGAAAAAGCTGTATTCTATGTCGGCAGTAATTTTGCGTGAAAAGTAGCCTGAGATGTCGGAAATTTTCTGTTTCTATGTCTATCCTTGTGGCCATGTCTCTATCTCTAATAAAAGTGCTGGAGATAAACGTTTTATCTGGACTAACGTTTTCCGCCTGATAGTCAGGGACCCGAACCTTGAGTTAACCACTAAGGAGGCTGTCCTATCAGCAGGTGCATAGTATTGCCATTTGGTGAATGGATTCTGGACCATGCAGTAGAGCCTGGTGGGGCTCCTCGATGCCATATTAGTGGATAATTGTTACGGCTTTATCTTATCATGAGCTACAGAAAAATATTTCGTATTTTCATTTTCTCTCCTACTTTCCTTTTCTGCCCTACTCTAACCAAGTCTGTCGACCTATTCCACAAATCCCAAAACTCCATCATGAAAAGTCTCCAGAAAAAATACACGATTAAAACCAGAACTCTAACTTCCAATCTACCCCTACCATGTCTCCATTCCAATATCAGGGGTTTACATTCCAACCTTCCAGAGGTTGAAACCCAATTACAGGAGACTAAATAAGACTTATTATTCCTAAGCGAAACTGGCATTGGACTTACTATTTCTCTAGATGAGTTCGTAATTAAAGGATACTCTAACAACATCTAAATCTGACCCTCAAGATCGCCATGGGCATGGAATATGTGCCTACATTGAAGATGGCTTTTTATGTGGTAGCGGCATCTCCAAAGAAGACCCTAATTTACCCTATATGTGCTTTCGGGTTGCACTTGCTCACATTACTGCGTTTTTATTTGCCCTCTATCGCCCCCACAATAGCGGAGTTACTATCTTTAAGAGCATATCTAAGAAAATTGACCACATCCCATCTGCTCATTTTTCGGCTAACATACACGGCTGTGGAGACTTCAATGTTCACAATGTGGAATGGTTAACCCACTTAAACATGACAGATGATTATGATTTCGCCATCACTCAGATTGTCAGTATGTAAGTTTTCTAGACCCTTTTCTCACAACTTGCCCTGAGTTATGTTCATCTTTATTGGGATCTTCCGACCACTCAGTTCTATCAGATAAGATAAAAACGTACCTCCATCGTACAGTATATCGATACTATTATATTACAGTATATCGATACTACTATATTAGACGTACCTCCATCGTACAGTATATCGATACTCTATGACTGAGTGAGATAGTTTCCGTACATTTATATCAGATCTACCTTTCCGTTCCATGTTTAAAAACTATCAGACCTAACGGAATGGTTTATTGTAGGTATAGACCGTTTCATACCCTCGAAAAAGTTCCAGCAAAAACCTAACAGCCAGCCATGGTGCTCTCTAGAATCAGCTGCTGCCATTGCGCACAGAAATCACTTTTTCCATTGCTTCCAACGTAATAGATGTACTGAGACTAAATTAGCTTCCAGGACTGCCAGCAAACACTGTAAAAGAGTAATAAAGAACGCGAGAGAGTTGTATACTCAGTCCGTTAAGTTCAAAGTAGCTGAGCAGCGGCTTGGTCCCACAAGTTTTGGCAAATAAAAAACAGGATCCTGAAGAAAAGTGTGTGCTCTATCCCAACCATCATCAATTGACATGAGGTAATCTCGTCAGCATCAGACAAAGCCAAATTCTTTGCCCAAACCTTTGCAGCTAATTCTACCCTATGTGACCAAGGCCGTCAACCCCTCTGTATTTCCTCCTGTATCAGAAAACACGCTATGCAACATACAGATATCTCTACGTGATGTTGTCAAGCTAATGAAGCTAATCAAAAACTCGATTCCAGTAAAGCAACTGGTCCAAACAGCATTCTAATTATAGTGTTGAAAAAGCTTCAACCAGAACTAGCTCACATACTTACAAAGCTGTTTAAGCGTTATCTTAGAGAGAATTGCTTCCCAACACCCTGAAAAAACCTCATCAGTATGCCCTGCATTTAAGAATTTAGGTGATCGGTCATCTCCCTCTCAGTACAGACGAATAAGTCTCCTGTGCGTCATGTATAAGTTGCTGGAATCTGTGTTAAATAGAAAAGTAGTCAATCATCTCAGCAAAAATAACCTTCTTAGTGGCATGCAGTATGGTTTCCGTTTTGCTAGATCTACAGCAGATGTGCTAACGGTTATATTTCATAAGATTAGCGAATCTCTCGACGGAGGCTTCATTTCTAGGGCAATTGTTCTTGACATATCAAAGGCCTTTGATAGGGTATGGCACTTAGGTCTACTTCACAAGATCTCCAGCTATGGTATAGCTGGAAATGTCTTCTCGATTATTAAATCATTTCTCTCTGATAGGTTAATAAGAATAGTGGTTGATGGGCAGAAATCAAAAGCTCACAGTATTAATACTGGACTTCCTCAAGTCCACTCTGGGCCCAACTCTCTTCCTGATCAAATCACAATCTAAGATCCTTCATAGACATGTATGCTTACGACACTACCATTTATGGCAACACATGAAAGGCCGTAAATAACCAATTTCTCTCTGATTCTCTTTCCTCTGATCTTGAGCACGTGGTACAAGGTAGAAAGAGCTGACTGGTTACTTTTAACGCATCTAAAACCAAGCTTCCGTCTTTATATCTGACCCCCATCTGGCATCAATTGAAATGAATAACTCTCATCTTGGGGAGGCTCCATGTTTTTACAAGCTTCTAGGCTTGACTTTTACTCCTGATCTGAAATGGAAAGCGTACATGTTGCCAAGGTCGCTGGAAAAATTCTACCGCTTCATTAGATATCTTACTGCTGATGCAATTCTCTATCTATATAAAAGCCAGGTACGTCCAAGGATGGAGTATTGTTGCCACATCTGGACAGGAGATGCTAGAAAGACTTATCCTGCCTCGACAGAGTTCAAAATAGACTTCGTAGCGTTGTATTTTCCCTTCCCTGCAACCTCTTTCAGAAGAGACGTTGCGAGCCTGCCTTTACTTTATCGTTATTTTCATGGCAAGTGCTAATCTGAGCTCCAATCTATGACCCCCCCCCTTCGCCAAACTTTCACGAAAAACACTCGTCTATCTAAAACGACTGTCAATAATTCCCCCCTCTTTATCTATGCCTAAACCTAAACGTAGGTTCAATAAACAAAGTTTCTTTCTTAGAACTGCACGCCTGTGGAACTCTCTTCCGTTTGCCTGTTTTCCAGATGACTACAATTTGGTAGTCTTCAAGTCCAATGTAAACAAATTCTTGATGAGCTGTTCCCCTTAAGTAATCTAATTTACCAAATTTCCACTACTAACGATCACTACCGTATTATCCCAGCGACTACTGTACACCCAATAACCCTTTTCCTCGAGTGGCTTCCGTGCCCTGATAAATGGTGACTCCCATGTAAAAATAAAATAAGTAAATAATCACTGGAAGTTTATGTGGCGTAAAAATGAGTGAATAGATTGCAATCTGTATCGTCACGAGTATATCTAATAAAAAAGTGAAACTATTTTTTTTTAATTTGAAATCATCACGGTTTACTTCGTTGTAGAAACTGCCTACAACCGCCATAAGCCGATATTTTCATGAAGGTGGAATAGAAGATCTGTTAACCTAAATACACAGTTGTTAATGTCGATTTAGACAAAATAAATCATTCTTGAATTCATGTTTGTCCACCCAGATGCGCAGGTCCCTTCGTTGTTGTTTTCTAATTAAAATAGTAAAATGTATATGTAAACAGTTATTTTCTAATTAAAATAGTAAAATGTATATGCAAATAGTTGAATTAAGTTGCTTGCTTTGTTTTCATTTGATATTTGTGATTATTTTTGTTCATTTCATTTTTTTCATACTCCACATGTCACAAACGAAGAAAGTGCAACCGAATGGATCACAAAATAGAAAGATAAAGAGAGCTGGAGCACGGCCACCGAGATATAGAATGCGGGTTAACTGAAAAATGCCTGTGGGTAATGTAGGTAAGACTTGTCGAACTGTTATTGTCGATACTATATAACGGCATTTAAAAAAAAAAAGCATTAAAACATGTTAAAAAAGAAAGTTCGATTAATGAAACTGAACTTTATTCAATATAAAATATATGTATATTATCTATGTAAAATTACGTAATTTTACAGCGACATACAATCTAATACGGATAAAACTGACTTATGAATTTAATTAAAGAAACATAAAACACAAACAATGTGTGGCCTTCGGGACAAGATTACAGTGTAGTATCTGTTCTGATACTATAATTCATCTTTTCTGTCCTCTGCCGGTGGAGGAGAAATCTTTCATGACTAAGACAATTTTTATTTTTGTTCCTATCCAGAGTGCCCCTTATTGGGGAGCTGGATTTCCTCCACAAGATTATATATTGAAATATTTAAATAATTTTTACTTTTAATACAGAAATTATATTTAAAGTTTTGGTTTTGTGTTCTTCTATGTCCATTTTTTCCCCATGTTTTTCATCAAAATGTGTAGCATATTTTCATCAGTTACATGGTTAGGAATCCTATATTCCGCTATAGTCTTCATTTTCATATCAGTGCAGAATACATGAATACGCAAATGAAGTTCACACAACTACTAAAAGACAATCATACTATAATGTGAATATTCGCTAAAAACTAAGAAAATATAGTAAACATCTACGATATTAAAGCAGGGTAGTGGTGAATTTGGGAGGGGGCATTATTATTATTATTATTATTATTATTATTATTATTATTTCACTCACTAGGAATTGTCTAACAGGCCATCATCAGTGATCGCTCACTGGCAGTAACCTATGGTACTCGCTGAATACCGAGTGATAACAAGTTTTCCCAGATTTCCAATGTTCTCCACTTCTTGACCATTCGTGCAGATGATTGCACGCAACAGCCGTTTGCCATTGGTTTCTAGTTGGCATAGGTCATTGATGTTCCCTGGGGTTTGGATGACAAAATGCCTCCCCAAGGTACCAAACTTGAACTGCACACTTCCAGTTGAGGTCTTGTTAGTACTCTCCCATCTTTGACTTTCCATCCTCCCTGACCTTTCACAACTAGTTGGTGTTAGGGTTAGTCGATGTCATCTATAGTTTTTTTGGCACTTCACGAGGAACGTGGACCTGCGTAAACGGGTTTTAACTTAATAGCTGCTCCCTGAGATTTTCTTTCACTTTCTTCGTATATATCTCATACACTTTTTGTAATCGAGTATGTATTTTATTTTTAAATTTTTTTCTATTTCTTTAATTAAATTTGATTCATACTTTTATTTCGTG